>NC_054063.1:13809937-14117437 GCF_017639655.2 Falco naumanni | reverse complement strand
AAAACAACAAACAAACAAATAAACAAACAAAGCAAGCCCAGCAACAAAAACAAGGCAGGAAAGCAGTCCTGAAAGACAGGAGACACAAGCTGAGAGCAAGGCAGACGAGAACAGCGACCCGAGGGAGGTAAGACAGCAAGGTAAGGCAAAGTGGAAAGTCAACGGGAAGACAAACAATGTGTTTTTACTAAAGCTGTTAATTCACTCTTCACGTCTCCCACTCAAGTCATCCATCACAACACTAACTGAACAGAGCTCAGAGCACAGCTGCCTGCCTGCCACTGTAAATGAACCTTCTGTACACGGAGCACTGCTCCGGCACACTGGCGTCCTAAGAGGAAAAAACCTCAGCTGCAAAAATAAACAAATCAGGTACCACAGCTCTCCTCCCTACATTTTTTTTCCCCAAAGAATGTGCTGCGCTACTAAGTTTTAACCCCTTCGTGTTTGTTAACTAAGCTCAGTATTTTTTATTTGCTTAAAACACACACAACCAGTATCATCCTGAAGCACGTCAATGTTTTTTTTTTAAATTATATGAAGCACTTAGATGTGTTTTAGCAAATGGTACAAAGCTTTACTGAGCACCCAATCTGGGCTCTTGTAGAATTTTTCCTCCATATCAGAGGGAGCAGGAGGCAAGCTACGCCTCCCACTGTCATACCTGCCAAACAAATATCTGTGGACCTAAGATGCTTGCAGTCTCCAAAAAAACATGTTTTTCAGTCCCCCCACCAGCCTTCATGTGACCTTTTGCAGTTAGGACTTCTTGTGTGCTGCCGCAGTCCTTGCTTTAGCAATGAAGCCATCACCAAATTTTCTGTGGTGTGTGGGGCACTGGGAGACATGGGGAAAAAAAAAAGTTTGGTGGCTTACACAGATGTTACGTGTTGTTTGGCGGTTCACAGGCTCAGGTGATCAGGTGCTGGGATCCACCAAGGGTCTCAGCTTTATGCTTGTGGCTAGAACACAGGTGCTAAGGGATGCTGCCATTCCAAGAGCGGTGGCTTGGCACTTCGGGTTTTGAGTGGGATGTGCTGGCACAGTGGCTTTTGCAAATCACATGAGAGAAAACACAGAAAAGCCAAACATTTTGGGGTGGCAGTCTGAGCCCATCATTTGGCCTCCTGTGACTCAGCACAGTTTGGGGCTGTGCCTGGCTTGCTGCCCGAGCAGCACTGCTCTCCAGCACCAGCTGCTTCACCTTCCCGTTAGGTCACAGAGCTTGAGGAGGTGCTCTCTGTAGTCTTCACAGGCAAGACAGCAACCTATATTAGCAGTTAAGAGACTACTGACTACAAGCAAGCAAACACGTTCTTTGAGTAGGCAGCAACCATTCAGAACATGACGAATAAACTTTGGTTTATGACTTAAATCATATTCAAACTACGTGTTTTACAATGAGAAAGGATGGATCATACCTAGCTCCAATGTTGTACCAACTGGGCATGGTCTGTAACATTCTTCTTTTTAAAATTAGAATTGTTTAAAAGTTAGCGTAGCTTTGAGAGGTGTTTAGAAATAGCCTGCATAAAATTTAACAAATGCTGAGTCAAAATTAATTGCAGACCTTTTGTGAGAACAGATTAAAATCAGCACGTAAATACCTATTCTAAACTTCGGCCACATCACAGTGCAAAGATATAGAAATGGCAACATATGAGTTAAAGAAGACACAAAACCACGGAGGAAGAGTAAAATAAGGCTATGAGTAAAAAAAATAAATAAACAAAAAATAAAAGGAGAAACAAAGCTATGAGTATGGCTCAGGCTGCCCTAGTGATGCTGTTCCACGCTACAAGTTAATCACATAGTCCCAAAAGTAACTGCCATCATTAGCAGTACGGTGGGTACCACTGTAGACATACGTAGTGAGATACAGACATAAATGCTGAAGGAACACGTAGACCGGCAAAAACAAGACCAGACTACCTTCCCAGACAGAATATTTGTGGTGTTCCTTCTTTAGCCCAGGAAATGTTACAGAACAGGGAAACTGCAAAGTTTCTCAATGTGTATGAGGCCACACAGTTACTTATGTCAGAGGGTGCTGCCCGAGTCCGCACTTTTGAGACTTCCATAAGAAGATTCAAAGTTGCCATATTATAGAAAGAAAAGAGGAGACCAGGTGAGATCATCCTTTTACCAATATCCAGCTCCCAGAAATTTAGCTATTTTGAAATCCTGACCGTACTCAAGTCAGGGTTGTTAAAAAGAGACAGCGTGGTATCTTATCCCATCTGTAATTAGGAGGTTAACTTTTCTTACCTCTGAGAATCCTGGAACGGGTGGTTAACAAAGAGTATATTGGATCTAAATTTACTTGCAAACTCCAGTAAGTTTCCTGAGGCTAACCTAGCACCGGGCCTCTCCATTCCTGTTGTGTCACACAGCTTGCTTTGGCTAGTCTCAGTTCCACTGGCTTAATCAAAAATTGGCTTTTCCTACTGTGTTTTTGTTTGTTTTGCTTTTCCTGCAGGTGATTAGAGTATCTTTGTAACTGTTTGCATTATGGATTAAAAAAGTCACCTGCAGGTGGGCTGAAATAATCACATTCTGCTGAATGTTTATTAAAGCGGTAATTGCTTTCATTTTCCAAAATACACAGTGCCCATCATCTGCTGTATAAAATTCTGCTAAAATAAGAAAGAAGTACAAGCATAAACCTTTACAGGCACGGAAAGCTTTGCTTGGTCTTTGGTTCAACTCCACATGGTAATTGTAGATACAACCAACTTGTTACTGCAGGGACTTGTATCACTGAATATTAAGTACTTCAAATATCCTTTGCCAGTACTTTACAAATAGATGTAGTATTTTGGATGCTCAAGAAGCTGCCTTTATACAAATGCTCCATTCAGTTGCTTAAATATTCACTTCAGACAGGAACCAGCATCAAACCATGAACTTGCCCTGTTTGGGGAAAACACCCAGTGTCTTCCTCAGTTAAATCTTACCACATTGTTCTTTCTAATACATGGAGCAAAGTAGTTCAGAAGTGAATGTCTCCTCCTGAGTGTCGGTGTAAAAGAAAAAAAAAAAAAAAAAACCCACACCAAAAAAACCCAAACAACCAAAACCCCAACAAAACAACCAAACAAAAACCCAACCAAACCAAAAAAGCCATCACCCATTACTTCTTTTGCTCTGTGACCACCACTCTTTTCGTTAGCTTGCCTATTACTTAAACTCCAGTATCAACTAAACTATAACAGATTTATCTTGAAATATATTTTCCAGATCATTTAAACCACTGGAGGACTCATGGGCCAACACAGCAGGTGATGTAGAAATATCCCTCCCAGAAAATGGAAGGAGAGAGAGAGAGATGTAGTTACTGAGAGCCAAGAATTTCTACATAACTTTTAATCAAAAGTGCTTTAGACTCATAGGAGTTTCGAACAGATAGAAACATGCAAGCTCTTGGTTTAAACGGCAATATCCCCTGCAGAGGGTTGCTCATACAGCGCATGTCAACGTAGCAGGTACAAAGGCAGCTGCAATTTAAGGAAGCAATGAGTACAGCGCTGTATAAACTGAACAGCATATTAGGAAACTGCTCAAACCAGGCATGTTCATCAAACACAACTCCACTGTCCATCAGACATACAATCACTGGATTGCGACTCCGGTAAGCGGTTTAGAAGCTGATAGTTGTAAATGTCTGACCCCAGTGGGCTCACTGTACAGTCCTCAAAACACGGTGTGGTTACGGTCAGTAAACACCTGCAGTTTACGTTACAAACCCCTCAGCCTCAGCTCGGGGTGAACTGCAAAGGGAAGGGAGAGCATCTGTGTCCACAGGTGAATGATCAGGCCATCGCCTGCCGCTGTTTCAGGTGTTCCTGTACTATTTGGAGAGCCCTTGTATCCAGAGACCACAACCGAGCTGCCAGACGCTTTTTGCCACCAAGGGGTCTTCCTCTAGAGAAGGTCTCATCCACCAGCCGCTGGGGATTGTGCTCTGGACCCCATGTGCTGTTCCTCACACACTGGGGAGGAACCAGCCCAGGCCTCTGCTGCTGGTGCAGCCAGCTCCCCAGCGTGCCTGGAGCTGCCATTCACAACATCCTTGATTGCAGCTGGCTTCCCAAGTGCCTTGAAAATTACTCAAAATTAAATTAAACCGTAAAGCTTGGATAAAACATTATGATTTGATTTGCCAAATTAGTCTTTCTAATGAGCCAATTAAGTTCCTCGCTAGCACGGATTCTTGAAGAGCCAAGAACTGCTGTTTCCCAAAATAGGCTTAGGAAAAATTGGAAGCGATCTTGGTTTTTTGGAAGTGAACATGGTAGGCGAGGCATTGCCATCATTATTCTGCAAATGCAGTCTGTACACAGACAGCTCACCAAGGCATTTTCTCCCAGCTGCAATACCAATGTTTGGTTTGGAATCAATTTCACATCAGGCTGTGAATGCAGCCCGTATAGTGATGCCAACACATATCATGAATTCATCTCTGTGCGCTATTAGAAGAGCAGAGTATAATTTTACATAAAAGGTGTCTACATCTGGTACTGTTCATATGCTCTTTCCCCCTTTCCCATTCAAAATAAAAATAGCAACATAGGAAAAAGTTGGGAAGCTTTCAAGAATTGCTGTGAATTATATGAGAAGGAAAGTTTCAGTAAGTCTGGAGATTTGCCATGGACATTTGCACACCGATTCCAGCAAATTTGTCCTGGTGGCACAGCAATTTGCCAACAAGTTGCACGCAGCAGCGGAGAGTCTGCTCCAGTTTTAGGAGCAGACATATGGCCCGTTTTATACCCAGTGAGGACAAAACCTCCTAGGGACAACTTGGAGATGCCCACTGAGGGGTGTCAAGAGCCCTGTGCTTCCCAAAAATCATCCTAAGAGAAGAAATGCTTTCAGACACACAGAGCAGGAACTGGAGGGGCTTTTCCCAAATCCATCCATCCCTCTCCCGGTGGAGGGCAATGCTTGTCTAACAATTGCCTGTACAGCTGCAAGGTGCACGAGATCAGCCACAGCTAACTCCTTGGAGAGAAAGACCATTGTAAGAAA
The DNA here is from genome assembly GCF_017639655.2 of Falco naumanni. Taxonomy (NCBI): domain Eukaryota; kingdom Metazoa; phylum Chordata; class Aves; order Falconiformes; family Falconidae; genus Falco; species Falco naumanni. Next base: position 14,112,406 of record NC_054063.1, on the reverse strand, counting down.
CTTTAATATCAGTTTCTCAATAGTTTGCAAAAATCACCCTCTGTCTCGGAGCCTGTTAAGGCAAATAGTTACAAACAAGACAAAAATAAACAGTCATTCTCCCTGATATATATTCATGTGACGGATACCTGGAAAATATTAACTGTGTTTTAGCCAAACTATTAATACAGGTTTTCTATTGCATTTACAAAAGGAGAACTCTTCCCTGCCTCTAAACAAAAGAATAGTATTGCTTCTGCCTGAATTTGCTTCAAATAACTAACATTTTTCTGAAGCTCACTGATGTGACAACAGCATTCCAGATCCAGACTCAACAGTGACCAAAAAAAAAACCAAAAAAACCCTATCTCGATCCAACATTAAAGCAAACCAAATGCCAGTATTTTCCCCAGAATGCTAGATTCTTCTATTTAGTTCAAAAATTCTGATTTTCTTCAACTACTTTTAGTTCGTGAGGCCACGCACCTTCAATAATCTGACTAAATTTTCAATTAATGCTTCCTGATGTCACAAAGGTTTGCTTTGAATGCAAATGCTCCTTACCCTTTCCCTGGCACACTGGTGCAGCTGTCCAGTGGGGCTTGTTAGAATTCCCTGAGCACTTTTTCACTGAGAAATTTCATGGGTTGCCCCACAGTGAAGTACTGGAAAATAAATACATTTTTTAAAAAACACAACATAAAAAAAAAAAAAAAACCACCCTGGAAAATTCATGTTCCAATACTTATTAAAGGAAATAAAGCCACTGTAATATTTCTTTCCAAGTGTGTGTTCTATACTAGCAAATACAATACTGCAAAAACAAAATGTGCAGTACCTCCTACCATGGCCCTATTTTTTTCAGTTGAGTGATTCCTGATTTACACTGCACCACATGACCAATGTCAAAATTTTCCCTAAGAAGCCTTAAGTGCCTTCAAACTTTGTTTTCAAAAACACCTAGAAAAAGCTACTTCCTTAAAAACATCGTGAAGTGCTGCAGCACTTTGCCCCAGAGTGGCGCAAAGCCAAACGGCAACCTTTTCTTCTATTTTTGTTGCATGCCTGAGACTTCTCCTTCTCCCAACCAACAATTTTACTTGCGCCCATCACTGAAGTGCTCTCCCAAAACAGCAGGTACCGCAGGGTTTGGGGCAGTCCATTGCTGAGTTTTGCAGGACTGTGAGCTTAGCAGAAGTATCCATTTATGTAGTTTGCTGTTAGCGGGGGGGGGGGGGGGGGGGGGGGGGGGGGAAGGGAATCAAAAAATAAAAGCCAAGCAATATCACTACCAATATGAGAGTAGGAAAAAATATCCATAGCATAATAATACATGCAGCCTGTATCCCTTTATTCATTCTGTCGAAAGGCAGCAGGTGCTTGGTAGTGACAGCACAGCTTTTCAGAAACCTGAACTGGACCTATGCAGTCATAAAAAATGACCCGTCATCACCACTTTTATCTGTATGTGGGGCAGATTTCAGCTCAAATGTACTGGTGTAACCTCACGGACTTCAAGGGCTATGCTTACAGGCACGTGCTAAGAATGTGGCCCAATGTTTATTTGTTTTCCAGACCACAAAAGCAGCACTGCATAATCTTCCCGTGTATTTTAGTCAAGCTGACCAATGGAGACTCCCTTTGCTTTAATGCGCATATTTTCATGTTTCCCACAGATCTGCTACTTTTTCGGGCCCTCACTAAACCAGAAATGTATCTGACTTCCAAACAGCCCCTGACTTTGTCAAGTTCCTTCCCATTACTTCATTTTTTCTTTCACACATACATCAACTGATGTTAAACAATGAAGACAACCAAAGCAGAGAGTTTTGGTCACAGGTTATTAAATGACCATCAATCTTTTCCTTTCGTTTTGAAGTTCTCCAAATCACGATGGAGTTGGCCTAAGTCTGGACGTTACACAGTCAGAGATACAGATGTGAGAGCTGGAACAGAGAACACGGCTGCAGCGGTGACCGAGGCGGTGTAGCAAACCAACAGGCATGTTTGCATAACATCACAGCAGCCCCCTGAAAGGCACAACTACAAAACTTGCCAGAGCAAACAGATGGCTACGCAGCATGCGAGAATATATCTCTTTTGCACAAATTCAGCTGAAAGAATATAAAATAATGAGCTGATAGTTAAAGAACAGATGATTAATGCCAGGTAAACAATGAACAGGAAAAATGTGATTAGTCATCTTTAATTTATTTCATTGGGCCTGATATTTTTTCTTACCTAAATCAATAATAAAACTACCCTCAACTGTAGGCAAGAGAGTCTTAAACCCATTGTAGGTACTTATGTCGTGGCAAGCTTCCAGCCGCACCTGCCAACATGTACTTTCACGCACTTGAGCAATTCTTATGGAATTAGCTCAGTTTGTCAGGAATAAGACTATGGGCTTGAAGAAAGAACACAAGCAAAGAAAAGGCAGTGTAATTTCAAATGTCAAAATACTCTTTAAAAATATTCTGAATGTTTAACACAAAGTTTTAAGGCCACCTAGGACATTTGATACCCCGTTCCTATGTTGCTCCTAATTTTTTTAGCTAACACCGCTGCAAGCTGCTGAACAGGAATAGCTGCATTTTCCTGATGGAAGTAAGCCTGTAAACATAGATTGGGGAATTTAGGGCGAGAGACAGAAAGGGAGAGGGCACATGTTAAGGAGAAAGAGAGCAAGAGGGGCTTAAAGACCTCAAAGACGAATTCTTGGCTCCGCTGAAGATTATGGGAGTCTGATCAATTATTTCAGCAGGATCACTATGGTAATCGTGGCTGAAGTGCACTTGGATCTTGCACAACGGATTTCGGATCAATGTCAGGTATCGTTAGTCCACATACAGTTAATGAACAGTACTTTCTCAAAATTGCCTTTGTACTTGAAATACATTATCAAATTGCTTAGATAATCGAATTAAAAACCCTTTTCCCACAAAAAAAGCAGGTAAACCATCTCCTCAATAATCTTTTGAACAATCCACTAGCTGTGGCACACTGAATAGAAAGCTGACTGGAAAGCATGAATTGGGTGATGAAAACAAAATAATTTGCTCCCTCCTTCATCAAAAGTTTCAATGACCATTCCAGAAACAAATTTCTGTGATTGAGTAATTACCTCTTCATAATCACATAATCAATGAAATTAAAATAAAATTATTTTACACATATACATGTCTGTGTAGCTAAAGAATGGAAGAGAAAGTAATACAGAGGATATGAAAATATAGAGCAAGAGTCAAGTTAGATCATTATAAAGACTGTGAAGTCCCTTTTAACTAGAAAATACAAAAAGTTATCTGTATTCCTTACAGGAAGTGAATCCATATGGGGAATGGTCACAGAAAGTCTGGATGTAATAATAAGTTCCATGATGCACAGCTGCTGGTCCTGCAAATAACGTCTTAACACCTTTCCCTCCAACTGCGTAACACCTACAGGCCACGTCCTTTCTCTTGAAACAGATTGCTCACATTGCTCCATGCAAACACCTGTCCCTACAGACAGCCTTCTGAAGCTATAAACCTGATCTCATGGGTAAAGAAAATATATGCCTTTACCTTCTCAACGGAGGAACAATTAAAATACTGAGATTTATTTTCCGCAATGACACTTACCATCCCACAATACTGGGAAACGTTAACAAATCTTTTCTTTGGACTGTTTTACGTTCAGCTTTCATGGCACCTCGCGAAGTCTGTCTGAATCCCATTTCCATGCTTTTCGTGCCAAACTTGCCGGCAGACCACGCTTTGCACTGTGACAGCTCGGTGTGATGCAAACAGCACTGGGTGGCCGTAACCTGGCAGGCAAGCCGTGGCTCTTCCCGGGAACCCAGGCCCTGCGGCAGGAGCGAAACAAGGCGCTGGGAAGGTATCTTAACAACTGAGATCAACACAGATTAATGAAAAGCAGATCTCACAGGAAAAGAACTGGCTTAGGTTTACAGGCTGATGTTTTTAGAGCTAGCCTGACACAAAGTGCTTTCTTCGCAGCTGCAATTTCTTTCCTGGTAGCAAATCCCAAACTTCAGCAAAATAATTTTTAAAAAGCCTCATTTCACTTTGCACAAGACAACCGAGCGATACTGCCCAGCTCACACACAAGGGCAATGGCTTTCCCCCTTGGAAATTCAGCTCGAGGGCTCCTGCCAGCGCTGACCGTGTCCGACATGGAGCGTTGGGGGAGCGGAGGGGCTGGGCTCTCGCAGCGTGCAGAAGGGGCAGAGGGCAGGATGCCGCAGCAGTTATTCAGTAGGTGGCACTTTTCTCTCTGAGGTTCCAGTCTGGCAAGTAGCCCTGGTCAGGCAGACCCCAGACAACAGATATATTGTCCAAAGGTTCCGAAATGGAAAAAATTTATTTCAGTTGTTGGTTTGTTGGATTATTTTTTCCCCCCCGTGATGCTTTTCACTTGCAGAACATAAACATATGGTAGATTTCAGCTGGGCTGAAACAGAGAGGCGAGGAGCCCATCTGCATGGAGCTGCCCACCGGACTGACCCTGCCGCTGCTGATTTACCGCAGGCAAAGAACTCAGCCTTGCACATCACTTTGGACCAGGCTGGTGAATATTGTAGCCAAGCCTTGTGTTTGGTGTCTTGACCGAATTCAAATCTGGTCAACATCACTCTGCCGTCCCAAAGTCTCTTTTAGGATTTAATTTGGCTGATCTATTCTTCTCTGCGTGCTTCCTACACACTCCTTCTGTCAACTGTTATTTCTCTAAGAGTGGCTGCTTTCCAGGAACGGAGAAATTGATTTCTGTATGCAATTAAAAGAAAGAGAAAGAGGGAGAGAGGAAAAAAAATCCAACTGAGTTCACGGTGCATCTGACACTGTTGTTAAAAACTCTGAGAGGACACGGTATCAAACCGTGGCCTCCTGAAAATGGTTGATCGGGAATTAGATGATACAATAGTTACCTTGCTTTAAGAAAAATTTCTTGAAAGGGTTAATTACGGACCCAAAAAAAGACTAACAAAACAAAACAAAAAAACATGTGGAAGGCATCAAGCCTAAATTCTCAACATCAGCAACACTAATAGACCTTCTCTATAGCCAGGCACAACCCCTGTAATTCTACAAATTAGACTGAGCCCCTGGGAAGTATGTGCCTGCAGCTGCTACGCAGATGTGCAGATAGAAAATGAAGCAGATTCTTCCAAATAGCGCTGGATGGTTCTAAAGCTAATAAAGTTACGACTGATCCAGTGGTAACTGACAACTTTCTTATAAAAAAGTTGTATATTTCATCTTATAGCAAAACACATTCAAAGCTGAAAAGTATCCTCCCATGGACGGTCAACAAATCTAATTCTTCTTACTTCAGAGCAAACCCCACCTTGTAAATATTAATTTATTGTTAAATGTCTCTCTTTGGGAGTAAGGAAAGTTGTCCATGGTGCTTGTTTGGGAGCAAGAGCTCTTCCTCAGGAAGCTGGTTACTATTTCTCAAGACACACAAATGCACATATGCTCCTGCAAAGTTTTTATCCGACATTTCAACACAAACTTAGTTTCTGCTTTTGGAAGATGAAGGAATCACTCCGGCCAACCTGTGTGCCTGGCTGATTGTCACAAACCGCTCAGAACCAAGTTCCGTGCACTGCCTTCCTGCTTTGCCATCATGTGACAGCATTCTTGTCTGCTTTTCCTCCACTTTCTGGCTTCTACCATTGATTCATCGTGAAGTTTGGATTCTGCAACAAACACGGAAGCAGAGGTTCTCAACAGAGCTTTGAAAAACGAGGTAACCAAACCCAAATGCACAGCAACAAGCACCGAAGGCAAGCTCCCGCTTCAGGGACGGTTAGACAACTCAATGGAGCCTCAGATACCTGGCCTTGAGCACTTGCTTTTGGGCACTTCTGACAACCAGAGCTCTGAGAGCTTCAGGATCTGATGGTGGCAAGTCTACGGTTGGCCTGGAGTCCACACAGATCCTGCAAAGACCTTTAACAATATGATTTTTAGTCATATGAACTTGAGTGACTGAGAACCTTTTGTACATAAGTCACAGGTGTTCAAGCACTGAACTGACTTCCAACAGCCTTTACAGAAACTCTAATTAACTGGAACACTGACAGCACAGCAAACACTTCAGAATACGACTCCTTGACGAGAGCGTATTCACTCATGGGTAGATCTGAAAGGAGCAGAGTGGAAAGAATTTCCCTGCGTCGGGGGAGGGAGAATCAAAAATAAACAGTGTGATGCTGGATAAAGAGGGGGAGGCAAAAAGGGACAAGAAATAGAGCAACCAGAAAGAAAAAGGAGGACGAGGACTGCAAAGAAAGGAAAATGGAGGAAAGCTGAGAGGGAATGTCAGTGATGAGTTCACAGGCAGGCAGCAGGGGCAAGAGATCTTTTACCCATTGGGAAACACAAGGAAATGGGCAGGTGGGAAAGGCAGCAGAGGTATCTGACAGGAATTACTTAAAAAGCAAGCATCTTCCCCTCCCTGTCTCATTTTAATAGAAAAGAAATTCTGCAGAAATGCAGAATAGAAATTAATTTTAATTCATAAGGTTTTTTATATGCTCTTCTTGGAACCTGATCACAGTGCTGTCTCCTTAGTCAACATATTTCTGAAAGCCCCCAAATGTGCCTAAAATATTCCCCGCTGCTGTAACTCTAATGGCCTCCAATCACTTCAAGCTGCGGTCTCCTCAGTTCAGATAAACAACATTGTGCCAACGTCTGGCTGATGAAAACCTCCAGAAACATACCAGGAGCTTAAAAGGGAGACATTGTAATTTTGTAGAGGGCACTCCTCCCTGTGAATTACTGTTCTGTTAGCATCCCACCATGCCATTAGGAGACACCACTCCAATACCAGCGGTAGCTATCCTCAGGCTTGTTTACAACGAAGCGTATTTGCTAAGGCATCACCAGACCAACACAAACTGCTCCCTACCTACTATCAATCCCTCAGAGCTCTGCGTCACGCACCACAGAACTCCCCGAGACCCCTGCAATCTTCCACAGAAGCGAGCAGTCTAACAGAAGTGCCCGGTGTAGACACTGTTAACAGGTGTCTTAAAAAAGTTCTTCCTACGTAGTTTCCTCAGAGCACAGGGCATCATTTTCATTCACTTCCAGGCCAGTGCTACTTACGTGGACTAAGGGGTCAGTTGCCATTTTCCCCTCTCAGCGGCTGGAAATACTTGCCCATAACACCATATTTTTAAAGTTCTTTTCCGGATAAATATGTGATCATATTTTTAAGGCTATTTTTCTGTAGCAGTTTCAAACATCACGGACTCTGACACCTACCTCACGGGAAATGCACTCACGGCTGACACCCAAAGCAGCATTCAGGGCAGCATCGCAAGAGATGGTCCTGTTCCTAGTCCCCACCTCACAGATGACCCCCAGCATGTGGCTGATTCTGTGCATCCCCCACCAGAGATGCAGGTCAGGATGAACCTCCTGTCATGTCTGTTGGCACACGCTGAAGGAAGAGACACTAGTCCAGCTGCAGGTTTCACATCCCTGGCTTGGGGATCACTCTCTAGGGGCACTTGGGCATCAACGTGATGCCAGAACATGAGGAGCAGCTGCTACTTCTGCATGTCCCACTCAAGAAGCAAAGGGAGGGAGATACAGCTTCACTCGTTGGCTTTTGGCCCTGCTGTTTCTTTACATGAGAATAACTGGAAGGCTGGATGAGCCAGGGAGTTGGTAATAAGAGATAAAATACCTTTTAGACACTGCATATGCTTCTCATCAGGCTTGCCTGGACAACAGTCCAGGACTGTCATCACTGCAGAACAAGGCTGCTTTATTTTTGTTTATTATTGGTAATGTGGAGGCAGCTCATGGCCCCAGCCAAAAGTCAGGACCACACTGTATCACACGCTGCTCTGTAAAACTGTCAGTAAAAATGTTTGTCCTCAAAAGCTTGTATGGGAGACAGGCAGTGGAAGGAAGGAAACGATATCTCTGTTTTGCTATGGCAACTCATGTACCGGGACGTTTGTGCGGGGTCACATCGGAAATCTGTAGCAAAGCCAGAACCTGAACCTACATCTTCTGCATGCAATTAGAGCAGTAGCGCAACAAGTCCTTCCTTCCTCTCAAACATTTGTTGTCTGACTTCTAGCTGGAAGCTTGAACCCAAGAACATCAGCATGGAAAACAAGCCTTAAACAGTCGCATGGAGAAAGCAACACCATCAGCAATCGGCAGCTGAAAATTCCAACGACGCTTGCAGATCAGGAGAGACAGCAGTCGTTCCACCAGCAGCTGTAGTCAGGCACAGCCTGGCTTTGTAAGGCTTCACATCACATGTTCCAGGAGGCACCTTTCTGAGCCGAGTCTGAAAGCCATCCACGAGGCAAAACTGCAAAGCTTGTTTCCCTGCTGTACCACTGCGCGTGGAGGTGTGAACACAGTGCCAGGGGATGCCAATTCTGACCTACCCCTGCTGGGACATAGCCCCAGCTATTGTTCAACATCTCTCCTGGTTCCCTGTTCACTGCTAGTAGCTTTTTTTTCCATCAAGGAGGCCTAAATAAGGTCTCCAGATATTACTGGTTCTTCCCTAGAATGCCATGGCAGTCACAGCCGTGTGTGGGAAGGTCTGCAAGTACACTATCGTCAGAACTAATGTCTTTTGACCGATGTTAAGCTTGTACAGAGCAGGTTGCCAGTTCACAGAGCAAGCACAGCAACAGAAAAGACAAAGAGCAGAAAGGGAAAAGCAAGGAAACTGATAGCAGCAGATACTGTGAAACCAATAGCCTTAATTTACTGCCTATCCTTTGCAGAAGTTATGGTAATGGAATGTTTAATTTCATTTATTCACAGCTGTGAACGAGAAAAAGTATGTGGGCTGACTAACAGGACAAATCCTAGTACTAGCCATAAACTAGCATAGCAAGTTCTACTTCTGAAATTTAGGTTCAAGTGCACCTTGCACTATTTCTCCCCACTTGGTTACTGCTGCATGTCTCTCACATTCAAGACTTCCAGTTTACACCATTCTGGGGGGAAATTTTCCAGGTATCTGACAAAGTACATACATATGATGAAACGCTAATTCTTTCCCGAAACTAAACTGTTAAGTGCACATGCAGCTTTGTGGCCTGCTGGCCTGGGAACCCAGAGGCTTTAACAAAACGGCATTTCAGAGCTGCTCAGTGGCTGTTAGAGCTTTCCAGACCTCCCCGTTCCCTTCCTGCTTCAGCCGGGACCCTTGGCCCAGCCCAGCCCAGGCCGTGGGCTTCTGAGTTCTTGCCTCCTGCACAACCCTGGCAATGCAGCTTCTATGGCTTGGGAAGGTCACCTACCGTTCAGAGTGACCTGGCGATGGAGGAGCTGGACAGAGAAAGGGGCCAGAGACCATTAGAAACCTGCCTGACAGGCAGTGTTTCACTGGAGTTGTGCTGCTGGTTAAAAACCCGCTTCGTTTCTTCCAAAATCCACCTTATTCCAGAAAGTTACCCAACAGGTAGCAGCCCACACTCTCATTCTGTCAACAGTGACTGGGAACAGCCAAATGACCAAAGATGTTGATCTGATTTGTTGATCTGCCCAGCACGACAGATTTCAAAAGCTGGTTGCATTGTAAAGCAAAATCCTCAAAAGGATGGATGAGGGGAATGTGGATTCACTGATTCTCCTGGATGCACTCCCGGAATTTTTTAAGGTGACTCAAGAAACCAAATTTTTTATGATTAAAAGGTGGCAGAAAGGTTTATGGGAACAAACAAGCTGTAGTGTACGAAGCACTGTACAGAGCTTCCAGCCAGAAGGATGGAACAGGGGATAACATGGTTAACGAAAAATCAAAACTGATAAATAGTGGAGTACTCCCTGTGGACCCACAAGATGTTCCCTGGAAGGGAAAGGAAAGGGTGTCTGAGGACGAAAGGATACATTTCTATACGGCTTGCCAAAGTCTTTCCTAATGTACCAGGTCATCGGGAGGTTTTACATAACCCTTTAAAATGCCTTTTCTTCAGCTATTTTTGAGATGTCTTTCCATTAACGTAAGTGGGAATTGCAGGCAAATTAAACTAGTCCCCTCGGGCTACCGTGAGGCATGTCCCTGCCGCTTCCACCGCTGGCTCAGCTCCACCCACCACAAAACCTGTAGCTGGAAAACTGGAGGGAAGAGACTGTCAGCGACCTTGTGCACACTGCATCACCTAAATCAGAACGTGCAAGGATCTGCTGCTCAAGGCTAGGGAGCCCAGTGGCTCTCTGTTAGTCAGAGCCCGATTTACCGCCAGCACTTCCAGCGTGGCTCCCTGGAGGTTAGCAAGCCTAGCAAATACGCGAGACTTTACGGAGCAAAGCAACTGGCAGCAAGGAAGGTGCACCGGCGGCTTCCACCACATCCCCCTTGCTCATGACACAGGCCAACATCTGACCGCACATGTGCTCATGCCGTTCTGTGCTACTCAACTCCAAAATCAAAAGTGAGACTTTATCTTCCCTGTCTGATTTTTCACCAACATTTTACCAGTTTGCACACACTAACTCTTGAAACAACTACTGCGAGCCACATGTTGATACACTCAGCAGTGCAAGCAGCCCCACTGGAGCCAGCAAGCAGCCCCACTGGTGCTGCAGGGCACCAATATCCAACGCCAGAATGCAAAGCAAATCCCATCCTTAAATCTCAAGTGTTAAAACAGGAGGAAAAACTACCCATGGTTTTTAGTTACTATAAGACACTTTACCTTTAGAACTGCTTCTCATAATTGTAATCAATTAAGTGACTGGTTAAAAATCACTATATAAACCAAGTGCTGGAGAATTTGCTATAGTAATACTAAGATTTTTATACTGCAAGCTGTATTACTACTCAGTAATTGTCCTCTTTATTGTGAGTATAAAAAAAATTACCTTTTAACAGTAGCAGAACTGCTATTAGAACTGAGAAAAGACTTGTTAAAGCATGAACTTTTGGAACTATTTGTTTCAAAGTTAGAAAAACCAGCTGGACAGCTGTAGCTATAGGATACAGTCTAACTAGGAGTAATCCTTAGATCCAGTAAAATTAAGCCCTAAACCCAGGGATTTCACTGAATAATAAAGGAGATTAGGCTTTGATCCCATGTCCCCGAAGTTAATTTGTCACCCCACATTGCCTGCTGGTAAACAACTACGGGCCAATCCTGGAAGGCTGATGGGAGTCGAGGGAACTCCATGCCCATCAAAGATAAGGAAAGTCTATTGTTTCCTGTTTACACTGGACATGAGCTTTATACAATTATCCCACCAGTTAGGATTAACTGGGCAATTATCCTGGCAGACAATGGGACATTGATGACAGCAAAACAAAGGCATCTCAGAGCAGCTCCTTTGTCGGCGCTGCTGCCAGCCGGAGCCCCCGGACCGCCTCGGTCCTGGCTGCCATCCCAGCACTATCAGTCTCCAACAAGGGCTGCACAGTTACAGGGGGAGCAGCAAGGGAAACAGTTTTCCTAACCTGTCAGCCTCTAAGAACTCAAACATTTTTCCTTACCACAAAAGGGGTTGAAAATTTGGAGGGAAAAACATCCGCAAACTATGCAGGATGAACAGATCGGCTGGAGAGAGCAGCTTTGCTTCCCATGCTTTTGAAATGTTTCCTTCAGATTTTGACCTCCTTTATCTGAGCAAAAGCAGCATTTCAACACTGGAATAGAAAAAAGAGAAAATATCAGAATGGCAACGTCAAAGGGCCTTTTTAAATTGTTGGGGTTTTTTTCCTTGGTTTTTTTGGTTTTTTTTTAACCCAAAGATCCTCTAAGCTGGAGACTCATCTAGCTGAATCTTTCTTGGCAACAATTCCAGTTCAGTGAATCAACTCATTTTGTCAGAAACTTTCTAACCAGCAATAGCCCGTGGTTCATACAAGACAAAAGAATAAAACAACCCTGCCATTCCCATGACTATTTCTAGCACAGGGGACCCTGCTCATGCCTGGCATAGCAGGCACCGTGCTCTGTGGTCGCATTCCCACATCCCTTGCCACGCTAGACCTAAACTAAGCCTGAGCTGTGGAAGGCAATCACTGTGAGTGCTGATTCTAGTATTAAACAAACCTTCAAAGTTACCCAACCTGAGCAGCTGTACAACACAATTTATAGAAATTAAACTATTCCAAATTTTGACACTGAATGTATACTTTTTCAGCAAGACATCTGAAGACTGCTTCAACACGCAGAGGTGCCTGCTGGCCCCTTGTTACCCCCAGAATCCCAAGACACCAGAAGTTTAGACTCAATTCATCATCTGCCCCATTATCTTTAGCCCTAATATTTTCTCTCCTGTACAGAGAAAAGGGAAAATTCACTTTTCTGAATGCAAATCAAGAGGATCGAGTCTATAGAACACCTCACACTAAATCTTTAAATACTACAAACTTAAATACTTAAAAACGAGAATCTTTAGAGATTCAATACCTATGGCAAAATAGAACTTTAAAATCCTCAGTATTCAAGTATTGCAAACATTTTTTTTCTAGAGCAGTATTTATAGCCACCATCACAAAGGAAATCAGAGCTGGGAATATCTATTAGTTATCCAAATTCCAGATTTTGCAAGACCAGCTGAACCGCCCCGCCGGAGCTGGTGCCGTTTAATTGTGCCCAGTGCTTATTTCAGTCTGGATCAACTCGCTTCCTCACTGGGGCTTAAGTAAAACCTCCAGCAAAATAAACTTGTGCCTCAACCATATTACAAAAGGGGACAATTCTCAGTGTGAGTTGATCCCGGTCAAAAATAAAGTCTAAAACTCCATGACTTCTAGAATTCAGGTTGCTTTTATTCCTCGTATTTTGTCCTGGAGACCCATAACCACAGACTCCTCAGCCACTGCAAATATACACTATGCAAATGGAAGTTCCCTTCAGCTTAAGGAAACTAGTCCCACAGGTACCTATCCCTTCCCGAAACTGAAGACAGCTATGAGAAGATAGGATGGTGTCTCTTATCTCCTTTTGCCTTTTTGTGTTTCATTTTTGGTGGAATTCTCTTAAGGTGAAGACAAACCACGAGAAGATAGGAAAAAAAATCATTTGGAATTGGCGCGGGTTAACAAAATACACTGGAGAAAACAAGAGAAAGGGTCTTTGTACTTTCATACCGCCAAGCAGGAAAAAAGCAGAAGATAAACACTTCTTAATGAACGTGACACTACTTTCACATCCCCGTTCTCTCTGGAGACTTCTACGTACTTTTAAGTTTTGCCTGATAACAAATAATAGCTTTCCTGCCACTAACAACAAGGTACCTCTCTCCCCTCCCAGCTTCACGGGCTCTGTCCAAGGGATCCGGCCCTTCATACACAAGGGCTCGTTTGCTCAGAGCCCCTGCAGAGGCGTGCTGAAAGCACACACAAAAATATTTCTTCTGCTTTCTTCCTGAACTTCTTAAACTCTAGGTGACCCAGAGTAAAATCCATTTTAATGGGGCCTTAGTTAAATCAGTCAACTTTTGAGTCCTTGTTAAACTAGGCAACACTACGCAGAAATAAAAAAAATAATCAGAAAAAGACATTCTTTTGGGAATCTTGGTTCTTACTTTCCTTAGACAGCAAGGAAATATTTATGTTCCTGTAGTTCTAGTCCTCATTTCACTGTGGAGCTCTCATCAGCGATATTCAGACGGTGCAGCTACTGTTCGTTAAACAGCAGTGCCCTCGGGTTCGGGGCAGCGCTCCTCCAGCGCCACCGCAGACGAGCTCCTGTTACTCTGCTCAACCATTTGACACACGCTACTGGTTTTCACTCAGTAATTCCCTCTGATGGTGACACAAGTCCAGCGAGCAACAGTCAGGACTGAGAATTGGTAAGGAACCCATCCAAGCTGTTGTTAACGTACAAAGTAAAAAAGACTACATCTCTGTATTCGGCCAGGACAGCAACTTTTTCATCTCTCATTTCAGTCTGATACTGCAATGAGAGAAGCTAAAGATGTTAATTACTTTAGATAATTTAGATAATAACAAAGATATTACAGTAGATGTACTACTTTATCTCTGTTGTGCTCTTCTCTGGAGCAGAAGTTGTATCATGTTTAACTGTATCCAACCATTTTAAGACAAGTGCGTAGAGAAAATCCAAGAGACGTCAGATGTCTTCAAAAATTTATGCTCTTGTTATTATAAACCATGAGTGGATCTTCACACATCCAACCTCCTGGAAGTACCATGAATCTACAATACCAAAACAGTGCATTATTGAATCAAGTTTTCATGTGGATTAGAGTAATAGCGACAAAAGAGGCAAATTTTGCCACAAACACAAATCTTGGCTGTTGATATTGTTATGTGTATTTAAACAAAATTAGTTACACGAAAACAAAGCCAGTCAAGAACACACCTTCCCTGGAGCACGAGCACCAAGTGCTCTAGGGGGTGTAGGAGACAGCGGAGAGATCCTTCCTACCCGTTTACTCTGTAGCTTCTCATGAAGCATTTCTGCCTTTCATCGACCTCCAGGCGTGCTCCTGTGAGACACGAACCAGCCATGAGCATCAGGGCAGCAGCATCAACCTTCTGTTGAGTGATTTGTCCCGCAGAATACGAAAAGCTTAAATAAACCCCGCCACACCCACCAGTCTTTCAGGACTACACATCCACAGTTCCTCACACAACTGCGCGTTCTCTGGATTTACGTGTATGTAACGCTCCTCCTTATGACTGAAAGACCTAAGCACACATTCCTTCAGGTCTCCCTTGCCTTCTAATGTTTCTGCATCAACAGCCAGACAGAGTCACTACCAATCCACAGCTACACAAAATACGCTTCTTTCAGGCTGGCCTTTCATTCTGTTTTCAAAAGCATTTTTAGGAATGAGGCCGAGGCAAATAAATTTTCTGAAGTATTAAGCAGTTCCTGGTTTTGAAAAAAATCTTACCACATCATTTAGACGGCCAGCCTATAAGCCCCGAAGCAAATTTCCAGTACTGAGACAACAGAGAAGACACACACTCCTTTTAATACTACTAGTACTTGATCATTTAAACAGCCACATACATTTTGAAATGCAGTCCCTGGAATTTTTACTCTACCCCCCAGGCACTCTTTAAACAAAGGGTGCCTACATTTGCTGCACAGGTCTTTATACAGAGGTTAGGAAAAACTTCTTACAGTAAAAACCACAGAAACAAGGAAAACACTAGTTTAAATGATGAGCCACAGCTGGGGATCAAAGGGTCAGCATTTTCACCAGAAGGGAATCCCTCTTCCATTCCTTGTATTATTTATCAAACTAATTACTGGACTTGACTTCAACGAAGAGCACTGTTTCTCTCACATTTGGCCTCTAAATTGCAAATTATTTAGCAACAGTTGGTCCAAGTAATAAAGCTGCTAAGGGCTACTACAAAACTAACTGCCTCTATTTTCCTTCTGCCTCTCCCCTACCCCATAACCCACACGAAGTTTTGCTCTCCCCGTTACCCGTAACTTAGATACACTATATTTAGATTAAACAGCCACAGTCCTTAGAACAAGATGCTTATCTCCTTTCAACTGCTCCAGTCTAAAAGCAATCACAGCCCTCAGTCTTTGCGAACTTTACCACTTGTTGGATTTTTCTTGTAATGTGTCTATTCTTAAAAGCCAAACCCATGGAAAAATAACTGAAACCAAATGCCATGTGATCAGGGCCAACCATAACACATGAGAGCCCTAAAATAACAGGAGAGATACTGCGGTAATGCCTGACCTTCTGAACCATGCATATGGGTTGAAGCAAAACAGCCCATGTTCACGTCTTAAATGGTGCATGCTAATAGTTTATTTGTAATGCAGAAGAACCCAGTTTACAGAGCCACGATTTTAAAGCTTCAAGGACTCGCTTTAGATGCCAGAAATGACTTCACTTTTGGAATAAGCTTAAACAGGGTTCACAGTTGAACTTTATTAGCTTATATGGTCAAAATCAGTGCAGCAGGCAGTGTCAATGGCTGCAGGCATTCCCTCTTTCTCCTATCGCGTTTGCACCTCAAAAAGGAAGGTGCTTTAGCAGATTTTCTCTTCTAAACATCTTTGAAATATGGAGTTATTCTGGCTGGCCTGAAACTAGCAGTTCAAAAACTTTTATTCAAACTGTACAGGCAACACAGTTTCAACAAGAAGTTTCTTACAGAGATGTTATCAAGATGTTCAGAATCTGCACCCAGCCCTTAGCTGAAGTGATATTATGCATTACACTCCAATACTCACTGTAGAAACAGAGTATGTGTAATCCCAGTAACCTAAACTGCAGGTTATATGGCTGCTGATAAAGATGACCGGACCCTTTCCTATACATCTATATGCAGAGCATAATGCCACCAGGATACCTATTGAGAAGAAATAGTGATCTTTGCAAAGATAAACAAAGGTGGCATGATAAGCCAATACACACTAACTCGAGGCAACAAAGCTATGGCAGCGTGGGGACGATGGCCACGGCTATCTGAATTACACGTACGCTCCATCAGGATGTTCAGTAGCTGTTACCAGCCCAGTCAAAGCTCTGTCCAAACTGTGAGTGCCAACGGCACCCTCTATCCAAACTAAATGGTCGAGATGGCCAGGCCAAACCGAACCACAGACACATCACCTACACGCCAAAGAAAGTGTACTCAGGTTTGCTCAGGAATTAGTAGAGGCGTTTCCCGGGAAATATTCTAACAGGGTGTGCAACTGTGACACCAGGACAGGAAAAAGCCAGGGGGAAAAGGACAGCTGCATCAAAGACGACAACATCTAGGCAGTTGCCAAAGTCGGGGCAGTGTGAATAAAAGGGAAAAACTTTGATAAAGTTGCTGGGTCTGGTGCTAGCTGAATGAGGGTGACAGCTGAAAGCAAGGCAACCTTTGGTTATTACTCTTACCCTGTTTGCAGGAAAACCAATTGTCCTACTTCCCATGTAAATGAATGGGATCACCTTATAGACTCCTCAATCCACAGCCATTCTGTCTTCCCTGCAGGAAAAATTTGTAACACCCTTGGCCTTCCAGACAGGCACACAGTCAGAAAAGTCAATTTTGTTGCCCCCTAACACCGTTGGTGCTACCTACAGCCTTTGTGCTACAGACGTACACGGAAATCCGGATCCCATCCTTGCTGAAAGCCCTACCGCTGGCAGCAACACAAACAAGATTTTCTTTTCAAACATACCTTTACTTCATTAGAAGTTTTGAATAAAGAGAAATGAATTAATAAAGATAAAAGCATGACAAGAACTATGTAAGGTAGTTTTTCTTTCCCTCTTCCTAGGTCTTGAGCACATACGTACCCACAGAGCTATGCTTACACGACTCTTCCAGCAGAAGCTACCAAAGATCCTGGCAGAGGTGGGCAAATCAACAGGTAAAAGACACCAAACCTGTGTGCACTTTGCCATGCTCTGCTGGATAGGTCTTTAAATGAAGCAAACAGTTTTAACAGCGAAGGTGAGATGTGGCAGCCAGACCACAGAGGCAAGGAGGAGAACAGTAAAATGTCTCTTAATGCATGAAGAATTCAAGCATAAAAATGAAAGCACTTGTTATGCACAGATATAGAGTGGCCAGAGGATGAACTGTTACAACAGTTGGTTTTGGCACGGTATCATACTTCGCTGTACTGCTTCCTTCAGGTCAACTCCTGCCAGGAATACTGCTGGGCAGGATCCAGGCTCATCTGACCAGAATCACTGAGCACAAGCAGAGGCCATTCAAACTGAACCCCAGAGAAGGGGTTAAAAGTATAAACCACCACTTCCTACAGGCCTCAGCAAACAGGATCACCATAAAGACATACCTTCTTTGTACGACCTCACTTTAAATCCACGCAAGTCAGTGGACTGGATGCTTCTGTTAACAGGGATAGCTTGGTGTTTTGGTTCTGGGTTTCAGTATCATCCACCCAGAATATTGATTTCTTTCTTCTCTGTTGGTGACACCCGCAAAAGAGAAGCCGAATGCACAGAGCTAACCACGGCTCACACGAGGAGGCGCAGGCCGTACCGCAGGCTGACCCCAGCTGATGGCCCCTTGTACCAACACGCTGCTTCACCATCTCGTACTGCATCTCCCGCTGGCGGTGTTGGCGACGCTGCCAGCGTAACACTGCTCAACGTTATTTCACAGAAACACGACTCTGCAGGGAAACAGAAAGTACAGTTGCTGCAATGTATTTCTTCTGAAGTCAGTAATTATAATAGAAAATCCAGTTATTTAACACGATCAGGACAGAAATCCTTCACCTCTGACATCTACCCAGCCCTATAACATGAAGGATGATGCTGGTCTTTCCAAAACCATCCATTCATGTGTCTCCTCTCCCATCCCATCAAACCACCGAGCTCTTCTCAAACACTTGTACAAAAGGGAAAAGGAAACCGAACTAAGATGCTCCTCTTCAGAACGGAGGTAGTTCCCCTGCGCTGTATCATTTTCTCCCTTTGGAGTCCTGATGAAGTACAAAACGTAACAACACACAAAGTTCTGCTCAACCCTAATTTTTAACGTTCAAGTTTAATTCATAGCTTCAGCAAAGGGGTCTTACTCCAGAATTTTGAATTATCTACACAAGACTTTAAAAGCTGTAATTTCTGATTTTAGCAAAATATTTTAGTTCTGTATACTGTGGCCTCTTTCTAAAAATAATCTCAGTTTCCTGTCTTAAAAAAATCTGCCTTCATACACAGAAAAATGATAATTTGGAAAATTTTTCCTTTATTCATCTGATGCTTTCTTAAGTGCTAGAGGGCAACAAATAACAGTGCCACTCTTCATAACAATTTTGATTATATCAGTATCCTGTGAACTAAAAATTAACCGTAATGCAGAGAAGTCATGCAATGTACCCTATTAACAAACAACACATACTACCTTTATACATGTCCCGGGTGGGACATCACTGAACAAGACAGGTCAGGGAAGGAAAGGCAACTCAGGTTTAGCCTGGTTAAGAAACATTTACTGAAATTTGGCACAGTTATGCTTTTTCCCTATAGATACAGCACTCCTTGGAGGAGAGGTACACGATACTGTGCCAGCATCTGGCTTTGTTAGCTGCATTTGAAGGCAGCCTTGTGCTTACAGAAGCTGCCCTGGAACAGTATTGGCTCATACCTACAATAGCATCTCAGTCCTCTCCATTGGCAGCTGGCTTTCTCTTGCCCTACTGGCGTACCTCTTTTTATGTGGATTGGTAGAATTGTCTGGCTGTTAGACCCAAACCACCTGGAATGAGGCTTTTATTAACCTGTAGCATCTGAATGAGCTTGTCAAGAATGGGCCCCGTGGGACCCTGCAGAGCCCATTGCAAAGCATCTGGTTCCCCTGAAATGCAAAATTTCAGAAGAGACACCTGCCGTCTCTTACATGAATCTCTCCTTTGCTGAGGAACTTGGATCTCAGGAGCCATGCACGTTCCTCCTCCCTACAGTATCAAATATAAAGATGTGCTGACAGCAGTGTCAAAGAGAGAAAAAAATCTTCCTTTCACTCTGACAAGTTATCTTTTTAGTAACAGCATGTTCTTCTATGGATTTTTGTATGTCTCATGACAACAGCTGGAAAACAGAGCGAGAAATGCACAAAGCAAGCCAGGAGAAATGCTGAGGGCTGACAGTGACCCAAGAATTCAGGGAGCGCAATAAAGGGCTGCACATCTGTAGCTCCTTTTGCTCCACCCAAAGAACATTTTCCAAAGGTTCCATTCACCTGGATTTTGTGAGCTTTGCAACCGTTGAGCTCTTCCAGGGAGCTACAGCATGTAGCCACAGGAGCAGAGGATGCTGCAGAGCCCTGGCTAACCCTACAGTGCTGAGTGGGGTAAGTCTCCTGCCCTCTGTTACCTGAACGTGTGTGCCAGAGGCTAGATCCCCAACTCCACAGCATGGTTTTCATTCTTAGAGACAGTGAGCACCCTTCCGAGTGATGGCAACGCAAGATGAGGATTTACGTTTTAAAAACATGACAAACAATTAACGCCTATGTTAACATGTTCAAGTTCTTACAAGCTGGAGCCTGAATATTTGTAATCTAAGGACAAATGTAAAAATTTAGACATGAGATTTGACATTTCACCTTCATCGTGCTGATCTAATGCACAGAATGTAAATTCTTATCTTTCACATGTATATCATATATGTGAGATACGCTTTGGAAAATACAGCCAGATCCTTTGCCAGATATTGAACTGCTCTCCTCAGCTGCTTTTAATTTTTCCAAACCTGTTTAAAATGTGCAGGTTAGCTCTTTTTTTAAATACTTAGCCGGCCATAAACATTCAGCATTATGAAGAACAGTAAGGTGAAATTCTTGCTTTCCGTAGCAGTTTACTCTTTCCACATTTTATAAAATATTTTGTGAAAATCAAGCATCTGACAATCTAATTAAATATCAACTCTTTCTGCCTTTGTTAGATTAAAACACACAGACTAAGATTTATGCAAACAATGAAAGGAACCTCGTGCAAGACTGACGAGTTGCCTCCTTAGTCTGAAGAAGTCGGGAAAAGTTTTGTTGAAAGAATGTATATCGATACAAAACTTTATATGCAACGTCTCTGAGAAGCATACTACCTTCCTGAATAAATCAAAAGCAAACCCATAACTGTATTCGTTATATATGTAGTTAAGACCGTGCCAAACTCGTTCTTATCTCATGACTGACTGTACATTAATTGTTGCACCCCTCCTTTACACTGGTCTGGTGATACAGGGACAAAAGGTAAGTCCTCATATTCCCTTACCTTCCTGTAACATCAAGACTTACTTGGGGGAGGAGAAATAAGAGATAAAGAAAATATGATTAAGGGGTTAAGAAGTCAAGTCCACAAGAGAAGTCCTGGAAGGCAGGCAATATGCTGCGTCCTGAAGATGAAACATTTGCTTTTCAAAGCAGTTGAGGAGAATGAGCTTCCAACACTGACAAGAGAACGTAAAGATCCATTAGGACCTAGAGTTCAACTAGATGAAAGTCACACTCATTTCTATCAGTATTTCCATCTAAACAGAATATATTGAAAATCTCTTTAGAGTCAAACTCCTTGACGTTTGCCTAATGCACTGATTAACCGATATTTTCTTTGCATCATTTGCTTTGCAATCTTTTTATTATCTAAATCAAGCTGAACCATTAAGTATTATAAAAACCTAAAGCTAATGGGAGCAGTAATATTAATCTTCCACTGGATTCAGAACCAGACAAACATTGCAGAGCTTGCATTGATGCGAGGATTGTTTGGTTTGCCAGAATCATTCTCAGATTCAAAAAGTATGCATTCCTTCCTAAAAAGCAAAATTACTGCTACGTGGTACAATTGTGTAGCCATATCCCCCATCACAGAACAGGCAATGACGAACATACCTTCTAGATCCTAAATCCAGAAAAGGTTCTCAGATGGGTGGGACTTGGGCTAACAAGTATGGTTCCGAAAAATTCAAGTATCTTGGTATATCTCAGGTTCTTTTTCAAGACTCAGTTTACCAAGAATCATACCACGTCCGGAATATTACAGAGCATCAAGACATCTAGTGCATGAAAAACATATTGCAAGTAAAATAACATTATGCAAACGAAACCGTGTTGAGTTTAGTTATTAGATACGTGAAGTCTCCAGGATCATTGCTAGAACAGCATCATTACCATATGATTTCTTCACTGTATGTTTACAATTCCTAAAGTTCTCAGGAAAAGAAACAACCGGAAAGGTGTTCCATCAAACCCCACCTGTGGGGGATCTCAGACACCCAGCTGTATCCATATCCTGCATTCCACTCAGCAATGAAAGGAAAAACTCCAGTTCCACTAGGAAATGCGTACCTCAGCTGGTGCTTCTGCAGCTGCCCCTTCCCCTGAAACAGAGAAGGTAAACCCTTTAATCGATGTCTCTGGGTGGTGTTCGAAGTTTGATTCTGTAATGTTTCTAATCGTGGAGGCTTGTAGCATTGCAGTGTTCTGGTCTTTTAGCAGGTTCTTGGTTTAGTTAAGACCTGGTTCCATAACAAGAGAGAAATAATGTTTACTGGTTTGGCTGACAGCACAGGTCAGGCATTACGTCTCACCCATTAAACAGACACCCGACACATTTGTCAGTACAGACCACACTTACTGCAATAAAAATTCAGAAACTGTGATGAAGCACATGGCACAAGATGCCTGAACCTTCCTTTCTTTTTAAAGGAAACACAAGTTTTCCGCAACTGTATTGACAAAAAGAAATAATACAAAAACCTGGAACAGCTGAATCCCTGAATCAATATAAAGATCAAGCTAATTATTTTCCCTATGGGCCTGGCAAACACAGTTCAAGCAATCTACTATCATCGGCTTCAAACAGATCAAACCTGCTTCTTGGGGATAATAAAACAAAGAGCAAGCAAATTAGTTCAGAGAGCAGAACTCCTGACATTCTGCCAGAAAACCATGTGTGGAAGAATACGTAGGAAAGACGTAACAGCGACACATTCATCACATTTGAGAAACAGAAACGTACCCTTTCAAATCACAGTTGAAATTATCAAATTATCATAACCAAAAACGGAGATTAAAAAAAATTAAAAAATCAATGTATTGCTTTGATTATATATAAATCAAAATATAATCAAAATCAAAAATAAAATATATATATTATATATATATAAAAAAATAAAAAATCAAGGTTTGCTATAAATTGCAAGGGTTGGTAACGATAAGAAACATTCAGATTCCTCAGAATTGGAAAATGAGTGAGACTTATTTACATAATTGTCTTTATAAATTCCTTTTTTTTTATTCTAAACAAATTCACATCCACCTTTCTACACAATATGTAGCATATATTGGACATACAAAGGGAAACAAATGTAATGTCGTGTATCTTCCATGAAGAAGAAATACTCTTTACCAAAGGAGCAGTGGGGCAGGATTTTTTGGATTTTTTCCATGCAAGAAATTCAGGGAAAAAAAAAAAAAAAAAAGGTGTTTTCCAACCACATAATTCTTGTTACGTTCAAGACTGTCTGTGTTAGTAGGGGAGGAAAGGCTTAGAAGGAATTTCTGTTTGTCAGAACCCCTTGAAAACAGACCCCTCGGTCTTTAGACCTACACTTTATGCAGCGGTGTGCTGAGTCAGAGACAGCCCTGCATTACCCATTGGCTGGCCTTTTTGCTGGGTCAGGCATCCCTGACCTACTAAACTGCTTAGGTTTTAATTGCTTAGGTTTAATTGCTTACGTTTGACCTGGTAGTTTCAGATTTTTTGGTATGTGAACTTCGCTTTTTGTGATGTTGTGAGAAAATTTTGGATTGAAAGAAAAGGAAATCCCGTAAATCTCGAGTTGAGACTTCAGTTGTCTATGAGTTTCTTCTTCACATTGATTAGGATTCCATCATTAGTTATGGTTACATATCAAATTACTTCTGACAAGTCTCTTGTATCGCAGCCCAGCCAGAGGCTCCTAACCCAGGGTTTCGCAGAAATTCCCAATCATTTCACTAGTTGCAGCATGTCTGGATTTTTAAAGGTGTTCACACAGCTGCTGGAAAGTGTGAGGAGATGGATAGTTAGGTAATCTAGTAGGATTGGTGAGTAACAGTCCTGGTGATGGTGAACAAAACCAAGGGTGATATACAGGGTATTGTACCGCTGCTGTCAAAGATATCTCTTTTATAAGTAGGTTAATTAGGTTTCATAACAACCCTTCTGTTTTTTCACATATGACAACTCTCAATACTGCGCTATCATCAGTAAACTATATGCTGACAATTTATGCATGTCACCAGCAACCTACCTCATCGTCACAACTGCACGAGCTTCACGAGTCTCATACAGATTTCTTGACAACAATAATCTTCCAAACTCATTTTACAGACAATTTGCAGGGTGTGCAATTTTACAGAGTAAAGAGGAGACACTTTTTTGTTTCTTTTCTTTGTTATGTTGCTTTTCTTGCAACATATAATGCTGCTGGCCTCATTATGCACAATCCGTACTGTTCATTGATTTGTGACAAATTTGGGTCCTGCTCAAAGTGATGCTGAAAACTCCATAAGGACTGAGCATATGGGGCTGTTAGCAAGTCTTCTGTCCTACCAGAAACCTCCACAACCACTTAGGCAAATTATGTCTTCATACTTCTAAGACCTGCTCCATGGCTGTCGCCATCTGACAGCGCAAATGACAGCTATGAGACCCAGTAACAGCTACAATCTGATAGACTGGTGCAATTTAGGTCTGGGAGGAACCGGCACCCAAACAAACAGAGATTTAGTTTGGATTGACTAGTAGCACTGCTCACCAAAACGTGCAAAATGTGTGAGTTGATTCTCAGTAAAGTATTGGGGCATTAGTTTACAAATCATACCACCAAGCTTCCTCTGTTCTCATACTATTTTGAGGTGGTGGTGGTGTTTTTTTTTAAATGAACGTGAGATTATAATTCAATACAGGATTTTAATGAAAAAATACCAAAACCAAGACTCGTAATGAAGTTGTGACAGTGACAGTAATAACAGACACAGTTTATCTCAAGTCTCAGCTAATGCTACAGCACCTGTGAGCTGAAATGGCACAGGCAGGATAAACCTGACCCAAGAGGCGGAGGGTATCTACCACGGAGGTCTCTAAGACAGTAGCTATACACACAATGGAAAGAAACAGACACTTACAGAGATTAATTTGCCTTTTTCAGAGACCATTGCTGGACCCTAAGCATGCTAACATGCATTCGTTGATATAAAAGAACATAGTGGGAGTAGTTTACCAGGTACGTGTCTAAAGTTAGGTGAGGTGAAACTGGAACCAGGTATGTTCGCTTTTCCTTTGTCTCCGATTACTTGAGATAAATTTTAGGAAACATACATCTGATTTAAACTGATGAGCAATTTCTCAAAATTCACCCACTTTGAGGCATATCAAAAGTCGATCACCTGAGGAAAAAACCAGCACTTAAGCCCACTCCTGAATGCACACAGCACTGTGACCTACCCTTGATGTTGTAAATCAAGTTGCATTGGAAATCCATGACACAGACTTTCATCCCTCCCCTCCCTTCTGCAGCAACAGGAAGAACTTGTCTTTCCATAAAAGCTGGATTCTAAACTACGCCTCAGGCTGCAGTGAGTCAAGGTTTCATATGGGATTGGTTGAGCGGTTCTTTCTTTTTTGCCTTGTGGTTTTTGTTTTTTCTTTCTCTAAAAAACTACCAAAGGGATTTGGGGTGGACTTAAAAGTTTAGAAAAGTTACCATGTTTTATAACTGGTAAGAGACAGGAAAACTTTTACTAAGTAATAACTGTTCTGTATGTAGCACTTATTTGTGTGGTATTGGACATACAATTGGTTATAATTTCCTTGGTTGCCAAAGGTGGGTGGTTTCTGGGTTTTTGGGGTTTTGTTTGTGTTTTGTTTTTGTTTTGTTTTGTTTTGGTTTTTTTGGTTTTTTTTTTTTTATGTCCAGCACTTCTGGCTTAGAAACACAATTAAAACAGTCATGGAAAACACGTAGTGATCTGGTTTCTAGATAATATTTAATTGCATCTGTTTGAGACAGTGCCTCTTATAGCAATGGATCATCAGTGCAGTTAAAGTACTACTGTACATGCCAGCCATTATAAAATAAGCCAGACAATTGGAAGTCTCCTTTATCACTCAGCTATTCCAGCCTCCTACACCCTGTTTTATATGTGTGTTTTTACCTGGCAATCAAAAGTGCTAATTTATGAAAGCTAGTATCTTTCAGACATGCTCTGACTTTGGCAGAGAGGAGTTACTTAGCTTGTCCTAGATCTAACAAAGAGTCAGAGTCAGATATATAACTCAGGAGTTTTAAATCAAGTTCTTTGATTTCATCACAAGACAGCATTATTTACCCACTGTATATTGTCTTGTTAATTAAAGAGTATACTATGTAATTCTACACACTATGCGCACCTAGACAAGAATTATTTTTTGAGATCATGATTCAAAAGCTTATAATTATTCATTTTACTTCCCTTTTGTGTTAAGAAACCAAAGCAACACTAAAACTCCGCCAAATGTTTTTCATATATATAAAAATACACGTACTATATATATATTAAGACTCCAAGAGAAGTACATTTGAAATCTTTATGCAAATAAAAGTATAATTTCATACATGTTTCTACTCTTGAACAAGTCCCAAGATAAAACAGAACCAAAATGCTCCATAGTATTAGAAGGAAGAAGAAAACAAACAAACCCCTGGATACACTTTGTAGATCGTATCATTAACTTGTGAGGCGTGGTTTTTGTTTACCAGCGATTTGGTCTAGAAAGTCTAGATTGCAAACTCTTTTTATACAGGACTGAAACATAATTTAAGACTGAACATACACAAAATTAAAAGGGAATAGCAGCACAGTATTGCAATACCTTTATTGCAAATAAAGTCCAAATGCTAATTAATCCTATTTCTCTTCCTAGGTAGCCTCTCTGCTGACCACACAGGGAAACACAAGATGCAGTGCACAAATATGAGTCACCCTCCATGCATTCATACCCTGCCAACCAACTTTGTCCAGCAAAACCATAACTGTAACTTAGATGCTAAGGGACAGAGTTTAAAAAATAATGCGGGTTTTAGTATTAGTAGTGGAACCGTATTTTCCCACCTCAGTCCTTTCCCCAAAATATCATTCAAACTGCATCCACACACAAGCTAAAACTGCCCTGATCAAGATCAAAACCCTTGAATATTGTCCACCCAACATTAAACTTCTGACATAAACCAATTTTTGTTACTATAAATAAAATATAAGACAATTAAATGAGATTTTTCACAAAACCTCTGGGAAACAAGTCAAAACACTTTATTTCCCAATGTTCAGCACTTACCAGTGATTTCCAGTCATTTCTCCCATGAGTATTCAGCTAAGTGACCTAGTGGCCAAAGGAGAATATATTACCTGGAGATGTTTAATCCCTTCTGCTGGAAATATTTTAGTTTGCATACAAAACATAAAATTTCATTGATCAGAGACCAAAACATATCTTATTTTCTAGGCCAATGGCTCTGGCATCATTAATACTTTTAAGTTATTCAACAAAAAACACAAAAGTTTCAACAGAAATGGCCGAGGGAGGTCAAATTCTGTGAATTTCTGGCAAGGACACCAAATTAACCATAAATCACCATTCAAAACACTGAACGAGGCACGAAGTAGATGAATATTTTAAGTGACTATACCAAACATTTGAATTGCTTTACAAGAAGTTTATGCTTTAAAAGTATCAAAGGCTTAAAGGTAAGTTGAAAGGTGCAATGCCACTTTTCAATAATTTTAAAAGGCATAATGTTGAAGCTTAGCTGCCTTACTCCTGTTTAAGCATTTTAATCCTGAAATATTATACCTCTGAAGCAGTCTGAGAAGAACCCTAACAATTTTATGTATGAGCAACACACCCAGACCACCTGAAATAACAAAAAAGCAGGGAGTTTTTTTCAAAGATTTGTTTGTGTTGGAATCTCATGAAACATGACCAGCGCGTCCACTACATTCAAGAGATTACATAAAATCTTACCAATTTTCAAAGCTGTTCAGCTTAACCAATATGACAGTTATAAATTATAACTGTCATATAACATTATAAATATAGTTCCATGGTCAACATTTAACGGATTAACATTTAACACAGACTTTACAAATAGTTTGATAACAACTTCAGCTTAAAAAACAAGAAGGAAAAAACAAACAAACAAACAAACAAAGATAAAAACATCAGCAGCACCTGGATCAAAGAGTTTCTTCAAATCATAGTTCCTGTAACTTTTTGTATTATTAACAGATTAAACCAGTAAGAAAACTCTTTCCTTGCTAAATTCATTGGGGTTATATTACCCACTTCTCTACACCAAGAACCTTGGTACAGATAAACAGACTTACCCTTCCATTTTCCTTCCTGACGAGTACAAGAATTTGGGTATGAAACAGCACCAAGTTCTGGCAAGCCAGCTGAGGATGAAGTACACGCCAGGAAACAAGTAAGTTTCGTACAGTTTATGTCAGCTGCAGTAGCCTGGAACATTATAAACAAGCGCTAACCAGAAGGTTGAATATCCCACCCTGTATCAGCGCAGCAGCTTTGGCTTAATAAATATCACACAGCCTAGATTCTACTGATGAGGGTATTTCAAGCTGTTGTCAGTCACGCTTGGCTTGGGATAATTTTGATACACCTCTAACAAACTGTGCATAGCGTGGCTTAGAAGGGAGTGCTGGATGAGCACCATAACCCACTTGATCCCGTTCAACATTGTGTACATTTCTATGTCATGCGAAATAAATAATGCAACATAGGTATCATATTCTGCCCGTTCACAGCTGCAGCCTCAGTTGCCATCTGCCTTTCATCTTGGTTTCCTGCATCCCCGGCAGTTCCATCTGCTATGGAAATTGTTTTTGCAGACTTCGCATGTCCTTTTATACATTTGTCATCGCTTAACCCAACAGGCTGTGAGGTACGCTCAATTGGAACAGACATCCTAACAGAGCGAGAAACTGCTTCTGAGCAGTGGAAATACAAGACCATGCTGTTAGCCCTTTAAACCAGGGCACTCGCTTGCAAGAACACCACAGGAATTCCTGGGACCCATCCTCTAAATCTTGATTCACAGTTTTGCTAGCAAAGGCTGAAGTGTGGATCTACGTTGGTATCTTTGAAGGGCTCTGAACTCAGGCATACCAGTCATCCTGCTTTCCTCCTGGGTACTGATAAATACTCTACATAGCTTTCAGTAACTATTACTTTAAGACGGATGCACGTGTCAACGTAAAGGGGAAACCGAAAAGCTTTTTTCTTACCCTGATCACCACCTCAACAAAAAAGACCTATAAATTATTGATTTCATACCTGTGCTGTCACATACAGTGGCATTGCATAATAAAAGTTGTAGGGTGTTTTTGCTTTTAGAATAATGTTATTGTGCCATGGTAATTTTAACACTGAGCTCAGAGGTCAGCAGTGTCAAAGAAAGCATGAATATCTGTAAGAATAAAGGCAACACCGCTCAATCAAAATGCCCTCCTTCCCATCTGTACCTGTCATCTACAGGTTATATGTGTAAGTCCAAGTCTCAGGCAAGTCCAACACCAAGTACCTTCCCTACCCGCCCATTCAAACTCTGACTCTGATGGCTCTACAAGCTGACAGAAAGGATGCCACACTGTTGTCCCTCTTGTCATCTCTTATGGGAGTGCTGAGGGTTGTGATTTTTACAACACATAGAGAACATTTGGCCTTAGTTAGCACAGGTAGAAAGACATACGAATGCAAAAGGGAGTCAGACTCAAGTTATGGAGAACACACTCTAGCATCTATTAACATTTCGGCATTGCTGGGTTACTTATTAACAACTTGTTGCCTTAATCCCAAAACACACAACCCTGCATTGTTTAAACAAGTGAAAGTCAAAAGACCCACCTTTCACAGAAGCTACACACAAAAGCACCTATTATGATATTTTTCTAGCTGGGTTAACCACTTACCATTGTTTAGCACTAATAATACTGAAATAATTTCAGTCGGGACTCCAGTAAAAGAAAGCGAAGTCTGAGTCCTTTGTAACAATATCATCACCATTAACATAATTGAATCCACCCTTGCACCTGCCCACAGCACAGGAAAATAGATTTTGACATTAATAGCTTCAAGTATCTTACTTTTCAGATCACCCACCCTGCCAGTTTTCTGTAAATTCAAATTTGCCTGCGAATTAAACATTTCCAATTTCTGTTTGAGGCATCAAGTTAGACCAAGCAAACATTTAAGACCAGATATTAAGAAAAAAAAAAAAAGTCTTCACATTTTGCAAAAAATGTACTCTTACTTAGCTACCACTTTAGAGAAATGTCTAATAGATCATTATAAAATGAGTGTATAAAATGAGAGTATAAAAAGTGTGAAAACATGGGCATAGCACTATATAGCTGAATTGGAAGCTATGCTAACTGAATAGGCTTTAGGTCCTAGGCCTAAATCCAGGAAAGCATGACCACTTCAGCCCTGCTTTATCAATGATCTCTCTAACACATTCATAGTTAATCAAATGTTTATACACTTTACTAGATCAGGGTGCTCAGATTTCCTTTTCATTACTGAATTTAAACACAGCTCACGATGTTGCCCAGGGCGCAGCAGGCTGGAACGCTCACCTTTTGACCACAGTAATAAAGTGTGAAATCTTCCGTATTTACTCACAAAAATCTCAGAGAGAAAATTATATCAGGACTACTGACTGCTCTTCGATCTGGTTTTCAAAATGACAGATTAAGAAATAATTTTTGCAATTATACATTACACTAACAAGCACATTAGTAGAATCTGATGCAAGTATTGGGTTCAGTGAAGCCTTGGCTCCTCACCAGAACCAGTAACAAAGCTTTCAACGGTGAAGTTGTATTACGTTACATTAACAGAACTACTTCCTAAGGATGCAAGGCTGACTACAGTAACAGTGGCCTCTTGCTGATCATACGCTCTTCTTTGACTTCTTACTGCTCACAGTCTTCCAACCCCGAAACATCTGTGTGAAGGTGTCAGTTACTGGAAAGCCATGCTACCTTACAGAGCGCCTATACAGTAATTTTCAAAACCTGTAAAAGCGCACAGGGGATGTAATCCTTCACAGTGAGGTTGAGCACGGCACTATTTATGACTGACATACAGGGAGGAGGAAAGGTGGCAAATCCTACAAGGATGCAGCAGCCAGGATTTTGAAGTGGTCTATGAATTCTTATAGCCAAAAGTTCTGCAAAAACAAGATGAAAATCAGCTGGGGTTAAGTCTCATATTATTTTAGCAGCATGGACATCAACATGCAAGATCTTGGACTGTTTCTAGTGAGTAATTTGAGATTCTGCAACTTGATCTACTGTGAAGTTTCATGAGCAGAGAAATCCAGGAGAGCACTTCATGAAAGGCTAGAGAACGTTGTTTAAGCTACAAAAAAATGTTAAGATTTTATCTTTCTAACATCTGAGAAAGAATGGTGTAAATTATTTGCCACATCATGATGAAATGATGGCTTTCTGCAGCACACAGTCTTAAATTATGCTACAAGGCCAGACCATTTTACCGTGTGGTTGAAA
The DNA here is from genome assembly GCF_017639655.2 of Falco naumanni. NCBI lineage: Eukaryota > Metazoa > Chordata > Aves > Falconiformes > Falconidae > Falco > Falco naumanni. Next base: position 14,081,398 of record NC_054063.1, on the reverse strand, counting down.
TCCTGTTGGAAAAAAATACAAACAATATTTATCCTCTTTGCTCAGCAAAACCATCATGTTGATTGAATCAGAGCCAACGTGTACACTCATGAGATATCTTGCCTTAACCTTATTTGTAATTGTAAATTTGTATTTACAATGCTGTAGATAAGCTAAAGCAACAGCCTCATCTTAAATCTGCTATTTTAGGGGTCATAAGTCCACTTGAAGCTGGCTGTCTTCAAATGAAATGTTGCTCTGATTCTGAAGACAGGATAAACCTTTCCACAGAAAATTTGGTGGTGGAAAAAACCCACTATCTTTGGTTGGCAGAAAAAAAGAATAAATGGCTTTAGATACTTATAAGTATTTTCTAATATCTCTAAACCAGAATTCCAACAAGTAGTTCAACTTTTCTGGCTGAAGCATCTGAAAGAAAACTACTTCGCTTCAACATTTACTGCTATACTCCCATTCCTGAACCAAATATACATATAAGATCTATTTAGACCTTCACCCTGGGTGCAGACACGCAATCCTGAAGGACAACTCTATTTGGGTTAGCATAGGAACCCCTGTTAAATTGCCGTTTATCACTGTTCAAACCAACAGATATCTTGTCAACAATGTGTTACAGCAGAATCAAGCCACAGATTTTTTCATACTCTGTTAACATAAATGTTATCAATGCTTATCTTCCTATGAAGGGCTATTTTATGTCACTACAAGCAAATAAATGCTAAAACATATACAAAGTCATAAACAGACACTCAGGTAATTACACCAACATACCTTACTGGTGGCCACATGCTATTTCAGAAAAACTATTACAGAAAATAATAACATGATTGTACATGGCTCTTCAACTAAATCACAGTCTCAAGAAACCTCTGTCAGCTAATTCAGAATTAATCATTTACATTACGGTAAAATGCTGTCCCTTCATCTAAACACTAATGAGCTTCTGGTAGCCTATACAACTGTCAGACTTCTGACTCTCATTAGACATCTCATCTCTACATGGCAAGGTCAGCTGGAGAGATTAACAGCTAATCCATTAAACCACTACTTTCACACCAATCCATCATGGAGGTCCTTATAGAAAAAGCCAGACACAGAGTTCTATATCCTGAAGATAACGTTCTGATAATTTCTGTGAAGCCCATGTTCTCCTGCTTAACATAGTTTGACATTCCAGATATTTTATGGAGTTCAGACTTCTCTTAAGTGTGTATAGTAAAATTAATATCGAATAAACACCAGAACAGAATAGCATACAAACCATTAAAATTATTGCTGCCTTAAAAAAAAAAAAAAAAAAAAAGAAACAAAACCCCAAAAAAACTAAAACCAACACCACAACCTGCAGCGAACCAAAAGCTTTACATACTTTAGAATACGGAAATAACCTATAAGCAGCATTAAAAGAACATTCTGTCAAGTCACGGCAGGGGCCTTGCTTGGGGGTTTTTATTGTCTGTCATGAGAGCTCTGTTAGGTGTCTTTGTTTTATTTACAAATTAGAATAACAGGAAAATAAACTGTTAAATAAATGCAGCATTAAAAAACAAGTTTCTACTCTATATGCCCTATGACAAATGCTAGGCTTCAGAAAACCAGGTGGTCTTAACAGACATCCATTAACTAATATAATGATAACCCATGTTGTGTATTCAATATGCATGAACATGTTTGGCACCTGATTTACACCCTGTTACAGAAGTAACAAGAACAGACCTGTCACTGACACTATGGAGCCTAGATAACTTAGTGACAGCATAAGTGAAATGCATCAGATCAGCCTGTACACCCACCATATGTGAATATACTTGTACTAGCTGTTCTCTTTTTGGTCAGCTTAAACGATAGATCTGCAAATAGTAAAACAGTCTTCCATTTGTATTTAAAACTGTAGTATACAGCAGTCCTGATTTCAGTTATTTTTAGCCACTATTATAATAAAATGACAGAATTGAAGAAGAAGAATAGATTGCTCTTCAAAGCATTTTTGCTTTCTTTTCATTCTGATGAATAGTTTTATGTTCATGACTTCACAATGTAAAATGAAAAATTAAACTCAATTGCATAATGTCCTTTGCACTGCTTTAATAGGTGAATGTCAAGTACTTTGTGAAAGTCTAAATATGTGAAGCTTCACACTAATTCATAAACTACTGACAAATATAAACCAAATAAACTATTAAGATTAACTACTGAGAGATGTTGCAGTCTTGTTAGCATTTGGTATTATCTAGAAAGAACAATCGTAGGCATATTGTATAAACTGAATCACTCCGAGTAAGGGCACAAGGAATGTTTTAAGTATAAATTTGACACAAGGTAGTTTAGTATTTTTCACTATTTGCTGTGAAGAAATTAAAACCGATTAAGATTAGAAACAGAATTGATATATCAGAACACTTACATGCCAAAATGTGGCACGTGGCAGTGACCCCGCATTTCTCCCCATTTCCCTTTTGCAAATGATAAGCCTACAGAAGCCCTTCTTGTTGCTTTTCACATCCCCCACTGGTTTCAGATCTAGATAGGCTTTGGCTTTCCTATTCCCATCCCAGCACACTTGGACAGCGTTCCTATATTCCATCAGGGTCACCTGTTCCTGCTGTCCCCTTCTGTATGCTTTCTTTTTGTATTTACATTTAGTCTGGAGTTCATTGTTCATCTACGCAAGCTTTTTGCCACTCCTCCTTGACCTTCTGTTCCTTGGGATAGACCATCCTCAAGCTTGGAGGAAGCAAACCTTGAAAATCACCAGCTTTCCTGGACTCTTCTTCTCTCCCTGACCATACTCTATGGGATTTTTGCAAGCAGGATCCTGAACAGAACAAGATCTGCTCTTCTCTCTCCAGTTCAGGGTTGTGATCCTGCTACTTGTTCCAAGATCCTGAATCCACCATCCAACGGTCACGATAGCAAGGCTGCCCCCAACATTCACGTCCCGGGCCAGTTCTCCCATGTTTGTACATCACATCAAGTTCTGTGAAGTGCCTCCCCTTGTCAGCTCCTCTACCAGCTACGTCAGGAAGTTCAGGAAGGTACCAATGCTCTCCAGAAACTCCCTTGACTTGCTTGCGCTCTGCTGTGTTGCCTTTCCAGCAGATTTCAGGGTGGTTCAAGTCTCCCTGAAACTCTGGAATAGAAGCCTAAGGCTTTTTCCAACTGCCTGAATCATGTCACACACTTCTTCCTGAGCAGGTGGTCTGTAGCAGATGCTCAGTCCAACATTGGTCTCCCTTTGTAATCTTAATTCATTAGGTTTCAGCTGGCTAATCATCGGTCCTCAGGCAACACTTCATACGTTCTTCCTGGTCTCCCTCCTCCTCACTGTGCCAGCCTGTGCTTCCTCAAAGAGCCTGCAGCCATCCATTGCAGCACTCCAGTGATGTAAGCTATCCCACTATATCCCTGCAATATGAATGACATTACAGCCCTGCAACTGCATGCAGGCCTCGAATCCCTTCCACATTAAGAATTGTTTTCAAGTCTGTTGTAAGTTAGCATCTTTAAAATAACCAAGTAATACTTTGCCCAAAAGAATAATCACATACACAAAAAAACTCCTTCACCAACAAAAGAGGAGGAAAGGAAGAAATAATCTTGTGCGTTTTATTGGTATTGAGATACAGTCCCATTACGATTGGCTAGATATGCCTTTTTTTTTTTTTCCTAAAATGCAACATATTAAAAAAACATATAAAAAAGCTGATCAGTCAGTTAGCTGTAAACACAAAACCTGTTCACAGAAATAATAATAAGAAAGCAGCCTGTTTTGGACATATAATTGCATATAACTTCACATTTATGGCACAGTTCACTCAAGATCATAAGAACAGTTTTGTTTGCTGTACTATAACTGCTTTCTGCACAAGGATCCAACACAAGGGTTGCTCTTGTACTTATAAATTACCATAGGCGAAGATGCATGTGACTGACATGATACAGGTCTCTTACTCTTCTTCACTGTAAGAACTCTGTCTTCCTTTGGAGGAGGCACATGTACAGGTTTCCAAGGAATGGGGTTACAATATGTTGGAGCTGGATATGAGTTTCCATCAGCACACCCTAAAACATTTAGAAATTACACATAATTAAAAAGGAATACTTACACTACAAGCTTCACAATGCAAGCAGTTATAATTATCTGGACTAACAAAGATACATCATCTTGAGAGGAAGACAGCATAGGCACATCACAATTTAAATGATTCAAAGTAATAAATCTTCCACTTTTTTTTTTTAAACCAACAACTCACATATTCTTCACCTCTATTTAAAATAAGCAAAAGGTTGAATGCTGTGTAACATACAGAATGCTCAGTCCTTTCTATACTTAAAAGCTGTAAATGTCTACAAATTGGCTAGTTAGCATTATTTCAAAGCATTTATTAATAAAATTTCCTGTCACTGCATAGGCAAAGCTCACATTTTTCCATCTTTGCTTAATCGTTATTCTTCATTTTATCAAGGAGAACAATACACAAATTATGCACATACATTAATAATCTGCAGTTAAAAACCTAGGGCCCATAAAGCAATATCAGAAAGCCTAAAATGCAACAGAAGGCACATGCTGCCCTATCAGTCATTTGTCTGTAGTGAAATTTCAGTGAATACATTACATGGTTGAGTAAAACAAAGTCTGTAATATATTCCATTGCACTAACACAATTGAGTAAAGAAATATTTTTCAAAAATCACTTAAAGAAGTGATTGCAGCTGTGGGGAAGCAATGGAGGTCTAAAACAAAAGGCAAAGTGTATTACCGTCTACAAACAGCTGTAAGCAAAAGAGCAAAGGTTGTTCACCCGCTTTACGCATTTTTCTTAAACATTCAGAGCCTGGAATTTAGGTCCCAAAATATTTTCTGTTTCCAATTCAAGTAACAATGATTTTAGTTTGATGAAAATATAATATATATATTTATATATATATTTGAAGAAAATTTAATTAAGCACTCAAATGTAAAATGCAATACTATTTCTTACTGCTCTCCTGATTTTGTACCATGGGGGATGACAAAAAGAAATCCCAAAATAAAGTGAGACTCACAAAATACCACACTATCAACGGCATTCCCTTTAACACTTCCCTTTGAAACAAAAAAGGAATAGGATTACAGAAGCCAAGAAGGTGTGATGCAGGCGTATAGTTAAATAAAAAGGAAATCTTAGCTCAGAACACAGGTTGATTCCCACATCTCCTTTTTCAGACAGGACTTCTGTCAGCCTCTTCAAATCTCTGCATCTCAAAAACCCACCTCTTTTCTAAGGAGGATTCAGGTGCGGTAAGGTGGCACACACCTTCTGTAACACAAACGCTAACTTTACAAGGATGCTAACGTAACTGATTTCCTTCACAGGAACCAGTAATTTGCTCTAGTCATTCCTATGCCTGAGAAGGAAAATGAGATCAAAATCAGTTATAATTTGGCATGCCACATTATTCTCTCAAATATAATTTTCGTCCCAAATAACACAAAGGCCTACAAAAAATGCACAAAGGGTCTGAGAGTAAAAGCTTCTCTTGACTTGTATCATACGAGATACTCATTCCAATGTGCCAAAATCAGACACTGGATGAAAACCTTAAACAGGCTTCATTTTACGTTAAAAGATTAGAGGGAAGGAACCACAGACTGAGTCACTACATACGTGTACTAGAAGTACAAACCTGCAGACTTCCCATATGGGAAGCCGTAACCATTTAAAGCAGGGCGTGGTTTATTTCTAGCATTTTGTAGCCATTCCTTAAAGATCTTCTCTGATCTTGCTTTCTTCTCCTGTAGCTCAGCTTCCCTTTCTTTTTCTTTTTCCTAATAATACAACAAAAATTAAAAATCTAAGACACTTATAGACAAATCTCTGTACAATATACACAAAATGCTAAATAAATCTTTTGTAGATTCCCAGACTGCTGGATGTATTTAAAATATATTTACAAAAGCAAATACATTTTCCTGACAATAGAAAAGTTGCAAATTTTTTCTTTAAGTCTAAAAAAAAAGAAAATAATCAACCTCCACATTAATCCAGTGTTTCTCTGAGAAAAAAGCTCTCAGAAATCTTTTGGAAGGCTACACGTAGAAGATATTCTGAACATAATGGGTAGGTGATCAGAATCCACTGTGCTGCAGTTAGCCTGAAGAGGCTATTGCATCTGGGACAGCTGTCCACTCTTCTCATTTATCCATATTCATCCAGCCCTCTATCAGCCATGACTGGGTGGCCTCCAAGCCTGCCAGCAGGCTTGGGGAACCACTAATCAGAAGTAAACCAGTATGTTTAGGCATGGCATTTGGATTTCAACTAAGTTGAATCGATACTGTGAGCATAGCTTGTAAGAACCTGCATAATGAATATGTGACTAAAAGAATGCATGTGGTTAAAATCTGCCTGATAACTTTCATTTTCTTGGCTTCCAAAGTCCTCGTGCTGTGCATTTTAGAGGCTCAGAGGACTTTCAGAGAAATTCTGGAAGATTCCTGCAAGTGCTGCCTTGTTAGAGCATTTGTTCTAGTGAACTAGAGGACCTCAAAGCCCATACTTTTGGCAGCTTACAGTAAGAGGTCTTCTGAAGCTCACTATAAAAATACATAGGTGATTGATTAATATGAAATAACATTTATATTAGAACTCCCAGCATCAGATTGGTACAGCCAGAGATGAAGAAAAATGTGTTTAATTAGAAATATGTACAAGTTTAATAAGAATATAATGGTGGTGCTGGGAGAAAAAAGCACTTAACACCACATGTTGTCTCTGTGTGTCACCCTGACACGGACCGACTAATAAAGGTGCACCGTGTGGTTTGTGTTTCTCTTTCTCCGACCATATCACAATTGCAGTGGGTTTGCAAAGACTTACCAAAAATGCATTAATATCCATCTTGCTTTGCTGACCATACATCGATGTCTGCAATGCACTAACATGAAAATTTTTGAAATTTTTTGTCAAGTACAACACTGTCATTTGACAAATTCTAATTGATTTACCCAATATATTTAACATCAGTTGCAGATTAGGTAACCTCATCCAAATAAATGATTACTTGATCAATACCTTTTCTTTCTTCTTCTTTTCTGCCTCTTCAGCTCTCTTCTTTTTTAACCACTCTTTATATTTTACTTCAGCCTTTTCTTGCAACTGCATTTTTTCTAGTTCCCTTGTGGCTTTTTCTGCCATTTCTTTGCTCAGCTTTCGTTCCCTTTCCCTTCTTTCCTACATGAAACAGATCAAAAAAACAGAGTAGAAACGCTTCAGTGTATTTCAATGGGAAATTCTTTTGCAGAATACAGTTAATTTTGTCACGCAATTACAAATAAAGTTATCGTAACTTCGAAAAATAAAATCATATTGTAAGCTTTTTGAAGACAGAACTATTCATCGCCATCCAGATAAAATAGTTTTAAACACATAAACCTGTCACAAAACATGATTAAAAAAATTACTTTCAGGACTCCGTATGCTATCGCGTTTGCTACTCCGTTTAATTTATTCAGATGCTTTTACACCACTTCAGACACTTCTCAATATTTCTTAGGAAGAAATATATTTTGCATTTCTTGACAATGGTTTTAAAAGTTTAAATTTTCAGTGAATCCAGAGCAAACTACAGTTCCAAACAGAGGTGAGGCCAACCACCCTCTTTTAAGTGTCATTGAGATATGCAGATTGATCAGCATATCTCAATGACACTTGAGCACAACTGATACAACAATAAGAAGTTCACATGAGAATCCAGTTCATATTTTGTGGTGTTCTCTACATTTTTTATATTTTTATTTTATTCACACATGGACTTCTATGAATCAATCTATGCATTTCTCCGAAAACACATTCTAAGGCAGACAAAAAGTGGTAACGGAATGCAAAGTGAAATTGCTGCCTGCATAATTTGGAAGATACAATACAGAGAGGTGTTGTTCACTTCTACGTCTTTTCAGTGTGTGTGTATCTAAGAGTACAAACACTGTTTTGGGAACCATTCTTTAAGTGAGAAAGCACTACTGATGGCCTTTTCATGATCTGGAGAGGAGGTATTTTCATCTGAAGAATAACACTGGCTCTCACTTCTCTTCCCTGTAACATTTATGAAATGTCTGGGATTCTACTGATTCAGTGCCACTTCTGCTTATTTTGCTTAGCTCTGAAGAACATGCATACACACGTAGAATCAAAAATCTTTGCCAGAAAAGCTGTGTGCATGACTTGGAGGACAAGCATTAGACTTGAGATTAGATTTCACTTTATAAAAAAAACACTGTTGAATAAAAACGTTGTTTTTCTTTTTATAAATCTTTTTCTTGTATGCTCCCTCGCATACTCCCCTTGAACAAAGATGTGTAGTTTAGCAGGAAATTATGCTGACTCAGAATCACTAGTTGGCTGTATGGGTGTCAAATGCCTAGAATTACAACTGCAAAGTACAATAAATAAATGGAAAAGAGGAAAAGCACATTTACAAGAACAGGAATATACTTGCCTTTCCATTTTACCTCTTATAAGCACAAAAAGGCAGAAAAATGGACCTATGCCCTGCTCCCCCCATGGGTCCCTCCTCTGCCTTTTCTCCAGATTTATTGCCCTTCTGGAAAAATCCAATTATGCATAATGAAGCAGAAGGCATAATACTGGCGCTGACAACCAGCACAATCCTCTCAGCCTGGCCTAAACAGGGTATCTGCTAGTTCAGTCTTTGTCCCCCATAACTACACTTACCCATATACTAATGAAGTAGTACCATACAGAATAAAAACTTTAGCTTATATTGCCTTGCAAAACATTAACTCATTTCTGCCATTTATTGGATGACATGATGAGGTGCAAATACAGGGTCATTAAAGAGAAAATACAATGCTTTCATGTTAAAACATTTGGTAATTTTTTGCAAGAAATACTACGGGATAATAAATGCTTTCATGTTTGAATCCTTATCCACGCTACATGACATAGCGATAAAGAAGTCATTCTAAGCATAATCTTAGCTTATGCTTGGCATTCACCTTTTCTGAACATGTCATAATGCTAAACTGCAGACTTCTTATCAGAAGCCAGTTGACAGAACTGCTTGAGTTGGTGTGTCCCGTTCTGTGTCAACAGAAGCATTACTACAATTTTAACATCAGCGGCTAAATTATGCATTAACTGTAGCATTTCCCCCGCCCCTTTTACAAGCTATGCCTTATTAACTCTATTTACCATAACCTCTGAGATAAACTTTCTTCATCTAAACCATGACGATACCTTCAGCACCACTGTTTTGGTATACTCTTGGCAAATAGTCTCATCTGATGACAAACAGTTATTTGCGTGCACACTGCACTCCATTTCACAAAACAATTAGCTATTAAGTGTATTTTTTCATTGGTTTGGGGCGGGGGGGTGGGGGTGGTTGGTGTGCTTTCCCTTTTTTTTACTTCTAATATATTCCAGCAAACATCAGCTGAATCTGTTCTGTAGGGAAAAAGGTCAGATATGAACACGCTCCATTTCAAAGCATATTCTGGAATGTAAAACTCCACAGAAATACAAAATAATGGATGTCATAAACAATATCATTTCACAACACTGTAAGGCCTGTACAGGTGATACAATTACTATTTACAGTTAAAACCAATGAAAAAAAGAACTTCATTCCAGAAAAAAGAAGTTGAGATTCTGAAATAGTTTTGTACTAGTGAAGAATGGAAACAAGATGTTTCCTTACATGAAACAAACCCTTCCATGCTTAAATACATTAAAAAGGAAAAATAATCTATTTTTGGCAAATTATGCAGATCTTAAGTATCACCTGCCTGAAAAACCAATAACCAATTGTCTAAGCTTCTCCTCCTCCTCAGTCTAAAATTCATCCTAATCTCTTCTTCAGAGCTGTTCCTCTGTCCCTTCATTACCAAATATCCCCCACGTGCATCTCTCAACAACTCCTGTTTCAAGACAGTGGTAGTCCGGGGCACATAAAAAGCATTAATTCAGATGAGAAAGAGATGCTAAAACAGTGAGTTAAAACCATTGGCAAAGGTGGCCTACAAAGATCCAGATCTTTTGCTGTTTGCTGGCTTATCTCTGTTGTACATGAAAGCAAGTTACAAAACTAAGGATCTTTCAAAGCTACAGTCCTTAGCTAAGGGTCTTATTACATAACAGGCATGAAAATAAGTATAGGAGAAAACAGGAAAAAATGGGCCCCTTCCATACCTAGGGGAATTGTTCAATAATGGACAACAATTATAAGCAGAAAATAGACTAAAAACCTTTCTAAAGACTGTAGTTAAAAGGCAGTTTCTGAAATTATGTATCTTTAATCACAATACTTCAGACAAGTTCAGCTACTATCTAGGCTGACCCAAAGTTAAATTAGGTCCTATGTAAACAATGATATGCCATGCACACTGCCATGAAAGCCACAACTATTGCTAAGTTTTACTTCCAACGAGACATCCTTGAGACGGAGAGACTCCCCGCAGAATTGCAGACTTTGCAGCTGCCTAGAAATTATTCTGCAGACAAATCAGAAATGCTTCCTCTTTCTCTCACGCACAGAACAGCACTTTCCTTCACAAAGTTAGTGTATACCACATTCCCAGCTGCTTTAATAACCTGTTTCATGTCAAGCTCCTGTCACCCTGGCCTTCCCAGCTTCCCCTCATCCTCATTACTTTCCCTTATGTAAGTCTATCAAAAATGCTAGGAATGCGCATATTAATGTATATGTTCTTCAATCCTCCTTCCACATATATATGGGGGGAGGGAAATTACATAATTTATTTATGCTTGGTGTTGTCAGATTGGGTTTTAAAAATTCTCTTTGATCCTGTGTTCAAAATAGACATGACCTATTCACTAAACCACTTGCATACTTACATACTTAAAAAAATATGATTACAGGTATTACATAAATTAAGGTATTGATTGTAAAACATCCAATTACTACTCCTCGCAAGAAAGGCTTGCTCTCCCTCCACCCCACCCAAGCACATTATTAAGGAGAAAGGATACAAATCTACCCTGCGGGTTCACTGCTCTGGGATGTGATCCTATCAAGGCTCGGAACCTAATGAAGCCTGGGCTGGGTCAGTTCTTGGAAATCCCCCACCCAAAACATACCCAGCCGCCCCACAAAGCCGTGATGGTGACTCAGTAGGCTGCATGTGTCTCACTGAGTCAGTACCAAACCAATGTCTCATTAACAGGACTACTAACATTTCAAGAAAAATCAGACCTATGTACATGTGGAGAACTGTCAAAGGAATTTGAAATTTGAAGCATCCCACTCTTCCCACTAGAAGGTAGAAATATTAAATAACTGTCCAGACAGAAAAAAGCCCAACTGCCACTGAAACAGAGACACTATATCCAACTGGAAGAAAATTAATAAAATCTGTATTTCTGTATTTTTATATCAACGATTAAATGAAAGGCTGGAAAGGGTAAAGTGCAGAGCTGCTTTCTGTTCTGCATTTTCTATGTAGATTGTCACTGAATAGAAATATTATGGTTTATATAATAGAATATATGGTTTATGTCTTTAAGATACTTCTCACAGCAATCCTTCCCCTTTTTCTGGTTTGCAGAATGTGACAACATTTTCTTTTCAGAGATAACTGATGGTTCTATTTCACAGCTGTTTGCTTTAACATCTTAGCTACCATACTCCAGCATCATTTTTTGCTGACTGATAGCAAAATATAGGAAAAGTCCACACTGCCAACAGCAGAACATATGTCCAAATTTCCTCATTTATCCTCATAGTAATCCTGAATGTCCATCACATTTAGCTGCCTCAGAAATCTGGGTTGTTTGGCCAATTGTTGTTATCTTTTCAATTTAACCCTATTTACACAGCTCAGTCACCAAGCCTAGCCTGCCCACAAAAATACTTCTTTAATCTCTCCAGAACCGACATGTAAAAGAACAAGAGCCTAGAAAGGAGGTCAGCGAAACAACATTGGACTGCAGCTGCCTACTGACAGGCAGGTTTATAACTACTGCTGAAGTTCACACAAAGTCAATGCAGACCCCACTGCAGTCTAGTAATTGGAGAATTTTAAGACGGTTGCATACGTGGATCTTTGTCCCAAATTGTGTTCCTTTCATGTGGGTACTCACCGTAAATGACAAGCAGAAAGTCTTCGTGTACTTGTCCCTGAACACTCTCGGGGTCTTCAAAAGAACACAGACTTCATGAACACTGCTGACTTACACCAGCACTCATATTTTAATCATCTGCCACCCTGAATTCCTCCTCCACAAGTCTATCTAAAACTCATTCTAACACTGAGAAATTAGTGCATTCTACTTACAGAAATCTAAGGGTAAGTCTGGAAACAATTAAGATTCAGATGCAACCTAAAATTGTAACCATGGCATTGGCTGCGCATGACCTGACAGAAAAGTTTTGTGTAAAGATGTATCAACACTGTGCTAGGAAAAAAAAAAAAAAAGCCTCCTGGTCTAGATGCTGAAAAAACCACAATAGACAGAAAAATCCCTTAAGAAATTAAGCCCAGCGTTACAGAAAAAGTTTACATATCTCAAGACAGACTTGGGCGTGTCAACATAAAATTTGAATTCTGAAACGTAGGTTCTCAAGATTGGAAAGTCTTTATGCCAGATATTTAAGCTTCCCTCACAAATGCATTTCTTAAAAGGGTTCAGTCCTGAAAAAAGTGAACACCTCAGCACCTCTTTCAAGTCTAAACTGTCAGCAAAAACCACAGCACATCAGGCTTTACATAAAACCAGGCAGCAACCACTGCTTTGAGTCAGAACAATAGTTCAGCTGTTAGAACATTAACCTAGGACTGGGAAGATCCGGATTTCATTACCTCTCTGCCCGAGGGGATTCAAACTAACACATCCCACTGCGGAGAGAAGACTCCATCTAACATGCTGCAGGCTGGGATGACAAGATTCTCCACCCGTTCTGCTGAAGCTGTCCCACTCCTCATGAAATAATTAACAGTTCATTGGATGAAGGAAAATGAGCAAGAGAGAGCATGACTTTTTAACTTGAAAGCCATGCTCAAGCTGCTGAACAATTTGTGTCTTAACAGTGATGAGATAAAGTATGCATTGAACAAAAAGTCTTTGGAATAAGTTGGAATCTAGGCCTCTCTTCTGGGAGGAATTACGCCGCACACCAAGAAAGGCAAGTCTGCTCCAAGAACACTGTCTTTCACCATTTTATAGCATGTTGGTTCTAGGGCTTCATATTTCTTACAATGATGTTTCTATTGGCCGATATTCTTTATAAGAAGAAAAAAAAGTAAGAACAAAGTTTTCAATTACAAAGCAAACCATAATTTTCCCATCCTGTACCCGTTTCTCTGTTAAAATTCTATTTTTTCAGTATGTAATGGGGACCTAATGAAAGAAAACATGAACAACAAAATAAAAAGTTGAACACCAAGGTTCTATGATTAATGCCTGCTTTGCTCATATTTACTTTTAAGAAAAAATAAAAAATGCCTTAATATCTATTCAACAATGCAGAAAGTATTAGCAACGCCACAATCAAATTAGGACTGGTATTAGCATAATTCATTTTTCCAATGTAAAATGTGTAACTTTACTACTTGCACTCTTACAGCTTTGCTAGGTATCACATTAACGTAGCATTAAGTATTACATGCAAGTTAAAGACTAAAGGATGCTAAGAAGATGAGTTTCAGAATTACAATTATTTTGGGATGCAAGCATTGTGCTTTTGAGATTTCAGTTATTGTTGCAAATACACGTATTACATACATGTACTGGGTTTTGGCTGGGACGGAGTTCATTTTCCTCATAGCAGCTCCTGCGATGCTATGTTTTGGATCTGCAACCAAAACAGCATTGATAACACAACAGTGGTTTAGTTATTGTTCAGCAGCGCTTACACTGGGTTCAGACAACAGCTTACATATTTTTGACAACAGAAGAGAAGCTTTTGTCTAGCATCTCCAGAAACTTCCATTAAGTAGAACACAGTAAATTATCAGGCAGTAGAACGAGCGCCTGGTCACACTCTGAAGGACCTTGAAACTGAACCATACTAGAAAAATTCTGAATAGTGGTGGTCTTCAAAGGAAGCACTACAAAACAAAGTATAAATGAACCATCGACTCTGAACATCTACGACCTCAGCCATCACCTTTTTTTTTCCTTTTTTTTTTTTCCCATAATTCATACCCAGCCAGAGTTTTATCATCACATATTAATCCATCAGAATTTAGATGAGAGAAAAATATCCTTGGCAGGTACCGGAAACGTGATTCCCAAATATAGATCTTAAGCAGTACTTTTTCTCGTCCTCCTTAATCTGTAATTTACCCAAGTCTGTAAACAGTCTACATACCACCTACAGCCTGCTAAGCCAAAGAGTCACAAAACTTTTGTTTGTTAAGCAAGAATGCATTTGACAAGACACAAATCACAAAGATGCCTATCTATGAGAAGAGAAGACTATGGAGAGAAGACTTTTAAAATGTATCACGTATGTAGGTCCCTCAATTCCAATAACGACAAGACACAGTTTAGGGGGATAAGATGAGAGATCGGTTGGCTGTTCTTTGTTTCTTTAAACTTACTCGGTGGAGAACAATGACCAAAGTTAAGATCTGTTCAGTATCTACAGGGCATCACACAAACATGAAGTGTGAAGGTCTCTTTTTTTTGAAATGATAAATTCTAGCTATTCTTTACCTTTTGGTTTTATTTTCAATAAAATACTTCATTTCATTAAGAATGGATCCTTTCTTGGTCACACCCCAAAAAAAGAAAACACACACATAAAGTGCCAGAATGAGCAGACGTGGAGAAAACTGGCCTTCACAAACAATTTTAACCTAAAGAAATGTGACAGTAGTTAGTTTTCAACACCTATTCAAAGTTTAGTTCTATGATGAGATGGGGATTGAAGACATCAATTCCTTTTCTTTTTAAGCTTCGCAATTCAGCTCTGAGTTATTGACACAGAGCTCCTTACCGAACTGGAGTTTACTAACTCCAACAACACTGGAGTTGAACTGCTTAAGTACAGCAATTAGAAATCAAGCACACATCTCAACATTCCAGAAAGATTAAGACAGATTCTAATGGCTTTGCTGATCTATATCCAGTTCTGCATTCCACTTAAATCAAGACTAATTTAATAATGAGAACAGAACACTAAACACCAGCTTTGCTTGCTCAGCATATATAATCATACCCACCTCATTTTTATCAATAAATTTAACAGTAACTCAGAAATAAAAGTTTTGGTTACATACAAAATCATGTTGTGTTCAAGCAAATTTTCTTCTGAAATCAAAAGCAGCTTTGAAGATATTTTAAAATACTTTGATTGATATTCCTGTGACTTGTTAAAAAATAGAGCTGTATTACACCTAAAACAAGTCAAACAGGCAATTTACTATTTGCCCACAAAATGACTCAACCTTAGGAGAAACTAAGAGTATTTTTGTCCAGCAGAGATCTGGTATGTTAGTGAAAATTGTAAAGGCAGGGGTAGCACCTCACAGTTGATTTTATTAAGCTTTTAATTCCCAGTGAGCTGCAAAATTTTGCCATATTTGGGTAAACCCGTTTCACAGCTTAGAATGTTCTTTGACAGCTCATATTTCAAGGTATTACTTCTAGTTCATTTACAACCTTTAAAATCACAAAAGCTATTTATATAGAAGAATAATAAATCGTTATGATTCCTTTACTTTGGAAAATAGTTTATGTAAAATGATTGGAAGCATAAACAACCTGCACAGCATATAATTTTAAACATTATTAAAAAACAAAAAAACACAAAACTGCCAGTGAAGAAAAACAGTACTTGAGCTTTGCTCCCTAACCTGACCCTAAAGGACTGTATTTGAGAGTAAGAACATCACAACTGACACTGTCATGCAACAAAACGCAAGAAAGGTGGCTTGGCATACAAAAAAACAGCAGAATTCTTCTATGCACATACAAACATTCTACTTCTGACAGAAGTGTCTCTCATATCCATAGTATGAAGATTCTTCCAGCAGCGTCTGCTGGTGCTGGATGCTCAAGATGAAGGAAAAAGTTTAATGTACACTCAACCATGCTTACGTCCTTCATCAGTACAGTGTTCAGCAATGGGAAAGGATACAGACTTGTGGAGATCATAGAGTTAACATCCCTGAAAGTACTGCTTCTTGTCAAGTATTTTCTGCAGTTTACACACAGGGGCTCAGAATCAGTAAAAAGATATGAAAAAGGTGAGTGCTTCACACACATTTCAGTGAAGAATACTCTGAGTTTTGCCTGAAGGAGCACCTTTTGATGCTTCTAGGAGGAAATGACGTGAGCTTTCCCATGTATGAGATGTATATACACTCCCCAAGAAAATCACAGCAACAGTAAGTGCTCACGAATCTGACCTTAAACTTCATGTGAAACCTTCACACGATTTTAAACACCTTCTTAGTCACTGGATTGGCATACTTACCCTTCAGTCAGTGTCCAGATCCACAAATAAGCTTGTGGAAACTTGAAGTGGTAAGGTCTGTGCAGCACAAATGTTAATATCCTAAAGGCAGCTAAGCTTTCCAGTTCAGTTTGTTCCTGATTTGAGTGTGGTTTACAGAAAAGACTAGCCAATGAATCATCTGATTTAAATGAAAATCAGATTACTTTTGGTAAAAGCTTGGGACATGGCCTAAGGATGACCTTATCCTTCCAAAATATAATATGATAAAGTCCAGACACAAATATGTTTTCTCCTCTGTCCTCTGGGGTAATATGATTACTATAAAAAAAGACCTATTCCCACTGACAATAGAAAATAAATTAATCATTAAATCCACAAAGGCAAAGGTCCAAGGAGGACCCAAATAAGTAGAATTTTACAGAAGCTGAAGGTGGGTGCGGTGGGTGTGTGCGTGTAGGACAGGGAGGGCACAGACCAGGAGTAGAGAGCATGAGAATTTCCACTGTTTTGAACTGTGAACAATTTTATCTGGCAGCCCAAACTCCTTCAAGGCAATGAATAGTTACAGACACCTATAATTTAATTTGTGTTTTAGAAGAGGAAAACTGCATTGTTTGTGCTGAATTAAGTCTTCCACTTTTTGCTGTGTACTTTACTAAGGAAAAATCCTTTCTACATCACAATAAATGCTTAGAGCAGGATTGGTTTTGGGGTGGGTTTATGGCAATCGTCCAGTCAGCATTGAAGCTAAGCATAATTAGGTTAGATCCAAACACAGATTATTCTAGTGCTTCCAGACTGAATCTGAAGGAGGAGTGAAATGGTAAAGACAAATGTGTTAGGTCTGGATATTTAGCCCAACTAGTGCCATTGTGATATTTTTAATCAATTTTCATTTGATTTTTTTTCAAACCAGAAGTACAGAACGGTAAGTAACTGGTATTGCTACAGACTGTAAGACAATGAACACATATGCCCACGAACTACCAGGGGCTGAACAAGCCCAAGCCTCCCAAACGTTCCCATTTCTGCTTCCCAGGACACATGCTTGTTCCGTGTGACACAGAGCTGTACAGTATGCCCTGCTGAGATCAGGATTCTGTCTGCTTTGGTCTCAAGCATCCCTGTCATGATAACTTAAACAATTTTTGGATCCCACTCAGAAATGACATTTTGGATGAAGAAATGAATTCCCAGTTGCTAACTGTGGTCTACTGAGAATTTCCTGAATCTGGCCTCACACCTCAATTATCCCTCTAAACTCTACCATACTATTTGCCTGTCCACAATGGTACTTAACTAAATCCTTCTTCTAGCTCTACTTGGTGTACAAGACACTGCATACAGTCAAGATGTACGCTTCACCCAAAATGCTTGGGCATTGATCCTAGGAAGTCAGAAAGAGTAGGGTATACTGAAGACCAGAACCCCAGCTATAATTGGCAGAAGGCTACTGCACAAGATGTAAGCCAATTGTCAGTTATCTGACTACTCAGAAAACAGAAGAAACCTCTTTATACCTTCGAGAGGGGGAAAAAAAAAATATCAGTCTTGGAAAAACGTTTATATGTGTTGGCGTGGTTTTATAATTTTCAATTGAAACCGACATTCATTCAGGAAACTAAAAACACCATTGTCCGAACAGTCTAAGTAAACTTTACATCGGTTTACTTAAGCATGGAACGCACTAGAATATTTGTGGCCAAAGCAATATTTACCGCTTCTCTTTTTTTTTGGACCCATTCCTTGTGCTTCTCTTCAGCTATTCTTTTCCTCCTTTCATATTCTTGCTTTTCCTTCATCTTCTCAAGCTGCATACGTATTTCCTAATTGAAGAAAAAGTATACAACTTAAACCTGTGATGACCATCTACACCAATACACTCAATACTGGAAACAGTGCTACAGTTAAAACAATGTAAGCATTAGATTTTGATATTTTTCCTTCATTAAGATTTTGGAAAAGACTGATGACAGTCAACACAGAAATATTATTTCATGCAATCAACGGAAATATATCGTTTTTAGAATATGAACTGGAAACATATATTTTAATTAGGCTTTGGAAACAATTCAACACAACCAAACACTCCTCAGCTTATCTAAATGCCCTTTCAGTCAGTGCAAGCTTAAATTTGCAGCAGTACTTTTCTACAACACTTACACTTTACATGGTGTCCTGCTCTGCATTCAGGAAGGCATCAAAGGCTAGGCGTAGTATTACTCACTTGTGATTTTTAGTACCAAACTACTGGAACTTCAGGGCTTAACCCAAAGCTTATTAAAAGACAAAATTATTGCAGATTTTAGCAAATCTGGAAACTGGAAATTTATTTTGAAGATGAGAGAAGAAATTCCAACGTATCTTTATAGGACGTCCAGTGTTTATGCAACCACTTATACCTCTCCAAGGAAATGAACCGATACAGAAGAAACACGACCAAGACAACAATTTGAGATGTCTGGCTTCTCTAACAGTATCATTAGCACAAAGTGCTGTTTTCCAATGAAAGTTCACGCCTTCAAATATAGATAGATGGAATTATTTCCATGAAACTGACTTTATGGTCCCTACACTGCAGTCAGTTTCAGAGAGAACCCTCTCTTCATATGACGATGAATTTCAATTTAGTAAGACATCAAGAAAAAGCAGGAGCCTACAGACAGCACAAAGAAAACACAATATAGACATAGTTTGAAAATACATTTGTTGCTATACTGAGGCAAATTTACAGCATCTAACACCTCCTTTCAGTTCTGGGACATCTCTATTGCAGGGATCCTGGTTTCTGCATAAGGTGATGGCACTGTAAGTACCTTAGAACACCCCATCCGCTATCCACTCCAAGCATTAACCCACATTTCTGACATTCAGGGCAGACTTAGTGCTGCTGTGAGCAAAAGACAGTATCAGAGAATAATTTAGGTTAGAAAAGATTTTCAAAGATCTGGGACTTCACAGCTGTTTCTTAGGATATCAGTTTAGCATACTTTTATATGCAAAGATAGTAATACATTTTAATACCACAATCACATACTTTGTTCTCTTCTGGCATCCTACAAAAAAGGTTGATTGTATTTTTCTCCCTGATATAAGCTATTTTTGTTGCCTACATTGCAGTTTAACATCTAATGTACTCAAAATCTTACAAATTAAAAATAAAACAATTACCTATTTCACTGATTTCTACATGGCTTTAAGTAATGCTTGTCCTATGACTGCTTTTAATATATCATTGAGATAACTTCTACATTACATTTAGTACTGTATGAACACTATTGTGTGATACACAGAAGTAAATTGCTTTGGTTCCTCATTAAGACCACATGAGAAGTCCATATACAAACCACATTTTCTACACACCAGAAATTACTTTGGCTCATTTTTCTTATATTTAAGTATCAAAACAGACAGATGATTGCCAAATCAGAATCTAAAGGGGAAGTCATGAAACGTGCAGTGAATATTAACAGAACAAAACATATTCCTCAAGTTCAACAAACTATTTTGGTCTTATGCTGACCTCCAAAAGACTGTTCCAGAACCTTCCAGCAGTGGGTCTTTTATAAACAACATGAGATAGCCCACATAAAACAGCTGTATGTTATGTTCACTTTGCAGATAAACTGAATCACAGAAAGATTAAGACACTGCTCAAGGTCAAATAGTAAATCAGTAACTAAAGTGAGAAATAATCTAACTTGGATGTGATTATTCTAACCACTACCCAATATTTCCAATTTGATTTTAAACAACAGCTTCATTTAATCAACTGCAACTACAAACACATTAATCAAGAAAACATATAGCGTTCTTACTTAATTCTGCCCAAGCCCCAGTATTCAAGAACTGTTCATTGGCAAGGGGGCAAAAGATAGGAGGGGAAGAAAAGGTGGGACAGGGAAACCTATCCTGGGAAAGGACACCTAACAGTTGCATAATTACACACTAAGTGGGTAACAACACTGTGTCTCATATCTAACCAAGTAGCTTGGCATACTTACACCCAGCACACACCCTGTCGTGTTTTAATACCTACATGCAGGCCTATGTACCCATGATGAAAATCAAGGTACCAATTATATCAATATGTTTTAATCCTTTAAACTTGAAACATTACGTGACAGTTGGATAAGCAAAATATTATACAGCACCACTTCAATGAAACGTAACATTCAGCAAAAGAGAATGCACATACCATGAATCACTTCAGCATGGTCAACCACACACTACGGAGGCCCAAGACACTAAAAGATAGTGGATGAAACTACTGGTGTTCCCACAACCATTTAAGAAAAAAAAAAAATTCCTGTCCTTGCTATCTTCAATTAGACTTAACATCAAGCCTATTAGATGCATTCACCTCTGCAGCTCTAGCTTGTAAGCGGGCACGCAATTCCTTCTCCTTGCCAATGAACCATTCTTCCCATGGTGAAAGGTTGTCTTTCAAAGGTGACACTTTTTTTCCCCCTGCTATTTCAGAGTCTTCAGCCTTCCTGAATTAAAAATGAGAAATTTAGATAAACATTTGATGTGATATATTTAATTGAAAAGTTAGGCAGTGCCACTGCCTTGAAAAATTACGTTTCTTTTATGGCAGATTGTGACAATAAGGACATACTTGTATTGCTTGCTTAGTTATCTCCAGAATGGATAAATGGCACTTATAGTGTACCTGTGACCATCCCCTTTACATTCTACTTATTAAATTCTAACTTGTTCATTCCCCCCCTCACACTTCTAAACTGAGGAACAGATTCAAACACTACCTTTTATGAACTAAACAAAAAACATGAAAAATCAGTGTTGCCTTCCTTCTCACGTATGGAAACTGAGGGAAATCAGAGATTTAACATTAGCATCCTGTCCTTGGTCACAGAGCGGTTCCATGTATCAAGTGGCCTTTAGCATGAGCAAAGAATAATCAAGAATATTTCTTTTCTTCTTTCAAGTCCTACAGAATTGGATTCATGATAGCAAGCAACCTCAGTATTAAGAATCCATTCACTCTAACAGGTAGTCTTCCACTCTAAAAAGCTTTCACAGGAAACCTACTTTAGAAATACAGCTTGCATACAGTACTTGCTGATAGTATACAAGGTTCTGTTGGGCTTTTAATAGGATACTTGCATAACACACACGTAACTTCTTTACTCATGAATAATGCAGCAATCCTAGCCCCAGGCCAGAAATATCTTTTTAATATTCTATATGTGTACCATCTCAAACGTAAAACAGTATATTAGGCTCGGCATCAACAAAAATTGAAAACATGCCAATAGATTTCTTTATAATATTTCCTCTCTCTTATAGACTTTTTTTTTTTCTTAACAACAGGACAATGTAAAACAACAAATTAGACTTCACTTTAGTATTTTATATGGATGTATGGGCTCTGGAAATACCCACCTACTTTACGACAGTGAGTAATTCTATTTGCTGAATTCAAGCTACAGAAGAGGCATCCAACCAAGCCTATTATGTTAATGCTCCTGAAATAAATCTTTTCAGCATAAGATATCTGGTTTTTACCAATATGGAAGTATTACACATTCACAAGGAAGAGCAACACCCTGTTGCAAAATGGTTTAAGTCTCAGAAATCTTTAGAATAGATCTCCATGATACAAAGCATTTGGGGACAATGTCAGTGCTAGGGAGCCCTACGCTCCTCCGTTGCTGTTACCCACATGTGTGTGCACTGATGTGAGCGTTTGCTGGTCAAGCCATGACACGTCCAAGGGAACAGATTCATGCTGAAACGAACCTGGAAAAGGGTTGGGGTTTTTTCCCCCACACACAGCTTCAGCCTGCAACCCTCTTTATACTGTGCTGCCACAGAGACGTAGCACAACAGAACTGACAGGACACCCTGACACACAGGCAATGCGTGGGCAGAAGCAGCACAGGCCAAGCACACCCAAGCCCAGCACTGTCCAACATGTTCTGTGGCACCCCAGGGCTTTTATGGTACAGTGTTAATAAAGAACAAAATGTAAGAGACAGGTTTTAAACAGGTACATATAATAAGGGATGCAACCTGAGAATGCATAGTAACACATTTTGTTAGAAAATAACTCTCTTAAAGTTTATGAAAGATAAGGATAAAAGTATTACACATTCAAATTCGGGAAACCAACGCAACTTTGTCCAGACTTGACGTTTGGGGCAGAGATACTTCCTCAATACATTCTTTTGCTGTGCACAATTTGCATTATGGCACCTTGTACTAGAATAATGCTGACATATTAGACCAACCTGAGGAAAAGTACTAGTAAAAGGAATGAATTAAGAAAAAAATTATTTACTATGTGTTTTCCTATATCAGTACTTGTAAAGTTCAAGCTGTTAACTTCTAAAAAAAATTAATTCACAGTAATAAATTAAAAACTTACTGTATACAAGTAAAAAGTAACAGAAAATTGAGTTTAAACGGAGGGAAACACAAGCTCAATATGAAGAACTGTTGGGAGAAACGTTTCTCCTTTTCTGTAGCAGTGTGCCTGAAGCTCTCAGGTTGCACCAGAGCACAGACTGGAACACAACCCTTCCTAGTGTGCATCCCAGCCATGAGCTGCATTCTCCCTGACACACTTATTACGTATCTTGAGCCACAGAGACCTTGAATTTCATGGGACCATTTCCTGAAATGCTAGCATGTTCACAGCTATGACCTTCCTCAGAATAATTAAAGTAACAGGCTTCTTGAAAGTACCGCATTCTGAAGCACACATTTGTTTTTGAAGTAGTATATCAGATACATCTGGCATTAGAACTGAAGCCTGATTAATAGAAAACAGCGATTATCATTCACCGTATATTCACTTAAGTCGTGCCATCAAATATAACACTGATCCGTAATGAAAGTATGAAAATGCCTAACGCCATTACACAAGGCCTTGTTTTCAGCCTTTCTCTTTTGCAAATATTGCATTTCCCACATTAAATGTCTGCCTCCAGCTGATTTTTGTGCAGTTTTAAGAGGACAACAACAAAAAGACTCTTTGAGACAGCATGTGCATATGTGTGTGGGGGTAGTGGCTGTATAAGAAGGTTTTTTATTATTATACTTCTGAGATCTTGGCAGTTATACACGGAAGCTGCTGTAAGAACATTTGGTAGACGCTTATTACAACACAGCAACAGCATTATTCAGATGCAATGTCTGCATGAGTGAAGTATGTATTGTGCCTGCAGAGCTTAATGAGATTGTTCCAACTCGGGCCCCAACAGAGGTCGTCTTCAGTTGCATTTTACCGCTGCCAGGGAATACTGCAGCAACAGGCCCAAAAACTGGGCGCTGTTTCAAGTCACATCTCAAGCTGCAAAGACATGTAGTAGTCAGAAATGAGTGCTTCAAGAACTTCAATGTACATGAACAAAGTTGCTTACTGGAAAGCAGTAAAAGGAGAGATAACAGAAAACCTCACAGGAAGAACCATAAACCCGCTAATAGCCTTTTCACTCTGAAGCTTCTATTTCTGACTATATTTGAACACTTTCCCTGGACTTTCAGCACCTTTTTTGTGAAATGCTTCTAAGAAAAGTTCAGTGTGGTCCATATTCCTTCACTGCTCTCCATGGAAGTTTGGGAACCGCACTAGAACCCTGCACCCCTGCGAAGCTCAGCTGTCCCTCCCTTACCCCACTGGCACCTCTGGCTCACTTCAGTCTGGCTAGTTACACCCATCAGTTTCTGCACAGCTCTGTGAAGTTTCCACTGCAAAGGTCGTATTCCAGAATAAGGCAGATGCTGCCTGCTTTTCCCCCTTCCTTTTAAAGGAAGGAATAAGAATCACTTATTCCCCTGTCAGGCAGAGGAGAATCCAAAGGAAAGAAGACACATTAAATTGCATATAACGAAACAGGAATGACACTAAGCCACAGGAAGAACTGTGCAATGCACAAAGGTAAGACTGACATAAGCTATATGCACTAGGCCAAAGAGCCCTTTAGTCTCTAAGATCATTTTAGAGATGACAGGAATGGCTGAACCTTTTTAACTTGCAAAGACCTTGAGCCTCAGGTCAACAGCTTAAAGGTATTTTATGAACCCACAAAAATACCCAACTACCTGTAGAAAAGACTGCTGCAACCTGTAACGTCCCAAAGCATCACAAAAAGGGAACAAGGTGCCTAAAGTGCTTATCTACGCAAATAAATCTATTTTTATGTGAAATAACCTCCTGTCCCCAGCAAAGGCCTCACGCGGAGCGAGAGAAGGACAGAGGCCAGCCCCCCACACAGGGGCAGCCCCGAGCTCCTGCCCCAGGCGTTACCTATGGCCTCGCCGGCTTCGGGAGCCCGCCACCCCCTCCTCCTCCTCGCCGCTCGGGGAGCTGGGGCGGGCCGCGGGGGACAGCGGGGCGCAGCCGGAAGAACTGAGGGGCTCCTCGCCGTCGGAGCTGGAGGAGGACGGCGGGGCGAGGCGGGCGGCCCTCCTCAACCTCCTCCTCCTGCCGCCGCTGCTCATGGCGGCGGGCGGCACCTGAGGGAGAGGCGGCGGGTAACGGCCGCTCACAGCCACGGCCCACGGCTGGCGCCACCGGCACGGCACGGCGCGGCCCGCGCTCCCGGCGGCCCCCGCGCTCCCCCGGCCCCGCCCGCCGCCATGGCAACCTGGACGCCGCCCGCCCCGCCAACGGCCGCGGCGCGCCCCGCCTCCCCTCCGCGGCGGCCACCGCCCTCCGCGCCTGCGCGCGCCTCGCCTCAGCTGCCGCCGGCCGAACGCGCGGCCTGCCCCCGGCCTGCCCCACGGGGCCCCCGCTCGGCCCGCCCGCCCCGCGGCCCGGCCCCGCGCCCACCCGGCCGCACCCGCCCCGCGGCCCGCCTGACCTGCCGCCACCGCTCCCCCGCCGGGTCCGCAGCCAGCCGCCTGGGGAGAGACACCGGGAAAGCACGGGGTCAGAACCGGCTGCCGTTGGCCTCCTGTGGGCCGGCAAAGCCCCCCCAGCACATGCTGTCCCGCAGGCGGGGAGCAGCCCGGCCACGGCAGGCGGCGGGCACTGCAGCTGGGCCCGTGGCCATCACGGACACTGTGTGTGCGCTGATTTGCATAACTCTGGGCAGTTTTTCTTTCTTTACCGTTTGGCACGTTTACTCATTCAGTAACCTGGAACCAGCAACCTCATCCACAGATGATGATTCCGGTACATCAGAAGGTGGCTTAGCATTTTCCATCAGCAGAGTCAAAGTCTGTAACCTACCGCATCCCATTTTGCAACATCCCACTTCAGTCCCCACAATCAGAAACTTGTTCCTGATTTAAAGTTCTAAAGACTAGGTTTTCATAAACCTCTGCTAGGCTAATGGTTTCCTTTCCTTTTCCTCCTATCAGGTATTTCCCTTTCCTCCCATCAGTTCATTCTCCACTGAGTCTACAACTATTTGTTCTAAGTAAAACATACATAAATATATTTAACATGTTCTTGTCCTTTCTTGCTTGCTAATAGATACTTTGTCAACATTTCTTCCTGGTTCCAAATCCCAAGAGTGCACTCCCCTCCCTCTTCACTGCCAACGCTGGGCCACTGGCCGCTTTTTGAGCTGAATTTTTAAGCAGGATCATCAATAATCATATGTGTATCACCAAAGCTTTTCATTGCCTTCAAATCTCATCGACCAAGAAGGTAACCACTGACTAGCAGTGGGTAGCTTTTTAGAACTTCATGGAGTTAGTTAGCTGTGACAGACTAAGCAGAAGCCTTGCCGATATTAACATGAGACATAAAAGTTTGAAAATGCTTATAAATTTGGTTGCTGTAATGATATAATTGTTATTGCCAAGATTCTCCAGGTAGGCAAGTTTAACAAGAAATATTTTTAGTTGGACTGGCAAACTGAAAAATAAGCAACAGTAATAAAAATGCTTTGTCTAAAATGGGAAAGTAATTTGTGACTTTCGAGGCAATTATCTTGCTTATAGCAAATTGAATTTCACTGGCTCAATGATATAAAAAGGCCAAACCTATACAGCCATTAGGTGCGCCTAGACATCATCAAAAATAAGTGCCATGAGGTGGGAAACATTTCAACAGCATCATTAACAACCCCAAAGAATGCCCAAACGATCATACTTGGGAATTTTAAAATGGGCTACTTGGTGCTTGGGCTGCAGATTTATGGGCACTCCAGTCCATCATTTTTCTACCAAATAAAGGGTCGCATCTCTCCTGACTCTCAGAAGCATGTTCTTCCCCCTCCCTCTTCTCACTGGACCCTTCACCGAGCCCCATTGCCTTACTGATGTAGAAGAAAACCATCCAACTCTTTGACCCCCCATCAGCTTGCGGTCTGAGCAAGTTAAAGCCTGACAAGCGCTGAGGCCCAAACAAGGCAAGTGCCAGGAGTGTGCGGCCACAAAGTGGAAGGAAGGGAGAGTCAGAGGTGAGGTGTGAGTGATTTCCCCCTTCCAGTGGTGGAGCTTCTCAGTTTGGCTTACCATCTCATGGGAACTGCAGTTTTGGCAGCTGGGAGAAATACCACTATGGTTCCTGTAAAGAAAAAACAAATGTTACCCTATTGCTGATAACCAGCTGATCATCTGGAACGGTTTTCCAGCAAGCTGAAAAATAAAAAAAAAAAAAAAAAAAAAAAGCCTGAATGCATCCCTGATCTAAGCAATCCTACAATATTGACTGCATCACTATGCAGCAAATTGATATTCATGATGTAAAAATAACTCTAGCCACTTGTGGTCAATTGTTGAGCTGATCATCATCAAATAAAGGTTCAAGTAGCCCTAGCTAGTGTTTAACAGACAACAAACCACACCTGTTAAATTAATTGAAGCTGATGATTCGAGTATTGGAGACATCAGAGTATCACGAGAACCTAAATTTCATACTGACTAAAGTTAGACAAGAAAATTTCAAATCTGACTGAATTCTTAGGATACAAGGTACACAATGCAATGCCTCAGCTCTGCTAAACACAAACTGCCGGTGATTTTACATGAACATCTGCCTATGTGCTGCAAGCAGCTAAGAAGTGAAGTTGTTTACTGCTTGGCTAAACAAGCTCTGTGAGCAAAGCTCCACGTCATGGCCAGCATGAATACTTTAAGTATTTCAACAGGCTGCAGACCAAAGTAATTTCAAAACATCTTAGGAAGGCTTGAACATCTCCCCCAACCTTAAAGCCCATCTCATGGTGAAAATCAGCAACAGTCTTGGATAGAAAAAAAAAGAAAAAAGAAAAAAAGAAACACACAACCCCATCCTGTCTCAGTGATTTGAGGAACTTGGGCGCTTGCTGCATTGGGCATCTCTCACTTCTGATGAAGCCCCACAGCTGCTCATCTGGGATGGCCAGAAACTACGAAATGGATATGTCAAGGCAAGGCAGCAGCCAGCTGTAATCTTGGCAACGACACAAACATTAAGAGTCTTTTCTTCCCTCCCTATATTGTTATACAGCTTAAGATAATTCTTTGGGAATTCAAGAACAGGAATTTGTTAAATAGCTTATGTTAACAAACCTTAGTATTGTGACAAGGTACCACATTTTATGCATCAAGACTTCCTACACAGAGGGAGGCAAAAGCCAGTTCACCTTTTGGGGAATTACGGCTTCATTACTGGAATGGCAGAAGCATCCAACTTTGAAGGAAGGTGAAAGATAAAATAATACTATTGTTATTTCTCTTTTTACCCTCCTCTGCTAGCTTGTCAAGCCAACTCCACAGCCATTGTGCCCAAATTAATACAGGCAAGTTAAAAGAGCCCAGACAACGTAATTTTGTAAAACACTAAGGACTGAAACAACAATCCTGCATGTTCGGGTACACAACTCTATGGCTACGGGCACGCTGACAAGCAGACAAATAGCACGTTACAAGGACATGCTTCGTAGCAAAACCTTAATTCTGTGAACTTGGCGCCGTAATAGGAAAGACTGCCTCTAAAAAACACCTGCCCTCGCAGGAATTAAACACCAGTGCTGCTGAAGTCTATGGGCAAAATGAACCTGACACAATGAAGTACAAAAGTTGCCACAAACTGAACTGAGCGTAGCAAATAAGTACATATATACGCACACCCCTACGGTTGTTACCCATTATGAAAAACCAGCCTAATTTCTCACCAAACAAGTGGCAAAAACAAAACTCAGTCTTTCAGCGCAAACTGAACCAACACCATCACAAACTACGGAGCAAGTACTTGAAGCTACCTAGCAACAGGGAGATAATTCAGGGTAAACAGAGCGATATACTCGCAGACCTATACTTTGTCTGTTCAGTCATGCCAATCAGCGTGTCTGAACATCCAAATGCTCCTGACAAATTGCTCACAAGTAATCCCTAATTGCCATGAACAGTATTTAAAAAAAAACATTTTACATAGAAAATGATGTCAAGAAAGCAATTTCACAGGAAACATAGGAATGAATTAAATTTAGGCATAAATCAACCACCTTGAATCACTAACCACCCTGCCTTGACAATGCTATGAAATACTTCCATTTGCCAACTCTTCTTTATGAAATAGTTGAATTTTAGAAAATTAAACTGAAATCTGATCAGCTCAGTCTCCAAAAGCATATAAGCTATCAGAAGGAAACCTCTCAGTTCAACTTGATTAATACTAGCCAGATTTCACGAAAAGAATCAGGCAAGATTGCTTTCAGATGTAATGTCTAGCTCCACTTGCATTCAGAAACACAGAAAAAGCATGAAAACAATCCAGCTGAAAAAACCCTCACTAAATTAAGGCACAAACTAAGGCTTAGGCAACATGCCTTAAGCTTGAAGAAAAGAACGTGTATCTTAATTTTACTTGCAACCTGGGGGGAAAAAAATACTATTTCAACCAAATACAGTAAAATTTAAGAAGTCTTCCCAAGTCTTCAGATTTTCCAGCGTGGGGAAAAAATGGTGCAGCAGCCACAGAAGCGAGGAAGAAAGCTACTCGGCTCAGACTCTGTGTCAGAGCTGAATGAGCGCTGCCTATACTTGTCTACTAGCTATTTTTGTGCCTGCATTTGTATTTCTTGATTAGAGGCTGTGAAATCTGAGAGGTCTTGGATTGCTTCAGTTTGCCTTCCCGGTACGGTGTATTCTCATCTTTGCCATACACTGTACCCACTGCTAGTCCCCGTCCGGATTCTGCTGGTTGTAGATACAGAGCCATCTGCTTTCAGGGAGCGCAGCCCTGAGATGAGAATTTCTCTCTTGTTTAGGGAAATGTGCAAGAACTCTATGCAACACATTTATATAAAAATCCCATCTTTTTGAATCAATAGCAGGCTTCCGACTCAGTTGTTTTATTAGTTGGAGATCATAGCCACCCTGCTTTTTTAACAGCCTTTGCTTCTTTAGCTACTTTACACTTCTGCACTAAACTTTTCTCTCTTTTACAGCACCAGTTAGTAACCAATTTACCTGCTCAGTTTTGGGCTGAAATTTCCAAGATGCTTACAGGTTATGCTTTTGTTACTGGAAAGCAGCGAGACACCTCATGTTTTGTTACCCTTAAATCTAAGTAATTTCCCTATAGCAAATGCCACAGTGACCATTAACTAGTATTTCTTAAGTAAAATCTAAACGGTATTTTACAGTAGTGTACTGCCACGAATACAACATCTGAAATGTGCCTATTTGCCCTCCAAGTTCTTACAGTATACAACAGTAAAGAAAACAGTAATTCGTGATGTATTATCCCCCTTCAGATTTCATTTCCTTACTTACTCAATCATCTTCAACTGAACTCTAGTGCTCAGAGTGGATCAGTCAGACTCTACGATATGTACACAGTAATATTACAAAAATCTCTTGCTAAAAATAAACTTATTATGCTAGCTGTAAAAGATCAAAAGCATCTATGTAATTAAAAATTATTAAATTGAGAGTACATATGAAACGAACTCTGCATTGTGCTTTTAATTAAAAATATTACCCTGTAAATTAAAACTGAAGGCTTAAAAACAGTAATTAAGGTGGAAAGAATTATTGGAGAAAAGGATCTTTGTATAACTTTGAAATCTCTGAGTAAATTTACGATTAAACACAGGAAATTCTACTGGAAAGAAATGAAAAAGGGCAAAAGGGGTCTAGACGAAAGAAGCTGCTAAGTAGACGCATTACTTTTGTAAGAGAATAAAAAGGCGCCATTTCAAATTAAGAGATCTCACCAGCACGCCGCCTCAGAGCAGGCTAATAGCTGTCTGTAAGAAATTACATTTAATGGGGGGAAAGGCAGGGAATGCTTTAGTAACAACCTGGGCAATTTTGTTTGTGACTCTGTCGCCCTGCAGCAAGCTGCTTCTCATCAACAGAAGGAAAAAACCCAACAACGCTCCTGTTGCCCCAAATTTTCCTTTAAATCAAGTCAACATCGAGTTCTTTTCCTGCTAAATCCAGCATTGGAGCTCAGTACAACAGTTGTTCAGAAGGGTCTGGAAGCAAAGTACGTGACATTGTCACTGTAAGAACAGTTTCAGCTAGCTTTAGGCTCTAGAAAAACCAGAGGATGTATTTCCCGTGGACACCCCAGAAGGGTGTAGCTGGTGAGGTTTCGGTCTCCCAACTGACCTTGGTGACCTTGGGAAGCTTTGCCTAGTTGAGAAGGAGACTGCCTGGGTGACAGCGCAGAAAGCCACTTGTATAGAGGTAACGGAAAAATCACACACACACACCCCCTACTAACACAGCACAGCTTTAAGGCAATTCGGCCCCATCTATCTGACCCTGCTTTTGGAGTCAGGGGGAGAGGGAGCGAGTTCCCAGGGGGGGCTTTCCCACTCAGCTGTGAACATCTGAACATCACGTTACACCCTGGTACCGAGATCAGCTTGCCCAGCAGACACAAAGGAGGCACTAAGTACCTGGTGGCTGGATTTCTCTGGGTTCTCCTTACTTCACCATCCAGAGGTGTCAGGCACATGGCGATGCTGAGACAGGCAGGGTTTGCAGCACTGCTTCTTGACGAGTTGGTTTGAGTAGCTACTGCCTGTATTCTTCCACTCCACCAGCAGGTAAAACCCGCACGTGTTGGAAGACACTGGGCTGACTGCATCGAAAGTTAACCGTTAGCATAACCATAACTCCAAAAACATCATGATGTACAGTGAAATACTAGAACTCCAGATGGATCACATCTAACCATTTTAATAGCATTTCAGCAAAGACTCATTTGTACAACAGAAGGAGAAATAAATCCATACTCGAGAACATTGTTTGAAAATACAACGGGCTTTCTGGAAGCTTGATGGCTGGATTTCCTTCCCTACAGATTATGGAAGAGTAGCTGACATGTACTGTCCTTTTAGAGAAGCATTCTTGTTAGACATATTCTCGTTACCTGCGACTGGTGGGCCAACAGAAGGACTGTGGAATAGACTGGGACTGTTACAAAATTAAGGCTTAAAAAAATAAAAACCAACAAAACAACAAAAAAACCCAACCATAACTCTCAGCACAGCAATAGTATCAAAACCACAATAATAATCCGTATGATTTTCCAAGCCATACTAAAAACATTTCAACTCAAACACAATACATATAACGTCTTTATTAAAGAGATTGTTTTGTATGAGGGCAAACACTTCTCTGAAAGTTTTAACCTTTTGCATGCCAAGAGTCAGCATTAGTCCGAGATCATAAATCCACCTGTAAATTGGCAACTTCCTTATTTTCTGAGCAATTCTTTCCCGAAAATCTCACCTCGTGTAGCAGAGAGCAGATGACACATTATTCATGCTCAGTAATTTTACATGTGTACTGTTCTCAGCCTCAACTTTTGAAAAACAGAGATAAATAACAATCAATAGTCACGTGCCCTTTATTTGCTTTCAGTGTAACATTCCATGCTAATTGCAGATGTAATATTAATGAGTGTAAATATAAGAATTAACAACTCTGGGTTGGTTTTCTTCTCTTTTGTTTTTACATATGAGTATTTTGGCTTACAAAATTAACAGCATACAGTAAATAATCCTCCCATACTTTGTACAAACTACATGATTTTGATATACAAGGATTCTGTTTTTATTACAGTGACAATATACAACCATGTCTATTTACAATGCAAAAAAGTATATAAACCACATTTAAAACATTCTGCTACTGGCAGCCACTATTGTTTAGGAGGTAGCTTTAATTAACAAAATGAACTGAAGCCACATTTCCCATCATGTGTTCTATCAAATAATTTACAATACAAAGATAAAAATTCATTGTATGAACAGTATATACAGTTTAATTCTCAAAACAGCAATCTACCTTTAAATCCTACCGAGAATGTCTCCAGAGTAACTGGGATGGCAGTGGATTTGCTCTTGATTTAGCGTATTGTTCAAGAAACATACATAATTACTTAATCATGCATTCCTAACTTCGTATCGATCAGATTTGAAACTAAATATAGATAAGCAGATCACCGATTGTACTTAGAACATTTGGGACTCAGGACTCGAATGGTTTAAAATCGTTACACTGATTTACATGAGAATCAGTGACTTTGCACAGTGTACTTCACTCTCAGTAAAATAATTGGAAAAACGCTTTTCTTTATTGCAAGATTGCTTTCTCTTTTCCCTCCATTTGCTAAAATGTCAGTCTATTCATAGCTATTATTGGGGCGGTGTAACATTCAACAGGCTGCAGGGTATTAGCCTGTCTTTCTGCAAAGACACAAGCCCTACACACTGACAGCACTGCTCACACCCCCAACACATTGATATTCCTTCCGATAGTGTGACCAAACTGCGTAATACTGAAGAAAGTTGCTGTGGTTCACCTGAAGTAACACATCATCACTGGAAAAAAGTGTTCAACCCTCTTATTCCTGACAGCTGTCAATATTATCATTTCATAAGTCTACAGGTATTGTGGATTACAAGTGCTTTATTGTAACAAAAACTTTAAAAAATTGAATGTTGGCTTGAAATACAAAACAAACATGATATTCCTATATTGCTGTCACAGTTACGTATGGGGGAATTAATCCCTTTTTTGGCCCTGCAGTAAAATTCATCCTGAGATTCAATGGTGAATACACTATACAAAGCTAGCAAGAGAGGGGTTTTTAGCTTAATTATAGAAAAGTCACATTTAAAAATAATTTCTTTAATATTAAACAGCTGTCCTTTATATTGTGCTTTGGCAGAAAAAGAGAAAAAAAAAGCCAAAACCCAACAGAACTTACCTCGCCAACAGCAGAAGCAAAGTACAACTGGAGTACAACACGGAAACACACCACTAGGTAAAAAACCAAAACTGTATAAAAGAAACCACTGTTGCGTGGAAAGAGTAAAAACATCGGGTAACAAATCTGGTTTACCAATTATTTACAGTCAGGGCAATCAATTTATTTAATTATTTTTAAAATGTATGGCTCAAGAAGTTACTGCCCGCTTCCCTTCTTTACAAACGACACTAAACGATGATTACAAAAGTGCTTCCTGCTCGAAAGGTCAACACAGGCACCAGCACACCAAGCCTTGTACCTCTATGCCAGAACAGCTGATGGCAAAATGCCTTTTTCAGTCTTTAATTCTTGGTATGTTGTAGGCGTAACGCACCAAAGGGAACCCTCGGCTTTGGTAGAAACAGGCACGGCCGCAGGCCTGCACTTGGTCTGAGCTGTCCGACACAAAGGAGTCGTCCTCATCCGCGTAGTCGGAGTGGGCAGACTGGGTGCCGCAGTCCAACCAGTAGCCATCCGGCCGTTGGCAAGGCACCACCGCCAGCGCCGGGCAGCTGTGTGACTTTATTAAATGTTTACAGGGCACGGGCTTGGATAAAAGGAGCGATTCGCAACATTCGCACACGGTGATGTTACCCTGCAAGTGGGTGTAGACGCCACAGTCGTAGTAAAAATCCTGCGTCACGCAGCCCCCTTGAGCGTTGACAGCAATCGCTACCGCTCCGTTCTTCCTGGTCAGGTGGCGCCTGAGCAACTTCCAGTCTTCCTTGAACTTTGGGTTGAAGAATACGTACAGCACGGGATTCAGGCAAGCAGGTAATGGGAAAAATATCAAAGTAACAGACTTCATGATTTCAGGGCTGATAGAAATCGCAGTGATCAACGGTGCAAATGAGAAGAACGCAACGGGGCAGAAAAAGATGCAGTTTGTGAAGATTAACCAAGCGACATGCTTAATCATGCTGGACTGTGAGTTTTCGGAGAGGTCCTCTTTTTCCAAGTTGCAATACAGTTTCGTGTAGATAATAGCCATTAGCAAAAATGCTAATGAATTCAGGAGCACTAAAGTTACTGTGAAACCTAACGAAGGCGTTTCTCCAGTGGGGAAGGGCAAGCAAAGGGGTGATGCCGAGTACTCCGCTTTGTAAAAAAGTGGTAAGCATCCTGCTACCACAGCACACAGGAAAGCAAAAACTGCCGCAATCTGAAATTGTTTTTGGTGATTGCTTTTCCCCTTTTTCATGATCTCCTTTGCAGAGAAGCTCCGTTCAACAGCTGCCAACATCAGGAAAAAAATGGCACTTTCTGACGAAAAGACTGCAAGAAACCCAGCAACTCTGCAGCCACTGCCAGTCTCCCACCATATGCCAAATTCAGCAAATCTTCCCCAAGAGACAGCATCCAAGAAAGTTAAAATACCAGTATAGACTCCCATAAATAAGTTAGAGACAGATATCAGGCCTATGAACAGTTTGGCTGATGGCAATGGAGTACAGGATGCAAATATCGTTAACATCACAAGCAGGTTGAAGAACAAAGCAACCAAAAAAATAAACCAGACAGTAAGTCGAATCATCCAGCTCCCCAATAAATATTCACAAGGCTTAAAAGCACCTAGAAGAAAAAAAAACAAACAAACAGAAAGACAACCCATTTAGGAAAAAATCATGCCTTAATAAGCAAGATTTTCAAAAGGTATTACAAGAGCACTCCTCATTAATTCATGAATAGAGTACACAGCTGAATTGCTGAATAGGTCAGCTAAAGTAAACGATTCTGCCGAAACTATTTACTAATTAATTATGCTTGAAATAATAATTACTGCAATGAATGGTCACTTGAGAATACTTCGTATAAACAAACTAGCTAAACAAACTTAATTACCTTTCAGCTACTCAAAATAGCTTTTATTAGTGCCACCTGAATACTTTTTTATTTTCCTTAGATTTCATACTTCATTAAAAAAGCTGGTAACAAAATCAAAGCAAATGTTCACAACCAACTTGTAAGGGGAAAGAATTTTTTAGAAGTAACATATTCTCTCAAAAAAGTATTCACAAACGTGCCCTCTGGAGTAACTTTTGGACACAAGAAAACATCTGTAAACCAGCCCACAAGTTCAAATTAATCAGCTTTAACACGGACAGGAATTCAGTGCAACCCCTCTCCCACAGCCTCGTCACCGAAAGGCACCATGAGCTTGGAAAGTCGTATAGGGAAAACTATTCTTTTTCTTCTTTTGCCACTTAAAAATACTCAAATCATAAAAAAAGTCCAACAAGCAAAATGATATGAGGCGAGATAAGGAAAAAAGGTCACTGCTACTGCTTACCCTTCTAATCCTTCTAATTGGTATTTATTCCATAGGGAAATCCTACCGATTTTAAGTAACAATTAGAAGAGTTTAACCTCTCCTACATCCCCATTAGGCATTGCTAATTGTCTGAAGCGCAGCAGCTGGGGATCCCTCCCTGCGACCAGGCACTCCGGGGGCCGAGGGCAGAGCAGCAGGACGCCAGGCTGGGCCCCCACCTCGGGCTGGAGCTTCCACGCCGCGTCCAGCCCCGCTCGTGCCCTCCCTTGAGGCAGGGGAACGGGAAGTACAAGCCAGCCCTAACGCGGGCTGCAACGGCAGCTGCGCACAACGGTTAAACGCCAGTGCAAGGATCTCCCAAGGCCTAAGGCAACTTCCAGAAATTACTGAACTGACAAGTCAAAAAAGAATCTTTTTGTTTCTTTAAAGAGAGCAAGCTTCGTTCCTGGGCAAGAACTAATGGTGTTAACTGGATTATCAAGCAGTCAATTCAGCAGGAAAATCACTTTTTTTTTTTCTTTTTTTTTTTTTTTTTCCCAGGTATTCCCAAGTACAACATCCTCACCAGAGTAATTATTTTTACAGTGCATTCCTGTGATGCAACAATACCTACTAATCTCAATCTACATGAAATAGAAACAACTTCCTACTTCGGAAATTTTAAAATGTCTATGCTGCACATCCAAACCCAACCTGTACTCTGTTTTCTAGTACCTATACAGCGTGATATCCTTAGACAGATAAAACCCACCACACTTTCCTGTCTTTCTCCCAAAGTCTACCTATCCTTCAAGTTAAAAGCTAATATTCCCAGCCCACCGGGGGAAATCCAAGCTCAGAAGCGTGAATTTCACGGCTTTCAGCGCTACGCCACTGGAGTGCCACCGTTCAGCGATCCATTCCTGCCATTAGGCAAAGCAGAAAGTGGATCTACGAGATGAGCAATGATTCAGACCTTACACGGTGGGTGGAGTGTCCTACTTATGACCAGATGACAGCACGGCACAGAAAACAAGCTGTTAGTATGGGAGGGACTGGTAAAAAACAAGGCAAATGGTGAACTTGTAAAACAAGCTCTTCCTTGCTTTTAGAGCTGCAGCATCTCTGGCATGGGCAAAAAGAGAGTGCTAAAGGCTTTCAAGATTTAACCCATGTAACACACTACCCGAATTCTCAGTCTGTCATCAGGAGATCAAAAGCAAATAAGCAGCACCAGTCAAATTAATTTTCAGGTCACATACAGTTACATTAATAATATATTTGACTTTCTGACCACCATTTTTTTTTTTTTGGCCGTGATCAAGAAATCCTTGTGATGTTCTGTATACTAAGACTAGAGCTAGCCCAAAAGATGAAAACCAAACAGATTTCCATAATGGATATAAAATACCCCTTTAGGAGAAGGGAATGAAACAAGACTTGGAAAGCCTTTGCTCATCCAAAAGTAACTTCACTGGAAGCATGCTGTTCCCCCCATCTACGTGTTCCTGTTTATGCAGACAGGAGGGTACGAGACGTGTAGAAGGAATCCTCTGGAGAGCCCATGGCAAAGGCAAGGAAGTCAGAGGCACCACAGCAAGTGCTTTAGGAGCTGCGTGGATCTGTGTGTGGAAATTTTCAGTTTGAGGAAGAGAAGCAGAAGGGCAGCACCAAAGCTGCCTAGAATGCAAGTATTCGTTTGCAAGATCAAAGACTTTCAACACTCCTGGACTGTTCAAGCCTGAATTGGAGTAGTTCTGGTGTGCCAGTAAGACTACTCATCACACAAATATCTGCAGCAGTTTACGATGCTACTGCGTGTTCCAGCTACTTGTAACAGCCTTCTGCTGTCAGTTAATGCGGCTATAGGAGGGCTGGGGAACACATCACGTGAGTGTTCCTCATCCTCTCTCCTGCAGAGACATCAAGCTTAGTTCAAACCACCAACGAGAGCAGTTTGAGTTAAGCTTTTAAAGCACAGGCTGACTTCTCGCTGCAACAGATGAGCATTTGTACAGTCTGCTCCGCAGACATCGCTTTGGCAGGAGTAGCGCAGAATTAGGGGGCAGTACATTAAAGACAGCAGGATCTAGATACAAGCATTACAGTCTCGATTGTTCTGCTTACAGAAACAAACTTCTGTTTTTTTCCTAGCGTAGTTCTCCAATACAGGGCTACGTGTCTAAAGCAGAGCCAAATCTTTGTGACTGCTCATCCAAATCAACACTGAAATCAAATGAAGTTTCACCCAAGCATTGTAGAATTTAATCTTCTGTGTACAGAATGACTACGAGGAATGAAAGATTTAATTCTGCAGACAGCTATTTGCATAACACCATGCCTGAAGTTCACAGTGTGACTAAAGCACATTATAAAATTTACCTGTTGCTGGTGTACAGTGAATAATAGTCTGTCCCAGTTCCTCATTTTCCTCATTTCTCAGAGCATCTGCATCGGCTGTATCCAAGCAAAAATGAAAAACAGGTCAGTTGTAGGAAGGGGAAAAAAACAACCAGTGAAATGCAGTGAAGTGAAGCTGCCTAGGATCGAAGTAGCCCTGTGAAGGATCAAAGACCTAACGCTTCACCAGCATTCAAGCCTTTAACGAGTGGAGCTGTCTGGTTTGCCACGTAAGGTTGAATGCCTTGTGCAGAAAAATTGCTGCAGCGGTTTGAGTTAGTGCTGCCTGTCCCAGCTACTCATGATGCTTTATAACAATGCAGCAACATCCTTCATCACCGGGGAAAGATCTATGGGCCCTGAAGCAGAGTGTGGAAGGACAAGTTCTTTCTGAACAGGAAAGTCGGAATACTGAGAACCATAAAATATTTTCTGCTCTGGCAGAAAAAATACCGGCATTTTAGAATTTTTTAAAAAATGGATTTTTTTTTATTACTTTTATTTTTAAAAACAGGCACATCTGACACTGTCAGGATAAGTCCATTTCACCGATTTAGGAGGAACACGGCACTGCCAATCTGTAAGCAACTGTGCTAAACACTTTCAGAGACAGCTTTTGTATCCCAATGAAGATTTACATTTTCCCAGTTTCCTTATCCAAAACCAACATACACAGTGTTATTTGGTCTAGTCTGGCCCAGAATAATACTGCCGGTTTACCACAATGAGGCACTTACCCTTCTCACGATCCATCGAGGCACCTTGATCTTGGTGACTGGAATCTTCAGCATTAGAGTTTAAATAGGAATCGCAACCCCAAAACGCACAGCACTGGTAAGCATATGGTACTGAGAGTGACCTGCAATACAGGCAGAACAAAGAGTGCTACCCACTGTAAGCAACGTTAAGACTACCGTCTATTATAAATATTTAAGTGGTGCATTCCAGCGCTAAAACTGAACCTTGTTTTTGTCACAGTCGCTAACAAAAGCCTATTTCAAATTGGATCAGTTGTAACCATTTCTGATGAACTTTTGCAGTGAGATAAAGG
Organism: Falco naumanni; assembly: GCF_017639655.2. Classification (NCBI taxonomy): domain Eukaryota; kingdom Metazoa; phylum Chordata; class Aves; order Falconiformes; family Falconidae; genus Falco; species Falco naumanni. The sequence goes on along the minus strand of NC_054063.1, from coordinate 14,042,080 downwards.
ATAGATGAGGCACCCAATTCTTGTCTGCTGCAAGGAGCACAATGAAAATTCTGTGATGTTTAGCTCTCTTTCCTACTCTTTCTACTCCATACACAAACCAAATTCTGATCTGTGTTGTACTACAAATTAAACTGAAAACTACTAAGGCAAATTAAAGAGTAACCTGTTTTGTAAGAAAGTTAATCCCCAGATAACCAGAGTGTTAAAAATTACTTCTTTCCTCCTCAATCTTCATTTTGTGGCCCCAAAATAAGATGTTTTGGTTTGGGGTGGTGGTTTTTTTGCTATTTTTTTGTGTGTGTTCGACAGAAATGGTACACACTGTTAATCCTGGTAGCGAAGTATTACAGCTGCATACAGGAGTTTTAAGAAGTCCACATAAACAATGAGATAATAGCAGACCAGAAGCCAATTTTTTCTGACTCAAGACTACAGTATCAACTATCTGCAGTATTGTTCCCAAATTCTGTTCTTGTAAATATTGAGAAGGATCGTCAGTCTAAAGGATCCTACAACGGATTAGTTCTGAAGCACAGATCAAAACCTAAAAACCAGGCTGCTGTTTCCACAGGACTGCTGAGGCATGATTCTAAAAGCAACATGGATTCCTTTGCTGGCCTTGGACAAATTAACAGTATCTTCATCTCCATTTTTTCCATCGCATAGTACAGGAAATAATTTTTAACTGCTTCTTTTTAATGTGCAGCAAGATCTTTGAAAACACAAAGCAGTTCATCACTGTCTGATCCACCTCCCACTGAAATCAGTACCAGGTTTCCATTTGAATGATTACTGTTGCTCTTATCATTTGTCTCCAAGAATCAACAGCGTATGTATAAAGCGAGGCAATTACGGAATCAGACACCTGTGCCTCTGCTCCCATTTTCCACACTGAAAGACAGATGTGCTCAGTTCAATAACAAATGGAATCCAACCAAACCACTATCGCGAAGTCAGATGGTACCTGCCTGAAAAGTGGTGGAGGGAGAATATAAAATGTTCCCAGAAAATTATCTGCAAATAGCTTCTGAACCACAAGCGTCAGATGCTCTTCCATATATGCCAACATTAGGGCACTACAGGACTCGGCAAAGGGCCAGATCACAAGTGTTGTGTAAACTGGCTTCATTTAGTGTCACATCCCTTGTTACTATCAAAATAAGCGATGTGCTCTGTGGTGTTATTTACCAACGTACCGGAGCTTTGCAAAGTTCTTCGCTGCCAAAGCTTCTTTCAGCTCAGAATTGCCCGCAAGTTTAAGCTGGTTCAGTCCACTCAACCCATCCGTTGGAACTGAAGTGAGTTCATTGAAACTGAGGTCTCTGAAATGTGAATATTAAAACAGTTTTACAACAAAGTAAGTTTGAAGACCCTATAGCATACATTTCATTGAAGTAGGAAGGCTTTGCAAAGTCTCACACCGAGGCTGTGGTTTGGCAAACACCTGTCCGTGCAGCAGTATTTTTTAAAATTTAAACTTTAAAGCAGCGTGCCCTGCACCTGTTCAGCTAGCGAGAAGTTTCGAGATTCACAGAGATGAAATGCACGATAGGCACATATCAATTTTAAGCTGAGAATATTATTAAATACCTCAGCAGTCGCATGACAGAGAGAGGAGGTCACTGCACAGAATAGCCTACCACTTACAGGTTAACGATAGCTCCAACAGTGGTGAAGGCTTCCTTGTGGATCTGATGGATCCGATTTCTGCTGAGATCGCTGCAACGAATGCCAAAGGAGATTATTATTTTAGCAGTTTCAGAAACTGCATACCAGCCACTGTACTAAAGAAAAAAGCTAAGGTGACAAATACATTATGCCTCTGTTGGAAAAGCTAAATGACCGACCCTTCCATCTCCCCTGTCCTCAGCCAGTCAGGTGCAGTAGCAGCCAAATCCCTTGATAAGGCAGCTGTATCCCACTTCACCTCGCCCCCACAGTAGAATCCACCTCGCATTCCTGCTCCATTCCCCTCCCTCCTTCTTGGCACCAGCAGCCCAGCCTGCGCTGCCAGCAGAGCACCCATTCCCGCGCCGAAGGTGCCAGGACAATCCCTCTGCTGACAGCCGCACCTGCGGCAGGGCTGGGGAAAGGTGAGAGAATAACAAGCAGAAGGGCATCTGCTTTGCTGGATTTCAAAATCCAGCTCCCGCTCCTGCTGCGCCACCATGACTTATGATATAAGCATTTCAAAATTAAGACTAATAATAATAAATCAAAATGTAAACCACTTGTCAATTGGTGGATTATTTTCTTCCTGATAATTTCAGTGTTCCTAGATCACCTTCATATAGCTAGAGATGTAAGGGGGGGGATAATTCTGCTTACTGGTCTGCTCCTCCTGAGGAAAACAGATAGGATCTGCCCCAAAAATATTATATAACAGAATAATATGGCATAATATAATGCAAAATAGTGGACTACTGAAAAATAATCTCCCTGTTTACCTCCTTATATATACACACACACATATATATACATGAAAATATCTTTATAGGCTAGAAAAACAGAAATGGAGACTAGAAAAGGATGGGACTGAAACTGGCTGCTGCTAACGTATCTTGTACATGCTCCACCTTAGGATGCAGCATAGCTGGCCTTTTGCATCAATCAGATTTATAACACCAGACCCTGACATCAGTTTACACGGGAAACAAAAACATCGTTTTACTCAGTATGCAGCTACGTACACTTACAGGATACGAAGGGAGGACAGTCCTTGGAAGGTATCCTCTGTGATTTCATGGATTTGATTATGCTGTAAGGAACTGCAAAGTGAAGAAGCAGAAACAGAGCTTTATGGGCTGGCTGAGCTGATTTCCCACCAAGGGGTAGCTTGGTGCCTGCTAACACATAGACATAGTTTACCAATGGCTAGATTTTTCTCTTTTCCCCTTGTGAAATGCTTGAACAGTTTGCCTGCATTAGCCACGTTAATATAACCAGAAGCTCCTTCCCAGCACCTTTGCCCAATGCCAGCTCACAACTCAATTTAGAGGACACTTAAGGGTGGACTGAATTATTTCCAAGCTGAAAGTAACACTTTGTGAACTTCGAAGAGTCACACAGATTTAAAACAAACCTGCTCCATTCTGCAGGGAACCTTTAGGCACATTCTAACCCTGGGAACACTTTCATTTCTCTAAATGCAGATTTAGGAAAGGAAAATGTTGAAAAACATTTCAGAAGCTAATGGGTAGATTACACTTCCAGTTGACTAGCTCCCTCTACAATGAGCCCTAAGATGCCAATAGTGTAACAGTAAAGGCCTGTGAGAGTCTATTTGCCCCACTCCGTTTAAGGGGAAAGAAGCTTGAATGCAGCAGAGGTAGAAGGAGAAGGAAGAACATTTGCAGGTGGAAAAATTGTGTAGGGTCAGGAAATTAAGCTTAAGAAGCTTTGAAGCAATGAAGTAAGGAAAAGCGAAGGTGGGTTTTTAATGTGTCTTACAGGGGCTAGAGGAAAATACATTTTACACAAGCGTGGGCTGATGGTTAGAGGAAACTGTAGAACAGCAGAAGAGGTAAGAGGCGGGAAGGAAAAGCCATAAATGCTCATTCCATTTGCATGTATAGCAGTAATATTATGAAACTCAAGATTATGTCATCTTCCATTCTTTTTTGTGCCATAGGAACATCTAAACCTTAGCTAATTAAGGAAAACACAAGCGGTTGAATTCTCTGTCCAGCACATTCCTCACATGTGATGGTCACATTATCTCTCTCTGTCCTTAACCTTAGAAACTTATGATCAAACACAAGGCAAAAAAGTTTCTAGAGACTTGGACTCAGCATACTAAGGAGGTAATAAAACAACAGGTACTTCTACTTACATTTCTTCCAAGGAGTGGCAACCCTTAAAACTTGGGAGGTCCTTAATATTGTTATAAGACAAGTCCCTTCAAAAAAGAAAACAGAAGAAAGGTGCTTAGTTCAACTCTTCTACTTGAAACATCTCATCACTTGTAACCACTAAATGGAGTGGCAGAAAAATCTTCCTGTTAGTAACATTCTGCAGAAAAACTAAGTCCATTTTAGAGAAAATCATGAAGGGAATTGCAAGTGCAATCTCTCCACAGTCATCCTAACTAGCCCCGCTATGCACTTTGATTATACATATATACACCCAAAGATGCAGAAAGACTAACTACTATGTCAAGCTTGCAACAGTCAGCAAATAGCAGAAATAAAGTTGTCTATGTAACTCTGCAAAATGTTGATTCGTTGCCTTACATTCACCATATTCACGTAACCTTTTCAAAAACTGCATTTCTCCCCCCCCCAGTTTTGCCTCTGAGTTCAGTGAACAATTTATTTTTTCACTTCCCGAAATATTCAGCCAGTGATGTAAAGTGAGCATTACAAAAACTTCATCCCAAAACTCTCTATTTGACAAGCTTTAACAACTGAAACTAGTACTCTGTAATTGAAAAGTAATGGAGGAATCGGGCATGCCTTTGTACTGATTCCCACAGCTCATGAGATCCCCCCCAGCCAGACTTTTGATTCTTTATTCTATTTCTGTATTACTGCTTTCAGCCCTGCATCTGGACAAACACATATCCCCAAAACACTCTGTACAAATTCCCTGAAATCCGAGATTTGTCACCTGAAAATGTTTATTGACAATCCACTTTTTTAGAATACACAGGATGGATGGCATGCAATGCAGAAATTCGGTGAAAATTTTGATATAGTGTGCTGGTCCCTCCCTAAGCAGAGGTAGGAAAGTTCAGAACTTTCTGTGAAACTATGCAGCAAAAAAGGGAACTAGGAACTTGAAAACCATCTTCAAATTTCTGTTCAAAAAATAAACTGCCATTTGAAAATAAATCCTGCCTCACCGTTCCTTTTTCCCAGTTTTTCTTCTGTAAAACAGAACATATTTTTCTCCTCTGCTTTTCTTCCAAATCTTCCTGTGTGTATCCTTTGTAAACAGGGCTTTGCTTCTCCCCTCCCAATGGTTTCATTTACCTGCTTAGGGCTTTCCTGCATTTATTTTAACATATCCTTACTGGTTTTCCTATCTTGCCTTTGCATTACTAACCCCTTCCTAATCCTCATCTCCATTTCTCTTGGACCCTGATGCTCTCTCCTACATTCCCAAACACAAAAAGTCAAAGCACTGTACCTGAACTGTTCCTCAACCTCCGAACATAGATGACTACTGTTGTGTAAGAATGAATGGTGGCGGAGGGAATCTGAAGGTGCAAAGACCGTTCTGCAGCACCACCTTTCACGTCTTTTATAACACATGAAAAAAATACAGCATATCCCTATAAAGGGGGGCCTGTTTCAGGAATATAAGGCATTATAATTACATCAACTCTGCCATGAGTCTTGAAGAATCAAGAAACCAGAATCACATTTCCAACTTCCAGAGAACTACTTGGATGAGCAACTCCAAGCAATACTGTTGCTTGAAGGTAGATTTACATTGCTTTCGAAACATTTTGATTCGGATGAAAATAGAAGTATAATGTGTATACTTACAAAGTTCGTAGCACCTTTTGCTCTTGGCATAAATTAACAGGAATACTGTTTATCTTGGTCCCTGTTAGAGTTCTGCAGGGAAAAAAACCCACCATCTATAAAAGTTTGCATTGTTGATGGTACATGGCATAACAAGCATATGTAAGAGCAGAATAAGGATGGTGTCTCAGCTATCGGGGTGATAGATTCACCCCGCAACACTGGTTTTGGTTTGGCTTTTTGGAAAAGGCCAACCTTTCTGGTTTTGAGTTCTGTGAGGGGTGAGTTTAGTATCAATAGCCTTATCATAGTCTGTTGTCAGCCTACCCTGTTAAAAGAAAAAAGTAAGAGGCACCCAGGTATCACAGAAAGTACATTTATTGGCAGAAAGAGAACATATATCCACTTGCTGGATCCACTAATCATGCTTCAATCACTTCCCAAGAGGCAAAACCAGAAAATTAGTGGAAATTACTTCTGTATAAGATACTTACAAGCTCTCCAGATTAACAGTTCCCGTCAAATTAGGAAACCACTGCACCATGCTGGCACCCCGAATGACCCTAAAAAAATCCCCATGAAAATCAGCTGTAAACTATTAGACAAATGAATTGTGACATCCAATCCTGCTATCATAGATATTTTCACTAAGAAGACTTGCTAACATTCTTACTGCTTTTGTTGAAATTTTACACTTGAATAGTGTGTAAGAGAATTTTCTTCACTGCTTCTTATACTAGTAATTTGCTTAATAAATTACCCCTCCATTAGCAAACAACTGGAATTCATCAAGCTGGAAAGAGTCCTATCAATGCACATATAAAAAGGGCATAAACTCATAGGTAGTTTGTAGTTCAAAGTTTGAAGTCTCACTCCGTTTCCCTTACTCGTCACCCCCAGATCTGATAACTTCTGAGAGCATGCATGCACCAACCTGCAAAACATTCTCACAATGTACATCCCTGTTCAAAAACCACCGAGGACATATTGCAGTTTAAGTAAGAACCTGAGCATTTGGCCTGAGGTTATGTGTCTTATGCAAGGTAATGAAGATTTTTAAAAAAAAAAAAAAAAAGTTGCTAGAGCTTCTTAAGAAACTGGATATTCCCAACACAAACCAAAGTTTCTTAAAGCTTACTACAAGAAAACTGTAAGGTAAAAGTCAGTCACAAAATTTAGTTACTCCGAGTTCTTTGCCACAACATTTCACACCCATTTGTTGTACTAAATAGTTGAGAGGATACTTACAGGGAATGCAGATCTGACAGATTCTGAAATGCTGAGTTCCCCACAAAAGACAAAGGATTATCATACAAATGTCTGCGGAATGAAAAACATGTTTCAGTCGTCGTTCTTACAGTCACTGTCTGCTAAAAGCTAAAAATAGATGCATGAAAATTACTTACATCGTTCTTAGAAGGGGGTTTCCTGCAAACGCACCATCAGGAATTATGGAAATGTAGTTACTGTGAAATCCCCTAAAGATATTAGCAAAGAAGAAAACCAACATTCAAAAACGTACTGGCAGTAGATTCAACCAATAGACATTTTCTTCACACCTACTCAATTCCCAATCCTGCCAAAAACAGGATTGTAGTTAAATAGGAGTAAGTCAAACTGCAGGAATAACTTTGAAGGTACAATCTGTCTACTGCACATCAGCTAAACCGAAAATACTTCATTAGAAGGAAGCTATTCTGTCCAAAACATGATCCTGTGCTTTCTTCTCCTCTTCATCCTCTCTTAAGGAGGGGACAAGGAAAACATGTGTGATCAGTGAATACTTAATTCTGCTACTGGAGGCCAAAACAAGCTCATGATTAAGATCTATGCTAATGATTCTCCTGAATAAATTGAGTGCTTATATAACTCCAAAATAATTTTCAATAGGCTCCCTCTCTAGCTGATTATTATATTTTCCTTTAATTATAGCCTCACTTAGCATAACTTAATCTGATTTAAGTTGCTGCATAATAAGACAAGCATTCTTAAACTCAGGAATTTCTTCTCTTTTTATTTATGGAAAGGAAAAAGAGAACTGCTAAAAAGGGAGAATAAGGAATACTCACAACTCCTTTAGACTTGGGAGTGCTTTTATGGCTTCAGGGAACTCCACCATGTTATTATAATTCAAATCCCTGGAAGAAATAAAGCAGGAAAATTATAAAATTCTTAATAGTGTTCAGCAATTGTCAAAATAGTTTTTGTTTAAGACAATTCCATGATAGTAAAAAGTGCTCAGAACTTCTTTAACTAGACCATAGAATAACTTTTAACTTAGATTCAATCTTCTGATGTTCTACATGCTTTATAACCAGCTAATAGCTTAGGTAAGATATTAAATATTATGCAGATTATTCGTATTAAGTTAAATGGCATTTCCTTACAGCAAAGTTCAGTATTTTTCAACACCTCATAGATCTTTCTTCAACAGAATTTACATGGAAATGAACTAAGATTTCAAAGCTTTTTTTTTTTTTTAAAAAAAAAAAAAAAGTAGACACAAATGACTACTCTTTATGAGCTTACAAAGAAAACATTTCTTTCAGGTTTTATGAAATCACTAAGTAATAGCAGACCTTATAGCAAAACCGGTTAAAAATACTGAACAGAAAGAAGCAGAGGGAAATATCACACTGATTCAATCCACATCGGTGATGGGGGATCTGCTGAAATCTTGGTTAACCTGTCACCATTCTAGCCATAATGCCAGGACCGGCCACAGTCTTTTTTCTGCAAAAGGGACTCCTTATGAGCAGCAAAAACATTTTGAGAGTCTTACATCAGCTGTGTGTATTTACATAGCAACTCATTATTACTTAATTGAGGTTCTAAGAGAATGACAAGGTAGTCAGAGTAAGCAGCATTCCTGGACTCATCCTCATGTTAACAGAGGCTGTCACTGGCTTGCCCCGGCCTTCCTTCATTTGCTTTATTTATTTAGCATTCTCCTAAGTGTAACAAAGTGTGCCACTGAAGGAGATACCACCTATTAGACACGCACTGAGTGAGCCGAAGGGAAATGGGGAACATAACCCAAGTGGCTGGAAGTCATTCCTCTCCAAGGAGGCACTCTGGATGTTGAGGAGCACCATGGAGCCGCAATGCAGCCACCACGGACACCCAGTTCTGCAGAGAGTTCAAGTTGTCAGCGGGGACCACAGACATGGGGAGAGGGGAAGGTAAAGCTTCTCACCCCCATCCCCTGTTTTCCGTCCAAAGGAACATAAGGCTCACCGTTTCACAGAATCATGGAGTGGTTTGGGTTGGAAGGGACCTTAAAAATCATCCTGTTCCAAGCCCCCTGCCATGGGCAGGGACACCTTCCACTGGTTTCAGATCAACCAGTTCATCATCTTAGTATGTGCCAGTATTTGGAGTAAGGTCAGGTGAATCTCTTGTATGAGAGGCTGGGAACAAGGAGCTGGGCTGTTTTCTACCAGCTTGCAGAGAACGAGGTCAGGAGGTGTGGGGACACATGAGCGACATTCTCCTTGGCAGGCACTGGAGCACATCCAAGAATGGAGGAACAGCGAAGAAACAGCCCACTGGGACCCTTGGAGAAACCTCCGACTGTCACACTGCAGTTTTAGCCGTCTATCTTAGCATATGCTGAATCCTACAGTAAATCTGAGAAACAAGTATTGGACCCTTATCACTCACAGGACCACTCAAACACTTCTGATACATCCACCTGACTGAGTGGAGTGCTATGCGAAGACACACCAGCTACACCAGGGCTAGGAACATCAGAGCCACTTCATCCAGCCTGACATTTCACCCAGGCTATTACCTACCTGATCTCAACATCATTCATTAGTTTTGGTGGAGCACTGCACTGGTACTAGCCTTCAGTTCCAAAACCTGAGATGGACCTAAGTGTTGGTAGTATGTATTGTGTGGTGCACACGTGCATTATTTGCAAAATCTTCACCATACCAGTCAGGTAACCTTAATTAAACTGGGAATGACACAAACACCGAACAACAAACTACTTCAAGAAGCATACTTACAAAGTTTCAAGGTTGTCTAATCCATCAAAACAGTGTTTTCCTATAGTTTTTATTTTATTATTATGAAGATGTCTAAAAAGCAAAAGAAGTACGAAAACAAGTGAATGACTTCATATAAGTTAACTAAGTAGCAGATATTTCTATGAAATCAAGCTAGTCAAATGGTTTAGAAAAAACATTGCATGGGGTGAATTTTGCAGAAGAATGTCTTTCACTTCCAGACAGAAATATTTCATCCTCGCATGGGAACAGCACAGACTGCCTGCAGTCAAGACAAACTATTTTAAACCTTTACTCGCTGTCCAGAAGTGTGATAAAGATATGACTTAAACATATAAATCAAACTAGTTCTTCATATTCAAGCATGGAGATATTTAGGACTACACAAGAACAGGTCTATAACAGATAATATTTTCTTCTTTTAATATCTCTGAAAGCTTTCTCTGACAACCGTTGGTTTGATATATTCATCACTAAAACAAGATGTCAGGAAAATATATGCCAATATCACTACCCACAGCCTGTTTAACTTTCCATTTAGGAGCGAGTCTTTAGCAATCCTTCAGCGGGTTGCCCAGTGTACACGGTATCATCTCGTGTCAGCAGTGTAGGCTCTGACCAGACAACTGAGCCAAAACACAGCAACGTGCCATTTGCAAAGCCATCCCAAATTAACCACAACGGTAACAAAGGAGAGAATCAGCGACCTACAAAACGCAGTGACGAGTACTCACAGAACAACAAGACTTGAAAGGTTTGTAAATGCATAGTCAGGAATGTGCGTTATTTTGTTGAGCGCCAGCGTCAACGCCTGCAGAGAAGGGAGGTTGCTGAGCGGGTAGATGGGAACTTCTGTCAGACTGTTGTCATCCAACCAAAGGTGACGCAACTGCACCAGACCCTCAAAACTGTCTTCTGGTATGGCGGTAATATGGTTAGCATCTAAACGCCTATATTAAAACAGAAAGAATTCAACAGTCAACTCACAAACTACAGGTAAGTAAAAGTATCAAATGAAGTCCTCTTACTCCTGAGTATTTTTTTAAAGCCTAAATATGCTTTACTGATATAATTTAATTTTGGAAAGGCTGCATGTTTACTCAATGTTGTATGAGCACTTTTTCAAGGAAGAGCCCGTACAAGAAAGCTTCGTAAAAAACTTCTGGTCAGACATTTTTAATAAAACATTTTAACAAATTCATATGCTTATAATCAACTTAAACTGAATTGATAAGTCTACAGACATTGCCCCAGCCAACCTCCAGCTGCTAATAGCGGAACAAGTCTTTAAATTGGCAGTTTGATGGTGTATGCAAGATTGCAGAGGCATTTGAACTGACCATCCCTACAGCTACCTTTATATATGTATACACACACACACACAGAGCACATATACTGTTAGGTGCTACATGGTACTGCTATACACCCTAGGTGACTACTTTGGAGAACAAGATTATTCAAAGCAGTTCTTGAACAGTCAGAGTTATTAATTATCCTGACAAATAAAAAAATTGTATCAGCAACCGACAAATTTCTTTCACTCTTGTACCTGATCCTTTCTTACACACTCCACAACAAAATGCAAAATGACACGTTAGCATTGCTGACTACTGTACGTGATTGGATTTGCCATCACACTTTTCCCCTGAATGACCTCCTATCGCAAACATTAGTGGTAGTAACTCACGTGGAAAGCGATTATACTGTCTTTCATATGGGAAGTCAAACCATGTGCAACAATTAATTCTGCTACAGTCACTGGCTCACCTACACTGTGGGGTTTCACCACTTCTTCATGTTTCAAAGCAATCAAAAAAAAAAACAAAAAAAAAACACCAAACAACCAAAAAACCCCACTCCACACCTGGAAACCTAGGAGGCTAAAATGCACACCCTCAGCTCCGGCTCCAGATGTGAAGCCCTCACAACAGGAGGTGCAGGTGTTACTGTCAAGAGTCTCGCCCAGAATCCTGATCCACGACAGCTGACAAACCTGATACTGCAACTCCTTCTCTGATGGCTTTGGCAGCCACAACAGAAACTCTCAGGCAAAATGACACATGCTTTTTCTTCATGCAATACGCTCTGAACCGATTTGTTTTTTTCATCTTCCTCCACTAGCAGCGCAGTTATTTGACCAGCATCGCTGGCCACCAGGGCAGGCAAAAGACAGACACGGGGACCAGTTCAGGTCTGTCAACACTGCACCATGTAACCAGATGTGTCAGGGACAAAATGGAAGCCCCAGGAATGGGCAGCAGCAAAGGATGACCAGGATTACGCAAAACAGTAACAAAGTGCTGTTCTTCACACGGGGATGAGAGGGCAGGTCAGCAGTGATAGCCCATGAGATGAAAAAAAATGGATTTTAACTGATGCAAGCCAGCACAGGGCTGAGAGCAACAGGCAGTGTTTGACCATCCTCCGACCTAGAGGCTGTCTTCTCTAGCTCAGCGCACAACTGAACCACGGTGACTTGGCTGCAAACATGGAAGAAAACACCTTGCATAACCGCTTTGAAATGCCTGGTGTACCAGCCACGGTACGTATGCTGCTGTCCGGGCAGCCAGAATACGTACACCCTCCTCCATCAGCATCGATGCTCATTACGATACTAATCAGCACAGGTTTTGAGTTACATTAAGCATTCACTGTGCTTCTAAAGCCATGATCAGACATGCTCTTGAAAGTCTAGCTGGGTTACTTTAAGAAGTCATTGCCTCTGGCCATTCGCCCCATCCCTCCCTGGGCTGGCAGAGACGACCAAGTGACTGTGCTGCATTTGTCCCGGGGAACAGTCACAACAGCTTCATCGGTCATGGAAGTGCTTCTGGACCCCAATACTTGGAAGACATTCTGAATTTAAAGGGAAAAAACAGGCTCGATCAAGAATTAATGCACTTAATCTACCTCCATCAAAGTGTTTTGTTGTGATTTACATGGTTTACGTATTTCAAATTATTAGGAAAAAAAGTCAGCAGCTGAATTTCCATGTAATAAAAAGTGAAGAAATCCATCACATTAGGCAGCAAATACACCAATACAAGTGAAAAGTTACAAAACTATCTGCAGTCAGAGGCTCTCTCATAAGGTGAGTGAGTGCCATGAGCTGCAAATCTATACATCAAAGACCTAATTCCTATGGCTCACATACTGGCATCCCCTTATCGTTTGCCCCATGGTCTGACAGGTGTGTACACCATTCTGTTTGAACACTTTTAGGCTGCACTGAGACTGGAACAATTCAGAGAAATTAAACGCCTGATAATAGAGGGGGGGAAAAAAAAAAGGGGGGGTGTGCGGCGGCGAGGAAAAAAGCCTGCAGCTCTGCTTCAGAAAAAAAAAAAAAAACAAAACTAGAAATTACCTGTCTTTCTTCTCTCTCCTAAATTCACACACCTCCCAGAAGATCAAAAGAATTGTTTTCTAGTGGAATAAACATATCCGAGTTTTCTGCAACTCATTTCTCCCTGCTCCCCCCATTATTTTTTTTTTTTTTTTTTTTGGGGGGGGGGGGGGGGGGGGGGGGAGGTGGTAGTGGTGGGGTTTTTTTGGTAAAAGCAAGCAGCAGCATACTCCAGAGGCAGGCCTCAGTCCTTGTGACTACTTGCCTATACCTATGTTTGTACTTTCACTGCGCTCCTTGCTCAATCCCATTCTCTCTGGCTGACTCCGGGAAACAAAACCACAGTGAAGCCTCACGCCCTGCTCCTCCTCTCCCACCCTTAAAGTCGACCATGACCAGGGGAAGAATGGATGCATGCAATGAGGGAGTCAAACTCCCAGCCAGGGAGAACAAAGAAGGTCACGGAGAAGGTGATGGACCCTCCATCCCCAGCTTGCTTTGCCAAGACCTCCATCCCCCAGCGCAGGCGGATTGAGTACCCAAGTAACTCTGCATGTTGAAGCGATGGCTCTCCGCAGCCGTCCAGCCTTGTTGTGTTCATCATCTCCTGCCCACGGCAGCAAAACTGAGGCAGGGGAAGGAGAACACCACCCACCAACTGCCACTGAGCTCGGAGGGCGAAAGAGGGTGCTTTTCTGGCTCTTGTCACTTCTTTGCAAACTTTTGGCATCATCTTAAGAAAGGCGATGTCTGAATAGAGCTGAAAGTAATTTCCGATGCCAAATCATAAAGCTGAAGTCCAGCAGAGAGGACATCATGCTGTGATTATTTGTGTGTCTCCCATTTTGTGTTTACATAGCGACTTCCTGATCTCTGCGGCTGAAGATCGCTGTGCCAGCCCAAGATTTCCCCAGAGGCCAACGAATATATCAATAAAAAAGCTGAAAATAGACGGTTTGCCCAGAGTTTTCATTGACCTGCATTTATAGTTTTAAAGGGAAAACCTGTGATTTACAAATGCTATAGCAACAAGCACAGCATCAACAGAACCAAAGTAATTGTTACTACAATTGCACAAAAATATTTATTGGTGCTGGATTTCTGTTATTAGTTGTCATACCTCAAGACTTATTTCAAACTCATTTGGCCAGTTCCATCTCATCCACATTTTCTTGTGTCCCTCTACACCTCTTGGTGCAAGCCTGCTGTGCCACAGTTACTTTTTCTTACCTCTTCCAAACAGTCACAGGTTATCCACATTACGTTCAGTGCACAAAACACAGCTGAAATGCTTCTGTTTAGTGTGAAGCACACATAATAGAGTACTTTGTGAAACAACTGAAATGCAAACCTAAAATATTTAACTACTTCCACGAATTATTATACCTCAGGACCACACCTTGTCTTTGAGATAGGATAAGGGAGTATTCACTAGCTCCAATAACTAGCAAAGTATAAGCAATACTCTTCACTTGGACTGAACTTTTACAAAGACCGTCCTTTTCCATTAAAGTGTTAAAGATAAGACTCTGCTCTTTAGAGCTTGCAGCGCGTACTTAAATTCCTTAATCTTTCAGAAGCTACTCCAATTCCAGCTTCCCTATAGGCATTGGCTTGTGAGAGACCTTTACAATTTAGTCTATAAATTACAGTTCACTTGCAGAGCTGTCATCTTCACTTTTAGTACCTGTCAGGTTCCCTCCTCACATGAACTCCAGCTCCACAAGAAGAAAGAGCATGAGGATGACAGAAACCTATACGTTCAACAGCCCTTGTATCAGTATTTGACATCATTAAAACAAGTAAAGAACACAGCAACTTAAAGGTCTTCAGACAATCAACTCTGCTCGAAGGAAATTGTAAAACCAATATGAACTCCTACCTCAATCCGAGTGAATAAAAGTTCCAAAGTCTAAACACATGCATGTATTGTTGATTTTTAATATTTATTTATATGGTAATAGAAATGCACACAAAAATATCATTCTGACTCCAGCACATTTCAAGTTTTCATAAAGCTTTTCGCTACAAATCCTGGGCTGTGCCTGCTGCCATGCGTAGGCTGGTGTACGGAGAGCAGACAGCTGGCACTGCACAGACCTGGCTCTTGAAATGCATTGCACTGGGGATGGGCAGGGAGAGTCAGGAAAACACATTGCTACGTTTATTCATTTCTGGAGCACTGGGAGCTTAAGAGAAGTGTCAGCGCATCTCCTATGTTTCCCCAGGACCTCCCCGGAGGCAGCCGAGCCCCTCCTGCACCGCACCAAAGCGCAGCAGCAGCTCTGCTCGCCAATGGAGCGGGCACGGCAGTGCCGGTACGGGGTACAGTGCCCACTTATGGGGTTAGCAAGGCTCAACGGCCAGGTGACCACCCAGGAAAGGATAGTGGTGGCCCCTTTTGGGCTGCCCAGCAGCACGGCTGAGGACAGGTGCCCTACAGCCTGTGTCCCCAGCAGGTAGCGCCGGGGAGGCCTCCGGGACCACGCTGACACATCTCCTCCAGCTGCCCTGGGCAGCACCGGAGGAACATCTGGTTTATTCTTTCCCCATCCTCCCGAAGGGCCACGCAGGCAGGGTCACTGTGCAGCCAGGCTGCCAGATCTGCAGCTCTGTGTGACCCCCGCTGGCCCAGAGGGGTCAGGAAGGCTAGGGGCAGAGCTGGGCACTAAGCTTGTAAGGGGAGAACCAAAAAAACGTCTTTTGCTCTCATCCTGCCATCCCTCCAGGCTCTCCTGGGACAAGCCACCATCGCTGTAGAGGCTCCCCAAGGAGCCAGCCATGCACCTCGCCGCAAAACACACCGGGGTGTTGTGGATGCAAGACACATCTCGTGAACGTCACCTTCGTAATAATATTCATAATGAACGTACTGCCACACACTGTGTTAACGCTGTGTGCCTGGGAAGAGGAGACCGTCGCAGATTTGTTCTCGGCTCCTATGCCAGCCTCACTAGCTCTCACCTGCGACCACGCGCAGCCTTCCAGGCTTCAGCCACTAGGAAATTTTAACAGCCTTGTACTTAGTAGCAGGAGTTTAACATTGGCGTTCATGAAAAGAAAATCACTCCCAACTCATGTTAAACCACTTCGGCTCAATGGCAATCGTTAAACAACTTTGCTCTTTTTAAGTGCTCCTTCAAAAACCACAAAGAAATCACTCAAATAACAGTGGAGTAGATTTTTAGGTTTTGAAGTTGAGTACTGATAAGCCTGGTACCTAGGAAATTCTGCTACAATGCGAGGCAATAAACCCACGGTGTTAACAGAGGTACTTTAAAATACTCGGCACGTTTGCTCGCTTTATCAAGCGGCAGCTCTCTGTACATTAGGTGTTGAGAACATCAATACAAGGATTTGCTTTATTCAAAGACAAATTTACAGCAGCTCTCAGACAAAAATGATACATGCCAGAGCTACTGCAGCCACCGGTACTGACGTGCCAGCCCATTTATTTCTCCAATTTAAATGTTTAAGATGGTACCAGTCAGAGATCATACAAAGTTTGCTGCAAATTACTCATAGAGGATTCAGCTGATCTTTACCTACCTGCTGTGTAACTTGCACTGATTATTCTGTTCCTAAATAATTTCCTGATTTTTATTTAAACATTAGCAATTCCTGAAGCAAGCCCAGACAACTGGAGAGTGCGTGGGGAGAGGGAGCTACAAAAATCCCAGAGATTCCTGATGCTCACAAGAAATGCCCCTACCTCACTTTCAAGAAACCAGAACAGCTTCCAAAAGAGAACATGGCGCAGAAAAATGAGGCTCTTGTCATTCAGCAAGTTCATAAAGTTCATGAAGCAGTATACTTAAAGTGCTGCATATTTAAAGATTTTTCAGCACAATCAATTATGCTTAGGAGAGCTCTTATACATACTTTACTTGAAAATAAAAAATGCAAGGGAGAACAGCATATTCAGCATATTTAAGTTTGCCTTGGTTCTGCAGGTGAAAAGAAAATGTGTGTGAACTTCTTCCTTTCCCATTCTGGTGCCAATAGTTTAATCCTGTAGCTTAAGGCAGACTCACTTGAGGGCTGGTCCCCTTTAACCTTTTAATAACAGCAAAGCACAGAACTAAAAAATCCTCTGAAGACAACCCATTAAAAGTTGGGTTAGTTTAAAAACCACCTGCCACTGTTAAAGCTGCACACTACAAGCAAGACCATATAACACTTCTTAACTTCATTTAGCCACTGCTGTTAATTAACATCTTCCACATCTCCCTGACAAGACCATCCTCCCAGATACCCCTGTCTTTCAAAACTCTATAATCCAGAATCACAAAAAAGTCACAAAACACTCTTAAAAAATTAGCAGAATTGGAAAAGGACTGTGTATTTTTCTGATACAAGACAGCGTTTGCACAGTCCTCTTCAAATTCAGGGATCTTCCCTTCTGACACCTTTCAACGTACTTATGGCTTATGCTACTAAAATTGTCACCGAAGTTAATTACCGCCTAGAGCCGTGCAGTTTCATTACGGTACTAGCAGAGTGTTTCTAAATTAGATTTGGGTTTGGGTTTTTTGTTAATAAAAACAGATGTAACTTGATCGGCTTAAGAAATCCTTCCTGAAATTAGGAAAAGCTAGAAATGCAAAGGCTGTAGCAGATTATGTGCTACAGCACATATTTTACATGTCCTGACTGACTGCAATACGCCTCCATCCTCTATCCCCACCCTTCTACTGTACATCTTTACCCTGCAAAGCAAGGTCTTGCTCTCACTCCTTTCGATCCCACAGCAGGACCACAGTCTTTCCTGCCTGGGCCAAGCTGATTGCCTCTCCCAGAAAATATAATCACATCCCAGTTTAGCATGTTCGTGTCTCCTGCCTCATCCTGCCTCCAGCCTGCTCCAGCCTTCTGAGATAGGAAGGCAGACTGCAAAACTGGTTATGATGCCGCAGTGGCGGCGGCAAGCAGACCAGGCTCGGGAGCCAGAACTGCTACCGGGCACCGCAGAAAATGACTGCTGACCACATGCATGAAGACACTTACCCTGCAGCTCAGGTGAACACCCACACGAAGAGAAAGGCTGGAGCTATCGCTGTTGAGTACCACACTGGCAGCATCCCAATAGCCGCAGTTTGGGAATCTGGCATAACAGCGTAGCTGCAGCGCTTTGAACTGCTGCTGCAGAATGCCTTCATATTGTCTGTGCGCGGGCATGTGCGCACATGTGCAGGGACAGTAACTCGGTGATTCCTGAATACAATTAGCATAAATCATCTCCAATAGCTCCGATAGCAGCTATTGACAAGCTTTCAAAAACGACTCCTGGATTTGATGGCAAATGCTTGCTAAAATTAGTGGCAATTAGGGTTTTTTTTGAGTTTAAATGGAACACAACACTCCATTCCAAAGCATGTAGAAGTCTTTAAGTAACATAGTTCTAGTATTAGTCACACACTGAGGATTGCGCTAGAATATTCTGTGCTACGACTCAGAATTCATAGCTGGGGTTCTGGGTGAATCAGAGCAACCCTAGAAGTTACTGTAGTTTACAGAACCATTTTACAAATCCCCGCATTATGGGTCAAAGCTCAGAAAGAACAAGCAGCGTTACCGAAGTCAGTCACCACCAGTCAAATACGCTAAGGCACTTAAAGCCGTGACCCTCTGAAAAGGCTTCCTGGTCCTTTCAGGCTCTGCCCAGGCTGCTGGAGCAGCACACCGCTTCCCTACCTCCGGCTCTCCCTGTGACCCTTGGGTCACCAATAAACTTCACCGACACCACTTCCAAATCTAAAGTACAAAGTACGCCACTTCGTTACCCTGCGATAGCAAAACCTCACCTTCGATGCTTTGCAGGAATTGAAATGCATCAAAGACTACTGTTTATAGTTGCGAAGCTCCTTATTTGTCAGGTTTTTCTGCTACCCAAAGCCAGGGGCACAAGCCAGGCAACCAGTGCCTTCTGCCTCAGTCATGCAGTCCCACAGCCCCAGGTATCACGGCGTCTCACAACGTGAGAATACATCCCATCAGATAATTTTTTCTGGGGTGCTAGACAGTGAGCTTCCACTCCGTAAAACTCATTTTGCTAGATTTCACCTCAATAAAAAAAAAAAACTCTATTCCAACTCTCCTTCGGAGGCCAAAGCTGGGAAAATATCCCATGTAAACAGAAAAATAAAGAGCTATCATTTAGTATTCTGAACCAGAGTGGCTACTCGCCAGCTATCATATAAACATCACAGATCATGAAGCTCCTGTAACCATCTTCTTAATTTCCACCCAGCTATGTTTACGGGGCTTGTTAATACATACAGTGTGGCAACCATCTTCCTACACAGCTAGGAATTGGAGCATATTAAGAGAAAAATTGCAGAGTTCTACAGGGGCTGCAAACCAAATGATTATCAATATACTATGAAGTTTTATGAGCAAGTAATTTGTGCCTTCACCAAGAAAAAAAAAAAATCCCCCTAAAGATGCTTCAGACTTCAGAGCAAACTGGGAAACTGCCAAGACAGAGTTTGTTAAGTGATGTTTAAACTTGCAGGTTTTGGAAGTAGGTTATCTATTAAAAAGGTAGAAGCAGGTTTTCTAACATATATTCTGCAGAGTTGATGGGTTTAGAAGAAGGTCACAGGAGCTCAGTAGCTTGAAATTCATTTTTGACACAAATTCCTTTGGAGGAAAATAACTAACTCACTGTTTCCTCCTCTTTTTTTTTTTTTCTCTCCTTCTTTTGAAATTAATAAAGCAGCATGCTGACACTTAGGTTACCATGCTCACACACAAAATTCAGAGGACCAGCCTGACTTTCCTTTGCCAGAAGGCGCTCCCGACATTAGCAGGGGATATGCATAATTACACTGTAAGTTTATGAGCGAGGCAATAAACTGAGAGTTTTCCTGAATTTTCTTAAAATGACAGAAATGCATTCTGGTGAAAATTGCATGGGAATTCAAACAAATTGCATGGGAACAAAGCTTTACATTTCTCATTATACTTGTCTCAAAACACCAATTTATTCTCAAATTGCTGCCAATTTGAACAAGTTATGGGGATCTTGCAATACAGACAGTTCCTTCTCAGGAACAGAGAGAGGCAAAACCCAAAGCCTGATCCACAACAGTGGGAGGAGGAAAAAAAAAAAATAACTTCCAGAGCTTCTGACACCGATGACTTCCAGTTTGATTTACCCACCGTATTTATAACACCTATTCTGAAATCTCAATTTGGTTTTCCTCAGAATTGATACAGTTTATCATTTGCCTATGAAAAATGAAGCTCCCAGAAAGGGAAACCTCACCAAGCTTTAAATTGTTACCATTATATTTAAATTACAATAATGTTCTGTCAAGTGCTTATACTGGTTACATTATACAGTGTTACACAATCATTCCGTTAATTTTTCCAACAACTGTCTCCTTTTTTTTAAATGGCTCTAACATCACCTTCTTTCCAATCATTAAAAAAAAAAAAAAAAGAACATAAAAGAGAGTGGTGCTGGTTTAATTTATATACTCATTATTTTTCCCTTATTTTTGTCCCTTCCGCACATAAAATTATCAGCAAACCAGCAACTGGAGATTTACTATTTTAAACTTTAATTAGGGAACAAACGTTACTGTACATAAGTAGAGAAAAGGCAAGTTCATTGAAAACGAAATGGATGATTTGTAGACAACAAAAGTATTTTTTAAAGTAGCTTGTTTTTCTTTTTTTTTGGCATCACAGAAGTGCTGGAAGCCAGGAAGGAGTTTTGTTTTTTTAAATAATTACAAAAGGGTTATTTCACATCAAGTAATTTGAAGGATTTTTATTACAATGCACTAGTATTTGCACTAAGCAGACCGCAGCCCTCAAGACCAAGCTACTCCCTCTGCTACACAACGCGCTACAGCAAGAGGGAAACGTGGACATTAAATTTGAGAAGTGGCTGCAAATGGAAACCTGTATCTATCCTACTCTTGAATCGAAAAACCTGGACAAGTCCATGCCAGCTGGTGGCATCCAACCTCACCGCTCTCTCCTGCTGCGAGCCGTGGCGTGCGGGAGGTCCTGGCTGGTGAGCAGCCCAGCAGAAGTGGGGCCGCAGCTGCGCTGGGGGGTGGCACGTCCCTGCACTGCACAGGCTCCCGGGATAACCTGCGGCCAATCCTAGCCTGCCGCGTGCTCTGCTTACCCTGCTTTCTTTAGATGGAAAAGGTGGGAATACCTGAGCAACTCTGAGAAGAGGTGGCCAACATCCAACTTCAGAGAAGGCTGAAAGCACCTTTACAAAAGTTGTGCAACAGTTTGCAAAGGTATTTTGCAAAACTCTTTTTTTTTTTTTTTTTTTTTTCCAAAACTATTCCATAATCTGATGCAACACTGAAAGCAACAGGATCTTAGGCCAGGAACCTGAATTTTGGCACCGAGAGAACAGATAATCTGCCCCCTCTCTCTGTAGGCAAGCAGAAAGGAGGAAAAATTTTGAAGCCCTTCCCGGCTCCGCCTCTTCATCGCAGTGATAAGCATCTACCACCTAGACAACTGTAACTAACTATTAAGGTCTGATTAAGATGCTTTATAAAACATAATAAGCCATAAGATAGTATAAGCACATATGAAATATCTTATGAGCAACTAGCAATAATGGCTGAGGTATTCATAACTGTCTGTGTGATTTCAACACCTTCCCATAAAACCAATACTATGCGTGTCTCAAGCAATACTCCTTCCCAGAAACCCCTTTTCCCCGTCCAGATACAAAAGACTTGGGCACGATTCACTTTTGCACAACATTTTAAAATTGCTTAAACACCTCAGGACATGCAAGAAGGATGATAAATGTTTAACTCCACCGCCAGTGCATTTATACAGCAATCTTGTACCTTTGCGTTTGGGTTTTGAAAGAGTTTGGATGTGGGTCACCCCACCAAAGGTGACTAATAAAATTCTTCATGGACTTCAGTTGGGTAAGTTTGCTCCAGTTGAAAGTGCAGTATCAGAAAGTCCAGGTATGGCATTACACATACATGGTTACACTTCAAAACTCTACAGAATGAAGCAAACGGGTACAAAGGGACTGAAAGCGGAACCTGGAGAAGAATAAAAGAACAAAAGCAAAGTAAAAAAAAACTTACAGGGACTGTAAACCACTTAATCCTCTGATGGCCTCATTCGGTACAGTCTTCAGCTGGTTGTTCTGTAGTGTTCTGCAAGAAGCCACTGTGTCAGTAATGCAGAATTTGACAATAATCTTTATCAACAGTAAAGGTGACAGAAGAGCCCATGGTCCTGTTAAGGTTTCACAGACCTCTAGCATACTCAAAAGCACGCAGAATTACCCAGACCAGATACCCAAAGGCAACGATGAAACAAAAAAATGGCCTATTTCAGTTTTATTTACAACTCATTAATTAACTGCATTAATCTGCAGAGAACAAGCCTCTGACATAACACACTGAAATTCCCCTGGGAACTCACTGAAGAGGTTGAACAACTTAACACTAGTACAAATTTGCTACAATGAATGATATTTTATTATTTTCTTATGAAATCACCCTATACATGCTACAAAATACACAAACCTCTAATTTTTCTTCAAGCCGCATCAATACACAGTGCATTAACAATTAATTTACAAAGTGTGTTCACAACAAGGCACCTCTGGGCACAACATTAAAAAGACACAGAATGAAATTAGAGCCAAGCTGAATTACGTTAGGCTGGGGTTTTGTCTTTTAAGAACTTCTCTTATGGGACAACATATTACTGCATGATGAACTCTTTTATAAAGAGAATGTAAATGACTGAGATCTTGCACATTATAAATCTTATTAGATTTTGGGGCATACGGGTGTAAAATGCAAATGGACAAGTTAACAATTAATATCCAAGTCCCAAATTTTTCAAGAGCTGCTAGAATTTCAGGCATTTCTAGTGCCGAGCATCCTGATGGATGTACCTTCAAGAGCCTTGACATTCTGCATTCAATTTACAAATCATCATAAGTAGTATTGCAGATGGGCAGTTTCCTCATCCATACCCCACTTATGCTGTCTCTTTGTGCTTCTTTTGTTACAACTTCTGGGTCCTTTTACACTTTTTTTTTTTTTTTAACTATCTGTTTAATTAACTATCTGTTACCCTACTAGCAACTGAAAATATTTACATCAGCATAAATGCTACCATTTCTGGAGAAAGGTTTTCAAAATCCCCAACAACAGAAAGCTCTTTTTATCCTTAGCTATGGAAAAACAGTTGAAATTAATATCCTTAGCTCAGAAAGGAAAACAAGATACGGGAAACAGGGCACACAATTCTAATCTTTTTTTATTTTTATTTTTTCTAATAGTCATTTTCACCTACAGAAGCATCAAATGACAGGACTTATTTCTATCAGTGGTATGGGATGGTTTAAAGGTCAAACAGTGTTTTAAATCTCTGTAAATACTAGTACTACCTGTTAATGTCTGGGCACCTGTAAGTGTAAGTCATAGTAAGATGAGGGGGTGGAGGAGAAAAAGCTTTACATACACCTTTTAGGATTCTTCTGCTACAAAATATACTTCAGAAGCAAGTAACTGTTCTAATTAAACACAATAACTACAGTTTAGTCAAGTTCACCACTGCTCATCATCACCACTTACAGCAGGCTTTGTAACAACAACAACAACAAAAGTAGTGCTATAATTTGGTGGGGGGAGCCAAAAAAAATTTTCCTCCAGCCTACCAGTAAAGAGGTTGGCTGTGCACTAAGCAAGCATACAGCTAGCTACGAAGCTCTAAAACCCGATTACTTACAGAACTTTGAGTTCTTTCAACCCAGACAAGGCCTTTGGATGGATAAAAGAAAGGTCATTGCCAGCCAGTCGCCTGGAAAAAAATTGCAATAATAATTTCAGTCACAAAATACAGTACTTCTACAACCATCTAACAAGGAAAATCACCAATATATCAAATCTTGCAAGCAACTAGCATTTTGCATTCAGTTATGCCATATTCATGATCTTCCAAGTTTGCAACAGTTATTTTAGCCACTGCACATTTTTCATGACAAGAACGCATTACTCTGCCTCAGGGATACACTTTTGCAAACATCCTAGGAAAAAAAACACAACCCAGAATGATTAAAAAAATAAATCTTATGGTACTAGGTTTGAAAAGTGCATTTACCAACTATTAACGTGATCCTCCGGCTCTGAGCATTGCTCTGCTGAAACACATGCTCTGGTACCCATGTGTTTTTAATTTATAGTTTTTAATCTATAGCAGTTTCTAAAGCAACTATGCAGTTCAGTACAAATGGCTAGATGCTAGCACAAGGCAGGGGAAAGTTTCTATGAGAATCACAAATGTGAAGATGATATTCACATGCAGGCAGTACGTTCACAGTGCTGACAATTGACAGGATGCCTGCTGACAATACAAAGACGTAATCTTGGTAATATTTCATCTTTTTGGTCAGCTATTTGGACAAAGTTTTTCAAGAAAGAAAACTGTTTTGGGGGAGGGAGAAAGGGAACAGGATCCTCAGCCGTGCTCTCTCACGCTCTCTCTCAGGATGTGGCCCGTTTCTAACTTAGACTGCTCAACACAAACACCAAGTAAATTGCGAAAACCCCCACGATATTGGAAGTAATAAATACAGGAGACACTGCAGAACACAAAGCAGAGAGAGCAGCTAGAACAGCTGCTTTCAGACAACTCATTCCCCCTTCCCCCGCTCTTTTTTTTCCTTCAATCTTTTTACCCTTTCCCTGACCAGCAGACCTTGTGTGGTCCAGCCTTTGCTGAGCAGCTAATAGTTGTGACACAAGGTATTTTTTTAAGGGTAAAAGACAATAATGCAGAACACCTGGCAATCCATAGCTGCCAAAAGATGCCATTGCTTCAGCCAAAGTATCTGCTTTCAGACTTGGTTCCATATCCCAGCTAAGCAAGAGCAATGGTGGAGAAGGTCGTGCAATGAAATCATCTCGTGGAAATGCTCCGTACAATGCAGGAAGTGTTAATAATTAAAAACCAGTCGATGTGCAAAGGTTACAGAATATCAAACCCCACCTCTGCTGTTACAGGGTGCTGTGAAGCAAGCCAGCCACACTAAGGGGAAAATACTATTTCAAAGAGGCAAGTGAAAGAACTAATAAGAGCATCATCTCAAGTACCAGCGTGCCAGAACATAGGAACATTACATTTTTATTTTAGTCCCTATTTCTAACTACTTAAGAGGCTACCCAGAGTATTTGATGCCTACATAAAGGTGCTTGCAACACAGCAAATGACTTAATAACATGCTGCCTGATACAAAGGATGCTAGTTATGTTGATCAAATCTATTTGTCAAAGGTAGATTGTTTTATTTGTAAGCCAAGGGAGCAGAGGATGGCTTCTTGTGAACGGGAAGGTGACCACAGCAGCAGATACTATTCCACTTTAGAAAACTGTGTTACTGTTATTTGTTAAAGTAGACCTTGCTAATTAGCCTTTGTATTCTTACGCCCACTCCAATCACTACAGCTACGGCTCCAACATTACAAGCTTAAATCTCAGCATCCTCTCCTAAAAAAAAAAAAAAAAAAAGACACCTCCTGACTGCTGAGAAAAAGGTTGTCTGCATGGCGTGTGTATAACCAAACAGCTCTGAAGCCAGAAGAAAAATTAAAAGAATCAATTTATATTTATTCTTGAAATCTCCTGTCTGCAAACAACCTCAGGATTTCAGGGCTGTAACATTTTTCAAATACTTCGAATTTTTAACAGGACAGAAAAATTCTGGATGGCAACTCAACACTCCCCTAAAACCCATTTTGTTGTCAGTAGCTGCCAAAATCAACTGTATTAACTTTATTGGGAGGGATGTGGAGGGACGTTTGCAGTATTTAATGGCTTTCTTTCCCAAGAAGTTCACTGTAAACAGAAATACTAGTGGCACATGCTGGGTCCCTACACCAGAGCACCACTAATCTAAAAATAAACACCTGTTTTGCAGAAGTGTTCAAAAACATCAAAATAGAAATCCTTAAATCAAGCAAAATTTAACGGAGGGTATAGCACCAAATTATTTTGGCACTCAGACACTACTAGTTGATGTTGATTACCTACCACAGGATTCCAGAAGCAGCAGCTCTGGTAAAGGTTTCAGGCAGCTCTGGCTGCAGCTCTGCCGAGACTCCCCGTTAACTGGGCCGGCGGGTGGCTCGGCAGGCATCTGCTAGAACTTCTCCCTCCCCCCGAAGAGGTGGGGGATTACAATTTGTTTTAAAAAAGCTAAACTAAATCCAGTTGAATGGCCTCCCCCAACCTCACAGAGTGTCACTAACACAAGCTACAGAGCACTGGAAACAAATTACAGCTGAGCCACAGCAAGGCTTGCTTGACTTCAAATGGCAAGACTTTGCCTACCTCAAGGCAACTCCTGTTTATTCAGCCTTTTTGCAACCAACCAACAGAAAAAAGAAAAAAAAACCAACACACAAGACCAACCAACCCTTGCAATCCATTACATTTCCGTTCCTCCTCCATCTGGCAACCTTCCAGGAAACAGGATACAACTAGCCAAGTGTGCAAAGGCTTTACTAATCAGTTTGCCAAATATACATTTATCATTCAGGCCCTAGCCTTGGGGAGCGTGGCTGCTTGTTCGACTGCAGCTCTCCAGCAGGCGAAGCCCAACGCACCACGCGCCGCTCTCAGCGCGCTTCCCTCTGCCGCGGCATGCAGCACCCGAGAGGATGGAAAGATCTCTTTCCCTAACCAGGTTTGTTTTACAAGAGAGAAATGAAAAAATATGGGCATGCAATATAGCACACGTACAACATGCAAATTAATACATCACTGAAATCGTCCAGTCAGGTTTTCCACATTACCCCCTTTCAGCATGCCTCAAAAATAGTTGCATTCAGATTTTCAAATATAATGTATAAACCAAGTGTTTTAAAAGGCCCCCTGTTTCTCTCTCTCTCTCTCACACACACACAGAGTAAACAGGCTAAGGATAATCACAGCTTCACCAAGCCCCAAAGGCCAGCACAACAGAAAAGCAGCAACTTTCCTCGCTGCAAGACTCACAGAGCTCGGGACCAGCTCTGGAAACTTCTTCTCTGTGGTGGGACAACTTCATACCACCACAACGCGGCACCCGAAGGCAGCCCTACATTCACGCAGCAAAAGCGCTGTAACCATCCCTCTCTTCATCCCGAGTGGAAACAGGTTCAGAGACCTGGTCCAAAAGTCCATGTACTGTTATTGAGTCCAGGCACATCCCCGTTAGTTAGAGCTCCTTCTCCAGAAGGGAGAGGACTGGAAAACAGGTTCACCCACAGAGACACTACAGGCAGCAGACCACTGTCAAGAGCCCTGCTACGCTACTAAAACTTCATTTGCTGTCTCTTCTCCAGGCATCTCCTGAAGTGGGGTGTAAATGTGTATCTCACTGGACAGGAGCTTTCCTGCTACCTCAATCCTGACTCCCCTCATTTGGAAACTCTGCCCAGGAGCACAGGTATCCTCAATTAGTGGATCTGAGTTACACCCTGGAGGTTTCTGCAGTGGAATCACAGCTGTAACCTACGACTACACTCCGTACCTTCCTTCTAGGTCAGCAATCTCCTTGTAAAAGCCTAGTATTGAACACCGTAGTCCTCTATTTTTACTTTAAAAAACGGAGTGTTCCAATGGGACAAAATTTCTGTGAGTTCGGACAAATTCAAATAGACAGAATCTCTTTCAACACAGCAGGACAACAGAGTAGGACATACAGGGGACAAAATACTTTCGCTATCCCATCATATATAGGTGAGCAATAGCCTCTACTCATTATTTTAAGTGACACGGCCAGTGGTCTCCAGCTGCAGAGGTCACTGTTGTTACTACAGAAATCATGATACAGTCTGGCTGGGGCATTATTTTCCATGGTATCTCATTCCCAGAATACGGAGCAAACATAACGTTTTGCACTGTAAGTCTTCTGAAAGCAGCAAAGACTGCCTTCTCTCTTCTGGGAACTTAAAACTTCTGCAACTATGAATCTGGCAACTCGGCTGCATGTTAACCAAGCCAAGCTGATCACTGATGTCACTCCAAAATCAGGGAGGATGTCCCAGGGATACATTTTTGTCTCTAACAATTAAAACCATCACTCTCGTTTTGATAGGATGAAATACAAGCTACCTGGAAACCTCTCTTCTTGTCTTGCATGCCAGATGGCGGTGAACGTCAGGTTACTTGAACAAAGAATTAGGTCTCCTTCTGTCCTTCCGGGTATCTCATGCACATACACAAAGTGGTTTTGCTGTGTTGTTTTTTGGTTTTTTTGTTGTTGTTTTTTTTGTTTGTTTGTTTGTTTTTTTGGTTTTTTTTTTTTTGTTTTTTTTTTTTTCCCCTCCTGGTGGTATTCTGGGATCCTCCTAACCTTATCTGTCCATCTTGTCTCTGGTAATAATACACTGTCTACTTTTTCCATGGATCAACTGTAATCGTACTTCAATGAAAACTCGTATAAGGACAAAGACTGCAATCCTGACATGTCATAGTAAATCATCCGATTTATTATTTTTATTTGTACATCAGCTGCCTTCTGGTAAGACCTAAGACTCCTAATTCAAGATCAAGTCAAGGCTGAGCTTTCCACATCCCTTACAGACCATGCACCACTGCCCCTCTGCCCACTCAGGATCTTTTTAGCTCTCCAACTTTTACCTACCTATTTTCATCCCACTGGAAAGTATTTCATTGCTTCTCCACTTGCACTTTTGCAATTTCTCTAGGGTTTTGCTGACTTCAAGCTATTCTGCCATCCTCACATGCCTGTCCCTAACATCACCATTTTCAGGGTTCTTTGTGCTTCCGACACCAACTTGAATTTTACTTCATGCTCTGCTGAAACAAAAGTAACCTTTGAAAATGCCTCAGACACACCAGCTGGGGATCATGGATTCAATTTTCTCAAACTTAAGGAAAGAGCTTCAGGTTCCACCTATTCCAGAAAAGCAGCCACTGTGGAACGGATTTTGGTTTCCTTAAGAGATGATGCACAGTTAGTTACGTGCCACCATTTATTCATCAAAGATTGAAGCTTTACACGAGAGGTACGGTCATCTGCAGGAAAAGAGCAGGGCTCACCACATCCCCCGAGCCGAGACCCCTTCCCGGCCAGGGTGCATGCCTGCGCTGACGGCTCCCACCCAAGCTGGGCAGCTGGGCAAGGGGCCGGGCTGGTCAATGGAAGCCGTTATCATCGGACTAAACTTCGTTTTGCTTATCTGCGATTAGCAAACAGCCCCTTTGGGACTTTTGTCAGCTGCAGCCTGCTACACTGCTGTGAAGCCATCAATAACCTACAGACTACTCCCAATTTTTCCACGCCAGTTTAACTAAATGGATACTTTATTCTGCTGCTGCTAATGGAAAATGCATTTGTATCCTTCTCCTTTGCTTGCAGTACTTTCAGTATTATACAACCTCACCCACTATTTATAAAATCATGAGTACAGAAGCCAAGACGCATCAGGACTGAAAAAGAAAGCGATTAACTACAACCAGCACTGAAACTGCACCAACTCCATCCAGCTGAGTAGGCACTTCTCCTCCTGAGCTTTTCCTTTCCAGCATTTACAGCCCTCTCACAGTTATACTGGACTTCAAGGTAATAACTTGTTTTCAAAATGCATTCCTTGTCTAAAAAATTTAAAATGTCTAAGTAAACCGAACTGATAGATTAAAAGCAGTCTAAAGCTTGTCCATAAATTCTACTGTTAAACTGTCAGCAAGTCGCCGGCACCCACTGCAAGACAAAAACATGGCTCTATGATATTGCTTTTCAGGGATTATCAAAGAATATTTATAATTATATTATTTTCTTGTCAACAGGGACATAAGTTATGATGGATTTTGAAGAAAGCAAGTATTCCCATCCATGCAAAACATGCTCTATTTTTGAATTTGCAAGTGGTATCTGCATTTGGGCAAGACCTCCTTGAAGCAGAGCCCCCAGGCTACACCACATACGCGCTGAAGGAAATACATATAACCTAAAACAATTATTATACAATCAGAGCTGTTGAAGCAAGCTGCCTTTGTGGTCCCAGCTAGTATTCTCCAGCAAAAAAAACACACGTTTGTACAAATTTTCTAACAAGGACATGTCTTAAACAATCAACAACACCATGTCTTGAAAATTGGAAGCAACTCATCTACAGCAGTAATGACAAGTTGTTCCAGCAAGCAACTTCGATTTTTCTCACCTCCAAAGCAGAAAGCAAAGTACATTTTTTTTTTATAAAATGTGCCACCATCTCCCTGATTGCCTTTGCACATGCTGCCCCGTGGTAGCCCTTTCCCTCCATAGCTACCTCAACACGCTCGGGTGAGCCTGCATATGCTGATGATACAGGTTCTGCCGCTCTGGATTTCCATCTCCCTCTAATTTCTCACTGCACAATCATCAATCATTACAGACATCACCGTGTTTACTCGAGAAAGAGCTAACTGAGACAAACATTCCATGTTTCTCACCATGACGCCCAAACTTAAGCACTTCAGTGGCAGAGTAGGGGGGAGGTGGCTGGTTTTCAGGATTTTATTTCTTCTCCCCATCCCCCCAAAAAGCCATGTCTAATATTAAAATTTCTGCTTTTCAGGGTGGATGCTGAGAGATCAGGGGCACTTCGCAGTGCTGTAAGAGCAACCTCCACAGCAGTGCGCTGCTGTGAAAGCAGAGGGGGATCTGTAGTGGACAGGTCCAGTTCAGAGGAGTCTGGCACTCAGAGATCTGTGGATTCGACACCAGCCTCATCACAAGCAGCACAGAGGGCAGCACATGAGGGAGACGGGCTCTCTGCTGCCCGTACGGACCAGCAGATGGGCTGCTACACTGCACTGACAGGAGCTCTTCCAGCATCAACACGCTCCTTCCAAATGATAAATAACATTTCACTTACCTAGTCTGTACAGCAGAGACGCAGAGATGAAAGCAACCAAGCTCGGTCTTGATCAACTAGGAAAAAAACTGAATCAACTACAGATTTGTGCTTTTAGCAGAGAGTGCTATTTAGATGTTCAGAAGATTTCCAAGATCACGAAATACGCTGATCGTTAAGACACGAGAGTGTGAGAAAATGACTGCTGGGATAGTAAATCCGCAAAGTTGCTCCAATCTTTCCGTACCATCTCTTGCCTTGGTATTTATTGGCTTTCCAGGCATGGGATCTTTTGCACAACTATGCATCTACCAAGTGACACTGCAAAATGTGGAAGTGGATTAAATCTACGTTTATTTGGCAATTAATCCTCTGTTACCAGTTTTCTAACCACTTCAGATACACACTGGGTAAATACAAGCCCCAGGTTTTGTTGACAAGTTCACAATGAATGACCATAAAGAAATGGGAGTAATTTTCAGTATGATTCTTTGTTTCAGACTTAAGTCAATTGTTAACCTTCTCTCAGCTGGGGGGAAAAAAATTAATATCAGAATCATCTAGAATTTTATTTTAATATAGAAGGCCAAGAAAAGAACTTTACGTGAGTACTGTTACTACTTCCATGCCAGGACAAGATCTGCCAATGCTAATTAGGCAGGAGTACCTCAGTACTCACAAAAAACTTAACAAAATATAACCACCCAAGAGGAGGGGAGGAAAGAAGGTAAAAACAATTACTTTATTCCTTATCATGCCTTCTTACGGTGACGTACAGTGTTGCACCATGACACTATGATGACAGAATGCACCCAATTACTTTCTCAGAGCACAGGGGCAATGCATTTACCTCCAACATACAGGATTTTTTTTCCCCCTGCTTTTCCGTCTATCTAAGGTTTTTGCGGAGCTACATGTGACTCTTTTTGAGGCCCGAGCCTGGAACCAGCCACCTGCTTGCCTGCACACGTACATCTTTTGTCCCACACTCAAATTCCTGCACCCAAAAGGTGGAGGTAGACTGCACGGGACGAGCACTCTTTGGGGGACCCTACCTGGACAGACGCAGCATGAGAGCTTCTGAGGCTACTGCTCAGCCTCCAGAAGTTTCTTATCTGGTTTATACGTTCTGACAGCCCCAACCTGGCAGCTCAGGCAGCATAATAAATTCAGGCTCGTAAGACAGGTCTTGAAGCATAACACCACCACAAAATTCAGCCTCCAGGCCATTTAGCCAAGCCAGCTCCTGTGTGCATGCGCATGCGCAAATAACGCTGAACACTGAAACTCGAAGACGACAGATAAGGAAAAAGTTTCGATTCCCTCTAAAAGTACTTGCAGCAGAATAACCAGCATTGGGAACCTTACACACAACCATGCCAACATTTGAAATTAACATGTAGAAACAGAAACTGGAAAGAAACTTCCTCATCTTCTAAAACCAATGGAATTTACTCAACCTACTAGCATCTGTCCCCACAAACAGGAAAAATATGCAACTGTTAGACACAGTAAGAACCTTCCAAGCTACAGAAATAACATTCTTTTATCAGAAAGATTGAAACTCATCCAGAATCAAACTGATTTAGGACTTGCACGGTAAGAAAACACTAATTAAACACAGGTTGGCCAACATGTTTTTAAACATCATTTAGCATCTAGTGCAGACCAAGTAGGTGAAGTTTAAAAATATCTTAGCTGACTGTGGTTAATTCTACTTGGGAGTCTTTGCCTAAAGGTTTGTCTTGACTAGAATTCGAAGGTGCAAGTTACAACACGCACTTTCTGAAGCTCCGGTGCACACAAGGCAGCAAACATCTCTAATGTATGCTAGCTGGTCAAGTCAAAGCTTAGGCTTTAAACTTGCTACCACACGTGAAACCTACACCTTGCATTTTCTTCATTAAAACGTTACCTCTCGGAATTCAAGCTGAAGTAACTGAGGAAATTACCTCCTCCAGCTGTTCAAATATTCGGAGCTGGCAGATGGATGAAGAGCACTCATCGGCTTCCAACCCAACGTCACCCGGCTATTTTTGAAATATCAACAGAGGACGTCTACGCTGGCTGCCTTTGTAACACAGCAGCTGAAGAGAGCTCTCGTCTCATTCCTCAGTCTCTGCTAGTGGGGCTGAATAGCCAGATATGGGGTGGTAACGTCTCCGATTGTACCAACTAGTTTCACAGGAGAGTGTTTAACCACAGCCTCAGTTCCCACACATCAGCTAGCTAACACAAGGCATCAGGACAACTTTCCTCATGAAGATCCATCATTACCTTTTCTACTCAAAACAAGCCCTTCGTCTCCATTCAGCTTCCAACGACAAATCCTGAATGACTCGTGTTTATGATAGGGAGAGAAACTGCACCGTCTCATCAACATTCACATGCCACCTTCAAGACACTATGCTGAAGGACAGAAAAAAGCCTCCTTCCACCAGACGTTCCAGCGCCAGGTGAGGAAAGACACTGCATCCCAAACTAACAGCTCAGCCTTGGTGGCCTTGGCTTAACTCCAAAACATGTCTTATTCATAAAACCAAAGTAATAAAAAATGACAGACACTCCCCCTCCCTCCCCAAGGATAATACAAGTTGGTGCCGAAGCAGGTATTAGAAGGAAGGGGACCATCTAAATTACACACTGAAACAGATACTACAAAAGCAAGCAGCTGTGACATTTCAGCCAGGTGGTCATCTTCAGCTGCAGAGAAGAGGAAAAATAACTCTAGACATTTCCCTTGCAGATATTCCCTGATTACAACCTTATGGCAAAAACACCTCATTTTCACTGCCAGTACGCATTTTAATTAATCCTTAGGTTCTTAAAACATGCTTTGTCAATTAAAAGCTATGATCAGAGACTCTCGCTGAGGGTGGTGGGGGTGAGGGGGGAAGGTAAGATGTTTAAGCAGGACCTCTTAGTGCTGTAATCAGCATGGATATAATTAAATAGTCAAGCAAATGCTCAATTGCACTATTTCTTTCCCTGAAAAGTCACAGTTGCATGCGTGCGGTCTCTCACTTGCCATTTATTCACCTCTCCAAAAGCAGATTAGCATTGTCTTTCAGAAAAGCGAAAACTTTCTTTATTTTATCACTTGATTTCCCTAACCATTCTCACCAACCATTAAATAAAGATCTCCATGAAGTTCTTCCCTTGACTGGAAAAAAAAAAAAAAAAAAAAAAAAAAAATCTCTGAAGGTAGCGTCACAGAAGCGAAACTATGAACAAAACCCAGAAACGCAGCAGACCCTGGCATCAGCACACATCTCGAAGGTAACTGAGCACTGCTGCCTCTTGATGCTTTTCAGGAGGGATTATTTTCCTCACAGTATTACTGGGCACAATACGGTCTTCAAGACCACAACAGTCAGAGAGCATCCTCCCTAACCCTTGCTGGAGAAGGTCACAGCGCTGGCCCAGGACTGACCGGTTGCGGGGTGACCAGGGCTCCCCTTTGGACAACCACATGCCTCTGTCACGGACACCCCACCGACAGAGAGCAGGACAGCTTGCTGCCCTCTGCCTCCCCACCGCCTCGCACGTGGACCAACAGCCAGACAAGCCAAACCCTCATCATCTAAACCTTCCCCGCCAGCGCATAGCAAGTAATACAACAATATTTTTAAAGGGTTAAGAGTAGAAATCATAACAAGGGTAAAAAGTCATTAACTCAGGGAGACTTTCACCTTATTCAAGTGGTTCGACTTTCTGAAGCTAGACTGGAAAACTGGCCAAAAATAAAAATCATTTTGATTTGCGTTCCTTGATGGGAGAGTGTCTTTTTAGGGATTATCATAGAGTTCAAATCCTTCGGATTACTTTAGAAAACATTCAATATTAGAAGGAACTGCAACCATTTAGAAGAGCATCAAAACATAACACAGCCTGGCTCTCCTAGTTAAAAATTCACACTGGAAACTGGTTTCTGCTCTCCAAAAAAACTCCATTATCTAACTATATTTCCCTCTTCTAGCTTTCTATAAATACTTTAAGGTGTGGTTAGAAAACTGTGGCCAAGTTCTTCAAGGATTTTTAGTTTCCATATCAAGTTCAGGGCTGCAGCATATTTATGTTAGCATTTTCTGGAGAATACACTTCATTAACTGCTGTGGCAAAACCGTTGGTGGTCTGCTCCTTGCTGACTCTGACCATTGCTGTTTCAATCACTTGCAAATTACTTCCAGATGGGTATCAGTTACACAGAGATGGAGAATTTTTATAACATTTATAAATAGTGCAAGGATCCTACAGACATATGATAAGCGTGCTACACGGTGACACGCACGGCGAGGCTGAGAGCAAGTAGGGCACTTTCTCAAAGGTACAAGTGAGATTATACTGCAAATTTGGTATTTCTCAGGGGAGTCAGTTCCCTAAACATGGCTATTTAGCTCCATTCCAGTTGTCCTCTTCCACCTGGCCCCCAGATTAACCCAGCACATCTCAAAACAGCACAGGATGCATAAGTCGAAGCGCCCAGGTCGCTCCCCCTTTGGTGACATAGAAGGCACCTTTTAATTGAGCAGCCAGCTTTTACAAGTCTGCTACGCTGCTTCTTTCCTTTTATTTGCTAGTGTTCACTTTAGGATTTGGAAAATCATCCTCTGAAGTCTCTTCAGACTACCAAATAATTCGTTGCATTAAGGAAATGACAAACCCCTTTTTAAATGGCTCCTACTATGATTTTTTAATCCCATCCTCTTTATATGTGCTCTGTGTAAGACTCAGTCGCCTACATAATACATCTAATTGCCTCCCATTTACATTCAATTAAATTCTGCGATACTATTTTGCAATATTAATTAACTAACTCTGCCAGGGACTAACCTCCCGCAGCATTTGACAAACGGCAAGGCTAAAGCACGGAATAAAGGAAAAGGTATCCGGGGCTGTCTTCTGGACAAATCGCTTCTCCAGTCCATAGTGGTGTGGGTACTTAACTGCATTCCCATTAGTTCGTGGGATTTTCATTTGCTTTAGACATGCAATTCTTGGGAAAAGCTCTAGATGGAAAAGTCACTTCTAGCACAGATTTCAACACCACTTTGCGTTAACTATGTCTCTTTTTCTTTGGTGTGGAGACTCACACCCAGGTTTCTGTGCTGAAAAAGCAACTTTTCCTAGTGCCTGGCAGTCAGAATCTGGATCAGTTCAACTATAAATAAAAGCCAGGAAAAAAGTTTGCAATCATCTTTAGAGTGGAGAGGGAAAACTGTGCTTGTACCGTAAGAAGTACGACAGTTTGGGGTTTTCTGTCCACAACCAGCAAAAATAAAGACCCTGAAACTTCCGTGCCCTGTCCCACAGAGAAAAAAAAAATGGGCAGAATATAGCAAAAATGTGTCCAGTACTGGTGAAGGGAAGCTGCTTTTGTTTCAATCTACTTTATAATATTCCCTCTAGGAAGAACATGAACTGAAGCAAGGGAACCTGGAGTTTACTTGTGCATGGATGACCACAACCAGGTCTTTAAAGAAAAGGAAGAAACCTTACTCATTTCACTCTTGATGGGCATGGCCAGAGCCTCTGCAAAGAGGCTTCTCATTTAACGCAGGCTGCTGCTGCAAAACGTCACTAACAGCTCGCAAGTCTCGGTTACCGGCTTTCAATTGAAAAGTACCACACACAGATACTGGCTACTCACAGCTCTGCTCTCACGGTCACTTTCCTGTCTTTCTGCATCCGTGAGAGCTGTTGAATTGGAGAGTTTTTCTTTTTAATCTTCCTGGAGATTCTCCTACCTCTGCAGCTGCAGGAGCTAACTCGAACATAAAATGAAAACTATATTTTTTTCTTATTGTACTAAGGAATGATCATCAACTCAAATAAGTCTAAACATTTGGCAAGTATTATTTTTACTGTAGAGTGGTTGGGGTTTTGTTTTAGTGGCTTTAACATATCAAGTAAGCGTGCTAGAAACGATTTAAAACTTCTGGGTGTTCACAGATAATTCTGAGCTTAATGCTAGCCTATTTTTTTCACAAACCCAAATACCAGAATTTAGGGGGACAATGAGGTACACGTAGCAAATGGCTCTTAGGCAACAAGCACAATAGACGATGGCTGAAGGCTCTGCCATTTCTATTTACCTCCTGACACACCCCAGGGTTTATGGAAGTTACACAACATGCACGCTCACCAGTTAGGTTTTATTGCTTAATTACTTATAGGGAAGAAATGAAATCTCCCAGTCATCTGGAGTTGGGAAAACGGAATTCTTTGGGTTTTTCAACTTTCAGTGTAAGCCTAACTATGAAGAACTTGGAAAAAAAATGGACTACAAATGCAGTCTAACAAAACATACAGACATACAGCAGCTTATAAAGCACGTAGGGAATGCTGGCTAGCGTATATTCTGAGCCAAGCAAGCCTTCCCAGGCTTCCATTTCTTTTTTTATTATTTTTTTTAAATTAAGTATTCAAGCCATAGAGCCTTTCTTAAAATTGTGTCCTTTACATGCATGCAGCATCTGAAATCCTAGATCTACTTTCTTTCATGAGATATTTTCAACTATATCTCAAGTTTAAATAATACCCAAGACCAGAGGGAATAAGCCAGAACCTGTTAAGCATGAAATAAGGTATCACAGACAATTCATCTGACATAAATAAGCTCAACTGCACTTCACAATTGTACTGACCCAAGTCTAAACTACTTAAGAGCCAGGGAAAACATAGTTATTTAAATGAATTAGTAATGGTAGTTGCTACATTATCAGGATACGAGACACCAAAATTGTAAAGGAGAGGTAGCACACCCTACTAGACTAACTAGCATAGCTGGAGTGCAAGGAAGAAAAACAGAGCAGCTTTCAGGAACGCAAGCCTTTCTTCAGGAGCAAGTGATCCATCTCTTACCAATTTCTCAGTATCTTTGTTCCAATGAGGTGCAGTGGTTGTACTGGTTACAGCAAATAATCAGAGTCAAAAGGCTTTATTTGCCATTTTGCTATGGGGTTAATTTATCCTGTTGCCCTCTACAAATGGCTTAATTTCTTTGCTTGAGTTTCCTCACCTGTCAAGTTGGAAGAAAGCTTCCCTACTTCCTAAGGGTTTGTCTCTTTAGGGACATGAGCTGTTCCTTCCCTAAGGTGCTTTTATTGAAAGATCTCTCAACACAGCATTCATAGCTCCAGTGTAGCCAAAGTCACAAATAAAGACAGCTTTACTTTATATTTTAAATGCCCTTTGATATGAAAAATGCCGACACTGAAAATTCAAGAGAAGCAGAGCAAACTGCAATAGTGATGGCTTATGTCCTGCTTATTACTGGAAGTTCTCAACACTCTCTGGCAAAGGTTGAACCATTACCCTCTCCTCATAGATAAGGAAACTAAGGCACACATAAGTCACTTGTCACATAGTAGTACTTACTGAAGTAATTACTGAAGTAATTAAAAGTCAAAGCCTTCTCCCTGTTCACTGACTCTGAAACCCATCTAATTCAGAGCTATGCTCTGAAAGGGTGCTTCACCTCTGCAAAGGCATCTCAGTTACCACTTCAGCAGAACACCAGGCATGTGAGCCTCAGTGCAGCTCAAGGATTCACAAGTCCGAGTATCACCTAAGTAAGATCTTAAAAAAACCCTAAAAACAGAGCAGGACAAGAGGGAGATGGGAACTGGAGAAATAATTTCTGCCAGAGAAGCTGAAAACAAGCAGCCCTGTACCACAGAGCTTCAATTTCTGACATCGGTCAGGATGGGCTTGCGAGCGCTGCAGCCTACGGGGGCAAGGAAAGCAAGCTGTTCAGTAAATGATTGTTTTCTCAGTAAATGTTCAGTAAATTTTATGGAACTTATGCAACAGCTATACTGTAGCTCCTTCAGAAACAATGGTAATTACACACCTCTTGTGTTATCTTTGGATAACACCGTAATTACTATGTGTCATCGCTCTAGCCATGATTAAAATAATTACCGTAAAAAGTCCCTTGTAAGTAGCATTTACTGTTCCGGTTTCCAAACATGTACAGGATTTTCATTTTTTTTTTTCAAGTATATAATTGCTTTTCTCTGTTCACAGCTCAACTCAACACTATTTCCCCACCCACCTTCCACTTCACGCAGCCATCTGATGTTGCAGCAAAACTCTAACATGTGTGAAATACTTACAGCTCTTCCAAGTAGGGAAAGTTCTTGAAGGCATCCTCTGGTAGCCTTGTGATGTTGTTCATGCTGATATCTCTGGAGAAGAAGAAACATAAATTTATCAAAAAACAGTAAGGGAATTTTACACTGTAGGAAAAGAAGGAGAGAAAAAGAAATCCCAAGCAGAAGGTATGATAACAGAAAAAAAATATTCTAGCATCACATGGTAATCTCTCTTTCTAGAAATACACATGCTCGACTTTCAGAGCACAGTAATTTGAGAATCCAGTCGCAACAAAAGACCTACATAATGGGAAGCTGATATAAAAGTTTGCTGACACCTTTAAGGAAAATAATTCACTGTGAAACTACAGGGTATGCATGTTTGGAAGAGGATCTACAGTACAGTTATCCCCAGCATTATTTTTTACCAACTTACACATGCATACAATTTTAACACAGATTATTAAGACCGCTCTAAAACCACAGCATATGAAAAAATTAAAAAAAGAAAAAAAAAAAGATTGTGACCACCCACAATGCAAATTTCCATCCCACAATGTCTTTAAAAAAAATAATAATAATGCATGCATCGGGTCTTAATAAAGAGCTTCTGGCAACATGGCTTCTGGAGCAACTGACAAGAATAGCAGAAACATGTCCTAGCTCTACCACAGTCATCTTTTTTCTACAAAACCTACAGAAGTCCTCGAGGTAATAGTTTTAAGCAGATTTCACTCAGTCCATGAGCAGAGACGGGCCAGCTGCAAGTGCTTACATGATAGGTATGCAGACCTGTTCAGCCTTTTTTCTTTCCGAAGGAGCAGTAAGTGGCAAAACTTGGTGCCATCACCTCAGCTCACACCTACATAACCATCACAGATAATCTAGTCCTCAAGCAAGTTATTACTCAACGTGAGTAAAAGTAGCAAGAAAACAATTCAGTTTGATAATTAAACTCATAACTGCCTAACAATTCATGACATAACCCAAGTTCTTACTTTCTACTTGGTTACTGGTTTGTTTTTTTTTTTAACATATTGTTTAACGAGCAATTCAGTGAGACTCCTTAGTACAGCCCTGTGATTCCTTCTGCTTGTCATCTTCCACACGTTGTTCTCTAGCATCCACATGCCACCTCCCCACATATTTTGGGTCAAAAGCAAACAAACCAAACCAAACCACCCCTTCCATCTCACTGACTGTCAACCAGTACCACTGAAGAACCTGCATGAACATTTGGAGGGCTGGTGACTGCACGCAGGACAGCAGATTTTGTTTGCCACCTAAAAAGCTCGGCCAGCCCTCATCTACTGCTGGGGCATATGTTCTTCACTCATCCATAGCCACCGCTAGTTTTCAAACATCTGCCTCAACTGGAATTACCACTTCTGATGAGGCAGAGAAAGGTTAATTTAAACTCTTCTCGCTATACCAGAAGGGCACAAATCCTTGAAGAATTCTGTAGCAGCAAGAACAACCCCCCCTGACAAATTAAGGTGTTCACATTCAGGGTACCTTCCATGGCCCCCATCTGTGACAGGACTCAGCACCGACCCTCAGTCAGGCCCTGAAGGGGAGCAAGGAGCACTGGGGTGGTGGGGGGTGGTGGTGCTGCTTCTGAGGAGATGGTGTCGCAGGACATTTGTGCCTTCTTTCACGCTGTGACAAACCAAATGCCACGTCAGTACCACAGAACCTACCAAAACTGTTGCAGCAGCTGATTAAACCACTTTTTGCAAGGAGTGCCCAGGTTGTTCCTCCAGTTGCCAGACCATAATGTCTAACACAGCTCATTAAAATAGGTTTCCTTATTTACACTAACAACACAAGGCACTGTATTTAAAAAAACCAACATAGCTACTGGGGAAAAAAAAAATAATAAAAAAAAAATCCCCCACAGCAGTTCACAATGTCAATGAGGCCAGTGAGTTTGTGTTGAGATTAACAGTAACTGGTAACTGGTCTGCTGC
Source organism: Falco naumanni (assembly GCF_017639655.2). Taxonomy (NCBI): domain Eukaryota; kingdom Metazoa; phylum Chordata; class Aves; order Falconiformes; family Falconidae; genus Falco; species Falco naumanni. The sequence goes on along the minus strand of NC_054063.1, from coordinate 14,001,315 downwards.
CCCCAGCCCAGCAGCACAGGACCCCAGCACCACTGACACAAACGCTGCACTTCTACATTAAACCTAGATGCAATTGTTTCTTTAAACTTAATGTTTGTTGAAGAGCAGGCCAAAACTTCATTCCTCATACCGCAGTGTAAACCAAGGGAGCCATTCCTCAGCAGCTGTAAAGAGTAGACTAGCGTACCGCAAGAGCGGTGGAGATCAAAATAAGGCTGGCTCGGCACATCCAAAACAAACCCACTTGTGAGAGAATACCAAGAAAATCCAGGATGGCACAACAGACGACTTCTCTAAGCTTCAGAAGGACCTGAACTGGAGATGATTTATTACTGAACTCCACAGCCTGCTTTAAGCGGTGCTTTGTGTCTCAGCAGCAGCTTGGGTACCGTGAGATGCTGCAGTTGCTGGGGGGACAGGACATTTTTCTTGTGCAGGAAAGTAAATAAAGGTATCAGATACATGAATCGTCAGCTGTCTGCTCCACGGGAGACCGCAACTTTTATCCTCCCTACCCCTCAACATACATTTTTCAAATTGTCACAAAGACATGCATTTCACACATTCAGGGTAGTCGGCTCCTCTCCGGAGTACCACACGTCCTCTTCCCAGTACTAACTGGGAAGAGCTGATGAATAGGGCAGAAGGATAAGGAGGGAGCAGAGACCCTACATGAATCCTAAGAAACAGCAACTTGTGCAAGAAAATCGCAACTCTCTCAAAAGACTGTCCAGGGGATATAAAACCCTATCATCGTATATATGTATTAAATGGTGGTAGTAAAAATAAGTCAATGGTATGTGTCATCAGAAAGCACTTTATGAATGGCTGTACATCACTTTGTCAAGGATTTTACCGCAACCACATCTGTTACAGTATGTGATGGCTCTTTAGGACAGAAGAGGAAATCACATCCGTCTGAAACCAATGGTCTTAAAGTTTTTAGAGCTATAAACACCCAATTTTCCAAGTGTCATGTGCAATCCTAAACAAAACGAATGGAAACGATGTAGGTATGCAGCATGGCCGACATCCAAATTCTACGTAATTTCAGCTTTCTCTGGGATCTGAAATTAGCAAAGAATCTTTTTTGCCTGTAGCTCCAAGCATCAGCATCTACCATTTTAGTATGGTGAATAGACTCTTCAGACATAAGCACGTAACAGAAGACCTTAATAATGAAGATCTGAGAGGCACCATCGATATCCACAGATTCTACTGACATCTATTTTCAGTGAAACTGCATTTATCACAAGAACAGGCACAAAGACGCTTTGCAATTCTGTCTTTAGCATTATTGTGTGAATCTGCAGGGACTGCTTATCATGATTTCTTGCTAAAAAGCTGGAATTACTACACAGTTTCTGTATTTGCCTTCATTACATGTGATAGTAACTCCTACTCAGTAAATAAGTCAATCTTCATAGCAACAGTTCCCAGACTCTGGGGAACATCCAGCCACCAACTATCAAAGTTTCTTAATGATTGCCATACAAGTTTTTAATTAAACAAAAAAAATATTCTAAAACATTATGTAAAAGCAGTTTTGCTGCAGAAATGACAAACTGATTGCCAGTGCTTCACCAATCAACAGACTTGCGTAGATCATGCTTTGAAAAACTGCCAAAAAGAACCATTTTAACGTAGTAGAAGATTAGTGTGTTTTCACCTTCTCATATCTCAAGCGCACTTTCAGCAAAAGCAGCAACAGATATAGAAGGGAAAAACCACAAGGAATTGTAGAAGCTGAAATCAGACATTTGGGTTTTTACACAATATCTGCTTGGGGGTTTTTCACACACAAGTTTATTTTCTTCTCATTTCACTCTACAAAATATCCTCAGTCAAATAATGAGTTCATGGGCACTATTTGCTGGTTATGAAATATTAAGTAGTTCATAAGCTTCAGTGGAAGAATTTACAAACAATATTAGCAAACACCCATGTTACTAAAATTAGATGAATTAACAACTCTTTAGAGAGTTTACTCAGTTAATTTCAAAGATACTTTTAACAAGGCATAATGTATACAATTACAACAAAAATGGACTAGCACCATATATTAAGACAAAATAATGGCAAACGTTCCCCCCAAAACCACTGTCCAAAAAAAATAGTTCTTGCCAATTTTCTACTGCTTTCAGTTTAGAAAATATTTACTATTCCTAAAATTTGAAACAAATCAGTTTATGCAGAATCAAGAAGGCTGTCCATGTAACAAAGATAAAATCTTGGACATATCCAAGAAATCTCCACTGAGAAGCTGCCCTACCTACTCCACTATACCAGAAAGGCTTATGAGCCCAGAGCTCAATTAAGGTCCTAATACATAAAATGAAGATCTATGAATGAACAAAACAAACACCAAACAGTAGTTTCCCAACCTCTAGCAGTGTCCACAGGAATAATGCTATCACCCAACCGAGGGATCACGTCAGCAGTCAGCAGGACTAAGCTGAAGGACCCATTCTGGACTGGCTTGTTAAATCCAGGCGTAAGTTCCCTAAAAACAGCCCAACACCCACAAGCCTTTTGAATTGCTAACAACAAAACCCCCTAAAAACAACAAATAAAACAAAACACAAGAAACCCCCACATATGTCCTAAATTTTAACGGTACGCTGAAGTTCAGACACAGTATCTGAAAGGCTTATCTTAAATTTCTTTTTCTTTCATCACTTGCAAGCATGATCTGTCAGCCCCAGCAACCTACAGCTCTGTCTTGATATTAAACTCAGCCCCATGCTTATATTTGGGGCATTTTCCCTGAGAAGCACAGAAATGACACAACAGCTTTAACAGGGAAAAGAAGGCGGCAGCGATGCCATCGTTTTACACCATAGATCTGTCAGGAAAACGAAGGGGAAGCCGGGGTAGACCTGCACCTCCCAGCAGTTAGCCATGCACCAGCCTCATCCGTACTCAGCAGCCAGGCTTCAGCCAAGGCAGAGAGGTGGTAGATGCCCCATCCCTGGAAACATTCAAGGGCATGATCGGGCAACGAGCTGGCACCGGAACTAAAACGATGAGCAGCCAAAGGTGGTAACCTCTTTAGCAAGAAGAGGCTGCATCTTGGGGATCACATGAATCACAGCCTTACGGTTACGCCATTTCAGGTAGGAGAGATGTAACACCAGAATATAGACGCAACCAAGCTCCCTCCTGCAGCACTGTTGCTGCTGTGGCTGCAGTTCTGAATCATAAATAAGGCTCTTGCAGTCAGTCAGAAGTTTTGTCCTTCCAGGAAGGTACTACCAAAAAAAAAGAAAAGGCAAAAAAAAACCACAACCAACCACCAAACCCCAACTAAAACAAGTAGCTTGAACAAACCTACTGAAGATGTTATTCAGCATCCCAGGTGACACCATCACCATCTGCAGAGACTGATTTTTACAGGCCAAAGGTGAAACATCAAGCCACAGCACTCCAGCAGTCACTTGCTGTTTTCAGCCTGCTTCAGTAGATCCCTTCAGGTTATTCTGACAACTACTTCAGTCTTTATTTCCAGCTTAGTTTAGCGAGGTCCCCTGCTTCCACCTAACACAGAAACACTTCTAAGTCTTTAAAACTACTTGTATGTATACTAACCAGTAAGGACGCTAAAATCTATAAGAAACTCTGTCTGTTGAAAATGGGCATCAAATGAGATAAATCAGTTGGGGAGAGGAAAGCACCTTTGGTGGACACAGTAAAAACACTTAGCACCACATCTCCTCTCTGAATAAAGCAGAAGATTTGAACCATCTCTTAAAGCAACCAGCAGCAGAGACTTCAGGAACCTGAACTAGGCAATAGAACGCACTTAAACTTTGTTATTTTACTCCTCCTGTGCAAGAATTCCAGTTCCTGATGGAAAGTTTTGGTTGGGTTATTGGGTTGGGTTTTTTTAAGGATTCTTTATTCTACCACTAACCGAAGTCAAGCTTTCCTAGGCTTCAGGATGAGCAGAAATACTTCGTATCTTGAATGGCAAGTTACTAATTCTCTCACTTTTTAAAATTAGAAACTCTTATTTATCTTTAGAAAGTGGCCTCAGTCACAGCTTTCATCAGTGGTACCACGCAAAAGAAAATTAGATAAAATGCACAGCGTGTCACAGCATCTCCAGCAGGGCACAGATAGCTTTCTGTCTCATTTTATAGTACTGCCTCTACCATAAAGCAGCCTGACCCTTGCTGGATTTATCCTACATGTCTTTCTTACCGATTACCAGAGCAGCATTCTAGCTAGAAAGGACAGTTGACTGGAGATGATGGAAACAGAGGAGGGGGACAATAATTCCTGCACGAGAAGAAAAGCTGCAACAACAAAGAGGGACCACAAAATGGGAAACACAGGCTTCCTGTAGAGGGGTACAGAAAGGACAGGCAAAAATGATAAATAAATTAGCTCAAGATACAGGCAGAGAATGGAAGCTAACGACCCACAGTAACCAATGGGCACTGAAAGGAAAGCGATGCCGGTCTCTTTGGACTGAGGGCCATTTAGCTGCAACAGGGTTTTTTTGGTTTGTTCCCACCCCACCCCCCCACCCCAACAATACCTACTGCATCTCCCCAGCCAAAAGGTGTGCACACTTCAGGCACAGAAACCTTCCTCGCTACCCAGCTCTGGCGTGCTGGCACGTCTACAACTCACAAGAAACGCTGGTGATATGCTTTCTATCCTGCGTTGCAGCCCCAGCTGTTAATGCCTGGATCTGCACTGAACTGGGGGCACACGGACCTTCCCACCGCATTTGTACATGGCATCCTAGTACAGAAGGCACGCTAACGACTTAAAATACTCCACTTCGTAAAAAAGCTGGAAAAACATGAAGTATCTAGTAAAGAGAAGGAAAATTACATCTCAGCCAAACCCAACTGAGATTGGCCATTTCAAAAATAAAATCCAAACACTCCCCTGTGCTTCCCTGCACTTCATTAATAGCTAACTTCTTTCTGGCTCTCCACCTAACCTCTATCTTTTGTGAAATTCAGAAGGGGAGAAGGAGAGGGGGGAGTGTTTGTTGAAGAAAAGAAGATCATGTTTCAACAAGGCACCTTTAAAATCCTATAAAATACTCCCTCTGAGCAAGCTTAACCTGTTTGCTGATAGATAATAGCATGTAATACTGTAGGCTCCATTCAGTCTTTTCCAAGGTCTGGGCCCTCTGCCACTGAGTTATTTAATTATAACACTTACAAAATGATTTAAGCAGAGCTATCTATATTTGAATAAAGCCCTCCTACCTACTTGTACAAAACCATTAGGTAAAAGGTCTTAATCTCATGTAAAATTCCCCAGGTAGTATAACCCTGATCCAGCTTCAGTAGTACGAAGAAAAGCTGGAGCTGTTAATATTTTTAGAAACTGCATTAGATAAGCCAGGTTATTGCAAATGCAAGTCAATGTGACACCAGAAAATGCTGAGGAACAACTAGCCACCCATTACCACTGGGACCATTGATACATAAATCATGTCCTGATTATGTTAGCATCAGTGAAGGTCAACAAGACAAAACAACAGACATTTTCCTTAGTATGCCAGACCAGTAAGTCTTTGCTGCTTATCCAAAATAAAATTTAAAAAAAGAAAAAAAAAAAAGGAAAAAAGGGACAGAATTATATGTAGCTCTATGGTAATGCTCAGTGCTTTGAATTTGGTCCAGGTCACCTCTGCCAGGTGTTGTGGCAGCAGGGAGAGGCAGAGTTCCTGAAGAGTGGCCAGCGCAGAGAGGATAAATCAGGGAAGCTCGAGGTTAGACCGATCTAAGTTGTACTGCGGTGCTACGGTCTTGAAGAAACACATTCAGTGCCGAACTCCTTGTAGGAACACGCTCACATGTTGAAAAGCAATGTAATTTTCAACCAAATCACACACCTCAGCAGCCAGTCCCAGGGGAGACCACGAGCTGAATTACATCCCTGGGTCAGACCTACTTTCCTATTGAGCCAGTTCCTTCAGGTTGAACATAAAACCACTGAAGGGACGGAGTAAATGACTTTGTGTTAATACTGTCCTACTTCTTCATCTTACTCTATATGTAATGAAAGCACAGAAAGCCTAGAGGATCAGCAAGGAAATTCTAATTAAACTCATTCAACTAAAAAGAAAAAAAAAAGCTTGGTTTCTTGTTTGCGTTTTATTTTATTCTATCTTCCTTATAACAAGAAGCAAAGGATTCTTCTCCCAGAAGCACCACCTCACAACTGCTGCTTCGGAGGGTAATCGCCTGCACCGTGAATCCAATGAACACAGCTGAAATCCCAGGAAAACCCAAACAGCAGGCAAACGAGTATCAGGCTAAGGAAAGATGATGTTTAGAGAGGAGCCTACACTTGGAAAGTATTTGAGCTATAAAAAAGTTAGAAGTAATACGCTGAGTAATTAATTTCATACCTTTTATGGACTACCGCCATCTATTACTGCAAGGTTTGGCTACCTCAGCCCATACTATTAGCTAACATGTATATATTAATAGTACACCGATGCCCCAATTAGCTAGACTGGTGTTGTATTTAAAATTTATGCTCTCCCCATTGGCGACAAGGCCTGCACAAGTACAGTTGCCCATTTCCCCGAGGGAAGGTCCCAGCCTGAGGGCCCTTCTGGGTATGCCAGTAGCTGGGACTCCGCAGGATTAACCATCCCGTATCTCCAATCCTTACTGCCACGGCCCAACGCATCTCTCCTCCTCTTATTCATCTGCTGTTCCTTTGAACACCGACAAAGTTGTTAATGATAAAACAAAATGGAAGATTTAAACCCATTTTTGCATTAATGTGGATTTTTCTCCTTGGAATTCCTTCTCTCCCCAACAACCTGAAGTGTGGTCCTACTACCTCTGACACGGTCACACAGACCTGCAACTCTTTAAAAGCACAGAAACCCGTTCTGTATTCACAGCCATTTCGCAGTCACGAAAAGCCATTTTTTCATTTATGAGCATGTTTCCTTGTCCACATCTTCCAGGAAACATTCTTGTAAGAAAGGAAACGTCCAAATACTTAAAGCCTTAGTCAACATGGGCTGTGACTAGCTAAGACACAGGTCGAATTCCCACCCAGCAAATACATTACCATTTCCTAAGTACTCCTGCTATCTCTCTAAGGAGCACAGGGCTTATCATCTCCTGTTTGTATTGCAACAAGAAGCTAAGGGCCCTAGTTCAACATGTCAGCATGATTGGCCTGTACAAATACAGTTGGAGACACTCCTCACCTAGAGGAGTTTGCTGCTTAAAGGGCCAAGACAAACAGCCCAGGAGGGAAAGCAAGCAGGCAGCGGTGCAGTAACCTGCCCAACATCACCAGCAGAGCCTGGAGCCCCCTCCAGCTGCCCCACGCTGGTCCCATTTTCTATGCCCACCTACCAGTCACGTTCTTTTCAAATCAAATTTATAACCTTTATTTCTCCTTTTTGTTAGCAGAAAAACAGGACAGGAGACTGTTCTGACAGTTCCCTGTTCACTAGATATGTAGCTTCATGCCATTTGGTAGCCAGGAGCTCCAGAAAGGAATGGCACTCCAAGAGCTCCGCAAGCCGCTGGCATGCAACATCTGAAGCAACTTTTCTGTGGCTCAAATTAACGTTTCTGTGACCGTTCGCTTGGGGATGAAGCACTCAACCTACTTTTTCATGGAAGCAATCAAACTTCAGGCTACCCACCAACCCTGGCTATTAGAGGGGATTGAGATATTCAGAGGTTTTAGGAAATAAGGGTATACAGAGCCCTTTTTCAGTGCAAATACCAAAAAAAAAGCATATAAACCCTGACGATTCCAGTAAGCTTTCAGCATTTTGCTGAAGCAGGACCTACGACATTTTCACTGACAGCCACAGAAAGGCTGAAAAATTTCAGACAGGTCTGTTCCTGCAAGAAGTAGCATCCCCCTCTTTCTCCCACCATATTTATAAGTTATTTCTCCTGCCTCCTCCTTCCCATGTCACATCAACCTGTTGTGTTTTTTTTCCCTTCCAACATGATGTCTTAGCTTTCTTTCAGACACAGTAACTAGCTCTAATGTACCCTATTCATGTGCCAATCAAGCCATCATCAAGATCTTAGAGAGAACAATACTTGTATGCAAAGACCTATTTTGAACTGGTATTTGAGTCACTGCAGGCCAGCCATTAAGCAATCACACATACTGTTAATGGCCTATGTTGACACATGGTGGGGAATTAACCCAGAACAAAAAATTCCACTGCATTATTATGAAAGAGATTGTATCCCGGAATAGGAATATAGCAGCACAAGTTAACGTGCTCTTCAGTTAATTTTTAAGAGCCCCACGTTTGGTGCACATTACAGGCTGAAGGAAGGGCTCGCTGTAAACTGGAGGAAGAAACAAAATGTCTTTCAATGCAAGAGTATTTTTCTTACATAGCTAGAGATTATTTGCAGCAGATAGGAAAATTATGCATTATTCATAGTTTTATAATTATTTACTCCCTGGCATACAATAACACCAGGGAATTGAGTACAAAAATCAGGCTGTGTGACAGGCACGTTAGCAAAGCAGTCTGAGGGCAAGCCTGTACCAAGACACCCGTCCTACACCTGTGAGTATCCATCACAAAAGTGAATAACCAACCTGTGCAAGACCATGAAGAAGCTCACAGACAAAACTGAGTGGGAACTTGGATTATCCACCTCCCTAATCTGTACCCAACCTCACATGTCCTGCTACCATCCAACATCCTGGTGGGGAAGCTCTCGGCATAGTTCCGTCACAACCACCCTCTGCCTTGGAAGTTTTTTAAAATCCTTTATAAGTAGTAACATAGTTATCCAAGACTCCAAGAGTAACTACAAATTAAAATGATAGAGAAGTCATGAAGTATTTGGCAACAATCCCCTCCGATTCATAGCCACTGGAGGTGACACAGACTACAGGGGGACTTCAGGAGAGCAGCAGAGCAGTTAATACCTGTTAAAGGACCAACTTTTTTCGAAGAACCACTGCAAAGCATCTTCGCCTGGCAGACTCATCATGCCCTGCAGTTGTTGAGGGGGATCAAATCTAACAACGTAATTATTTTAGGCTGATGGCATCTTCCAGCTTGCCTCCTGCCTCCAGACAGCACAGCTCGGGCTAAAGGCAAAGCCATGGCAGTCGAGCCTTTAGGTGCAAGCGTTCAAAATGCTGTCCTCCTGTTAGCTGATACTCTTGTATTTCACCAACATGCCTTCCAGGTATGGAAAACTGTGAGGAATACTTTCATGTCTTCATGCCATTTAACAGTAGTCCCAGTAAACTGGCCAGTATAACAGCTCTCGAGGTAAGGGGCTTGAACCTGAGATCATCTTAGCCAAAAACATGTGTGTCTAAGCCATTGTTTTTGGCGAGACTTGAGATTATTTGTAAAAGCCAGTAAAGGTAAGTAGAAGAGGGTTTTTGTTGGGTTTTTTTTTTAATACATAGGTCTCCACACATAAAGGGGAAAGGAGAACGCAGCAACAGGTTACATGCGTAAGGCTCCAACCTACTACACCCTCCAGGTTGTAGTGGCACCAGGTTTTTTCTTTCTGACAAAGGAAATTGGCTTGTATTTCCGTCACTTTCCACCTCCACGGTGGAACGGTTTACAGGCAGCATTCTGTAATCAGATCACTGTAATAACCTGGATTTAAACAAAACCACTTCTGGGTTGTGGCCTGGTTTAAATCAGATGGGGTTAGCAGTCTTCTATACAGCACGGCCTCGGCGAGCGCTGTATCAGCACAGCTCCGGAGCAGCACACTCCCATGGCAGTAGGAAAGGGGAAAGGTACCGAAGGAGACAATGGGAACTTCACACTAAAAGAAGACTTAACATGTAGCTACACCTGCAACGAAACCAACAGCAGATTCCCTCAAGGAGTTTTACAGAAAGTTATTTGTCATATTTTAAGTAAACGAAATGTAACATTATGTTTGCCACCAAGTTAAAATAGGGCGGCACCGCCAGTTGCAGCAATTGTCCTTACCATCGCAGAGCCATACTGAACCATCAACCACCACTGCGTCAGTTTTAGATGACTCTAACCTGGATTTTTCTTTAATGAGGTAAGTCAGCCCCAGGTTAGACGTATCTGGGTTTTAATTTAAAGCACATATTGCTAAACTGACACAGGCACTTCATGTATAGCCAAGCCAAGGTTTTGTTCGTTACTGCTGAGGAAGTTCTCAAGCATTTTTTCGTTATCGAAAGCTTCTGTGAACAACCATTGCTGAAACGCTAGGAACATCACCCAACTATGTAATCCAACCAGTTTAATGAGATCTGGGTGTCGTCCCCCCTCCAGTCTCAGGTCCCTGCTACGTCACCATGAGCACCTACAAGGCACGTTTCGTTCCATTTAATGGCTTCAAGGGCAATTCCATAAAACTTAAACCGCCTCCGCAGGAGTGCAGAGCGCCACGCTCACCCTTTGGACTCCAGGGACACCACATCTCCCTCCACCTAGCAACACAGTGTTTACTACAACAAACATTTCACAACGAAAGCTCCCCGTTACAACTCTGGACACAGACCCGATGAAGTTCAGTTCCTTGCCCCCGCAGAGATTCATTTTGTGAGTTTGAACAGGTTGCTGCCCCTTTCCAAACTCCAGGTTCAAAGGAGAATAATCTTTCCTGCATCTTCACCAGGAAGCAGGAGGATAAAGCTCAATGTTCCTGAGCTGTCCAGACACAGCCTGGCACTTAAATCTGTTTACACCAATAGGAAAGCATATAAAAGATAGAAATGTGCTACCATTACACACATATATTAAAAAAAATATCTTCTGTTGCATTTCCAGTATTGTTTTTGCTCTGTTGCAAAAAGAGAACTCCAAGAGCTACAAAACCAATTTCATAAAAATTCCAACTTTAGTAACTCTAAGTACTTTGAATTTTATTTATTTTCTTCTGGTTTATTTTGGTCTCCTAGTCTGTCCCACCCAATGTTTAGAAAGCAACCTGAGCCTCAAAAGTCCCAGTAAGCCCTACATTTTTAGAAGGCTAAAAGCAAGAAAGCAAAACAAAACTCAGGTATGAGCAAAGTCACTGATACAATAAAGCCTGAAGACAAAATGTAAACATCTCAGTCAGCCCAATCCTATACACAACAGCTTTAGCATTTAAGAACCTTTTTTCACATACATGTAACACGTAACTTGGATGTAACCAAAAATTATTTCTGGCAACAAGAAAAAATTTTTCTGCACTGTGCACTATAATTATCCATACACTGTGGGAAAACTAAGGCCACAGTACAGCTTTCTGGTGTCAAAATAGATTTCATGGCAGCACCTGGAATGACCTTTACAGAACCAAACATGCTTTTACACAGGAATTTTCAAGGCACCTTGAAGTAGCTGAGGAAGCACAAATAGTTTTGATAACATGTAAAACTTCGGGTTTGGGAATTCCTGATCATCAATTATTGCACGGTACTCAAACAGAAGAGTGATTCCCACTTTATGACATCTGAAGGATTAAAGTCTGCCTGAAGTCTTCTGAAATGGCAGCATTCACGTGTGCTAACATACAGCCCTTGCCTTTCACTCGGGAAACGGTACATTCAACAAATGGTAAAGCGAGGCTTGCTGCCTATTGACAAGACGTATAGCTAAATACAAAAATCCAAACAGCTTCACTAGCTTTGTATGAGCTTCCCAACATTTAGTTATATTCCAGTTTCAGCTACATTCCTCTTTTTGATTTATTGGAGATGGATGGCCAAGTCCCTTACACACACAACGACTTGGGTTGAGCATCCACCTTCCATTCCAGTGAACTTACAACAGAAATCAAAATTAGAGCTGCCCAAAGTGTCTGCCAGGACACTTTTAGAGAAGAGCCACAGGTTCAACTTCTACTTCAACGGTACAGAACTGAGTAAAGGGTAACAAGGAAGTATTCGCAATCAATTTTATTTCTTCTTGTATAATGAGAGCATCAGGAATTATCTCATTCTTATCTGACTTATCAGAGAGCTAATTATTTCATTTCAAGAAGCAAAATTTCCAGTACGCCTTGCCTTGTGAAAACACACAACTCCTTCCTAGGTGGTCAAAGTTCTGTAGCTTTCATTGCCCACCCCCCGTAACCTGCATTTGTGGTCATGTTAAAGCAACATAATATGCATCAAAGTTCAGGACCTACACTGACAGCAGCACCTGTGGTACGCATACACATAATGGTGGGGGTTTTCCTCCAAAACTAACTAGTGTTACAAGCATTTGAGGGAGGAAAAAAAGAGAAAAAAAACCAAACCAACCAACCAACCCCAGAAGACAAGTCATTACTCCATTGCTTTCCAAATCTGGCCACCAACTGGTCCTCTCCCCCAGAAGACAGACAGACTAGCTCTACTGCTGCAAGCACCCCTCAGACAAAGCCTTCTCCCCCAGGCTCCCACCAGACCGAGCAGGGTCTCACACCTAGACAACTCTCTTCGGAACATCATACTGTGGGACATGGCTTCCCCAAGAGCTGGGCTGCTCGCTCCCTCCCTCTCAGCAGGGAGCCAGGCCCCTGTGCCCAGGAGACAGTCACCCTTGTCCCTGCCGACGTGCCTGCATGCGCAGCCATCGCTGCCAGACTTGCGTGGCCAACTTCACAGCATCGCACACACACATATGCATCTCTGCTGCCCTCGGGAACTTGGCAGAGGTAGGGCTCTACCACTGACACCAGTCAACAGATGCCAAGTGCCCACCAAACTGCCTCCTCTGACGTTTCAAGAGCCTCAAGCCAGGCTGCCTGCAGCATGCCAAGCTCACGGCGAGCACGAGCAACATCAGTCACATGTGTGCAAACTGGCAGGAGCAGTCACATCTGCAGGTAACAAGTCACCTAGTAAAAAACAGTCCGTAAAGGAAAAAAAAAAATCAGGATGGACGAGGAGAGAACAACAGCACAATAACTCCTCTTTATGTCCCAAGACGCAAAGAAGAACTGCCTCATAGCGCTTCCACCTCCAGAGGTCGGAGGATAGCAGGTGGATTCTCTTTTCACCTCCAACAAAAAGCCAAGTAAGATGAGGAACATCGCCTTTCCCCCCCCTTTTTTTATACTACTGTTATAAACTATGCCTAAACATAGGTTTTAGATGGCTATGAAGGAGGCCACCACAAGCAACCTACCACAAGCACTGACAGGCGTCCTGAGCAGCTGACACGCCACCAAGTCTTTTGGCATAACAAGCTATGATGGATCAACTCTGACTGAGACATGGGTTATTACTCAAAATTTGCCCCAAGTGGAGGAAACTTCTCCAGAATCAGAACAGTCAGTGAGTCTTCATGCATTTAAAACTACAACTAGCGGCTCAAACAAAGGAAAATTGGGGAGAAAAGAATAAATTTTGTATTATACAAGCAAGAGTTACGGAAAAAGATTTTATGATATACTGGACCCAGCGAGAGAGATGGGGGAGAAGGGGCAGCAAGTTTCAGGCACAGAGATACTTTCTGAGGTCCCTAATGGCATGCAGACACGAATTTTGCCACTGCAGGACTCACTGCTAACCTGCAGAGGCTGTCCCTCCATCCCTACGGCACACAAAGCAGCCAGCACAGCCTAGGCTAGCAGACATAAGAGGGTTAATACACACTGCACACCAGTGAGAAAAGCCCTATAGTTAAAATCAACTGTGATTGCAAAGAAAAAAAAATGGAGGAAAAAAGAAACCCAAAAAACCTCACTCTCTCACACACCCAGAGAAAAAGCTGAGTACACTTGCATGGGGAATCCAGCCCTTTACACATTCCCATTCCACGCCAGCATATTCACAGTAGTTTTCAACAAACATCTACACAAGTCACTGGAGTGGGAAAAAAAAATAATGAAAAATCCGTTTTCTTTCATACAATTCCACAAAAATAACTGTCATCACAACCATCCTTGTGGCAGAAAAGTCCATATTTGCCTGCAGTGAAATCCGTCTGCAGCTGCCCTGTGGAAAAGACAGCCAATAATTGGCTTCTTTCACCTCTGTTAACCACGAACAAAAGTGTCATTCAGCTCCCAAATGGACAGAAGGCACCAATGGATGGTCAGCTCGCTGAGCCAATGGGCTGGAATAACAATAACCCTGTAGCATTTTCTTTTTCCTTTTGTTTAGTCTTTCAAAGCCCTTAATTAAGACCCTCACAAAGCACCCCTACAGGCTTCTTTCAATGAGGCATTACACGCCTGTTTTCTTGTATTTAAGGAAGAAAAGTAACAGGGATTTCTGAAACACATTAAGCAGTACACACAATTTCCATGTATTCACAACTGAAATACTGTTACATTTCAGCTTTAAAAAATTATCGTCAATAAAAAGAAGTTCAGGCTTACTGTGCCCGCTCTTTGTCATACATCCCTTGCTACACCAAGAAAAAAAACATTAAGTACGGGCAGTCATAAATCTGGTGTAACTGCAACAGCTCGCCCAAATGCACCGCCAGGCAGCAGCTCCCAAAAGGAAGGCAAGTGGAACAAGGCATGTTGCTGAAACATCCCTGGGCATCCTGGAGCAGACAGCTGAGAAAGGACCGGGCGATGCAGGGAACTAATTTGTTGAGACTGCACATGACGCACTGGCATTGTCTGAACATCAGAGCTCGTGATGGCCAAGGTATATACCCCGCTGGGTTCAGCGGCCTCGCGTAGAATTCAATATCTGCTTGCATTTAAAATGCGTGAAGATAATCTGTCCTCCATTATTTACTACCAAACTGATGTAATACCAATGGCTGTACGTTGAACAGGATGCTTGAGGACTGTCTCTGCTTTTCAGCAGCACCGGCAGCCTCTGCTTAGCAGAAATGCTATAGAAACTTGCAGTATTTGAGCAAACAGCAGCTCTGCTTCCCTGAAGAATCTCTCCCTTAGGAGAGCAGGAATAGGAAACAAAACAGTTGCAAGAAAACACCATTGGAGTATCATCCATGTAGGTGCAGGCTAGTTGGAGGGAACCTAAGCCCCCCGGTCTCACCGCAGGCCAGCCCGAGCAGCAGGCCAGCATGGCTGCTGGGTTCACGGCCCCCAGTGCACAGGGTGAAGGGTACAGTGCTGGGGGGGGGGGGGGGGGGGGGGGGGGGGGGCCGGGTAGGAGCACCAGGTACAACCAGCACCTAACAAAGCTGTCACTGGTGGTGAGGGTCAGAGTCCTCGAGCCTGCCGCTGGCTCCCTCCATTGTCTTGCAAATGCCCTCACCCTGTGAAAGGTGGCATATGGGCAGCTATATGCAGGCTGCCTGGCAGCAGACCGACCCACCAATGGAAGGTGCAGCCAAAACCTACCAAAATCATTAGCAGGGGGTATTTTTCTCATCAAAGAACCATAGACTGAGGGCTCTGGTAATCTCCAAGACGCTCGCCCCCCTGCAAGAAAAGGGGAATGGCCTTTTTCTGACTGACAGAAAGCCCACACAACACGAAGAGAGACCAGAACAAAGAAGTTTTTATTACTAACACCAATCTGAGTGAACACAAAAAGCAATGGTTTCAAATCCTCCTGTCTACACTACCTACCTATGTGGAGCAAGCACCGCTCACTATGAAGACTGCATGGGTCCTGGCAAAAGGCAGCCGGGTATAGAGCAGCTGAGACATTTTTTACAGAATTTTTTTTTAATAAATCGAAGAATTAGCTCTGTATCTGTATCCACACAGTCAAGGAAGTCACCTGCCTTTCAGGAACAGCAATCTAGCAGCAGTACTCCGGGATTTTGCTTTTCAAAACACAGCCTGCCTATTTAGGTATTACACACCAAAATCTCTTCTAGTCTTACCTTCCACCACTGAGTTAAGGCCCTAACAAATAACATGTAGCTGTCATCTGCCCTAAATATGGTGTTCCTGTTTCCTACTACTACCAAAAAATATGACTTATGTGTATTTAAAGATAGGAGGAAAAAAAAGAGACAATGCCTGCATGACCTGGTTTTGGAGGCCTAACTCCAAGCACACGTTTTTTGGGAAGCCTGTTCACAAGCCTTCATCAGAATCTGTTGTATCACCGACCTTGACAAAGCTTCGACATCGATCAAGCAGGAGTTTGCTCTCAAGTTCTGTTGTATTATTGACAATTTCTGTGATCATTTACCACAGCAGGTCAGGAGGGACTGCTCTCCAGCAGCAAAGAGCAAGAAAAGTAACTTAAACTCTGAAGAGGAGCATGAAATGTCACCTAAGGGCATCCAAGGCGTCAGCTACAATTCAAATTCATATTGTGCTGATAAAAATCGCACAAAAGTATCTGATAAAACTACAGTATGTGAAAATATGCCACTGCAAAATACTGTAAAAAAACCAAACAAACAAGACCCAGCCCCTCCCATTCCCCCCAGCCTCAACTCCCAGTAGCACACACAGAAGGGTAAGGCTTGTCTCGCACTAGTTTCATGGCTCAGCATCCAGGACAGGGGGGTCTCAGTACCTAAACTGCTATGGTGTTAAAAAAAAAAAAAAAACACCAAAAAAAACCCACACCACACCACCAAAAAGCAAGCAAAAAAACCCCACAGTCCAAAAAAACACCATTACTGCCCCAAAAAAACCCATCCAGACAGCAGAGGCACTCACCAGTACGACCTTGTTGGTTAGGAATGATACCCCAAACCAGACAGTCGTGCTAACCAAATTTATTAGTACGGTTCTGGCCTTACGGATTCTGCCCTAACATGAATAAAAATAATAATACTTACCACTGCTGACTCAAGAATATACAGCAATTAAAAAACTAGTATTTTTTCTAATTTTTAAGGAAAAACATATATGAGCAAAGGAAATCTTTCACAGAAACCCTCAGCCAAAAAAATAAAACCCCGACAGCCATCACTTGCCATTATAAAAGAGGTCACAGAAGCACTTATTACTAGCAATTTTCTTGAAAAGGTTAAGTTCTCTCTTCACTTTAACTCTGTTCTCAGTATTGCTCTGACTACACCTATTTAAAACTAAGTAGATTTTAATCACTAAACTGTCAAGAAAAAACACCAGCATACTTAATGCAAACAGAACATTACAAGTATTTACATGAAAAACAAAGACCTACCACACTAACTATCCAGCCCACACTCTTAGCAACAGAGATTAAGCCTTGTCAAGTTTAATCATGTACACAGGATCAATTTTTTATATAAACACTTCTGATGCGCGTGTGATGGAAAAGTAAGCAACCCACAAAAGGCAATCAAGGAATCCACCTAGATTTCTAGCCTGCTTGTAGACAGAAACAGCACATGCATTGTCTGGCAATATGCACTTTACAGATGAACTCCAAGAAGAAAATTAGACTTGTGAACCCTCGCCTCCCTGGCTATCTCCACACAACAAACTTGGGTGTATTTTTACTTCATCACAGCCACCCTACAGCCAAGGAAATACAGTCTAGCTCTTCCCTGAAGGCCACCAGTCAATGTAAATTCCTTTTTGACACATAAATCTATGTTGCGGTGAAGACTACTATAATGGATGCAAGGTGGACAAAGAATACCCCTCCCAAGCTCCGTCAATAAAAAGATCTGTTTTTTCTTGTTCTCGTTTGTTGCAAAGAAGCCTGGTTTCTTCTGCCTTGAAAGACTATGGGTTTTGCTGAAACAGTAAACTGGGGCCAGTAAAACTCACCACACAGCTTGAAACCTACCTCTAATAAAGACACCTTAGTGCTACTGACACCCTGTTTTCCCCATTACCAACTTCTTCATTTACTACCATCAACACATCAATTTTTCCAATCTATCAGCAGCAAAATTGTGAAGATATTATTAAAAAAACCCAAGAAAAACCCTGGAAGTTGAGAGGGGGCAAAGGTTTTTATTGAAACTGACAAACCATATCACCTTTTCATTTTTAATAACAATACATCTATTAACACCAATATTTAAGCTACCAGAAATGAAGTAGTGCTCTGAAGTTTTAGTGTCATATCCCACAATAAATACCCATACATCTTATACTCACTATTAAATCTGGCAAGTATAAAGCAGATATAGTAATTTATTTTAATTTTTTGTTGACGGGACAAGTAATCCCTCAACAGATCAGAGATTAAACCTTTAAGAGACAAGCTTAAAATAAAAGATGAGAAAAATTTGAAACACTATCACTTTTTGTCTGTGTTTAAACAAACGTCAGGATATAACAAAGAAGGTAGTGTAGTTTAAAAACATACATAGCTTTGTCATTTTCAAAAGAAATTTATTTTTTTCCACGTACATAAAAACTGTCAATTTTACAAATATATTTACTTACCAAGTAATTAACAGTAGAGTTAATATTCCATCTCAATAAGAGCACTAAATATTCAGAGGTCCAAAATGGAACCTTTTGCTACTTTTCATTATATTTACCACAAAATAGTTATAATAACGTAAGGACTATATACAGTAAATGTGACAGAGAAGGAAGCATCCTCATCCCTTTGACACATCAGATTAATCTGTATGCTACACAAAATCAATGTAAACTGCAGAAGACAATTTTCAGACCTAATTCTGTACCACCCATTCCAAGAAATGATCAGTCATACCTCCTCTAACTACCATCAACTAAAAAGGAAAAAGATTTTTAATGAAGAACTTATACATTCTATTCCTGTTGGTCTTTACTATTCATCTTATCTTTTCTTTTCTTTCCTCCATGCTATGTTTTAGGAAGGACAGCACAAGGAGCAATCATAAGGATATAATCCTGAGAAATTTCTACAAGATTAAATATGTATTTCTTTGCTATCACAGCAGCAATCAGTCTGGCAGCATTGCATCACATTCGTCTCATAAGGAGTCATTCTCTTCTGACATTTAAATAGTGTATGACTAAACAGCAGCTGCTAGTAGAAAGAAATGGTTGAATCAAGGGATGTTATTTGCTAACTTAAACGTCCTTTCCTTTTTACCCGTATCACCCTACTAGAGTGTCCAAGCGCAGGGTAAACTAGTGATTTTCTGCATAACTCATACCACCTCTAGTTACAGGAGAAACGTTTAGAGCTTGCTAATTCAGTACATCTAGTAGCCGAGTTTCAGCAAACTGAAGTTTAACATGCTATGTAAAAGGTATAAATTATGTTTCCAAGACAGCTCCAGGCACTGCCTTGTTTGGAGTTGCTTACCAAGCGACTATGTTTCTCCAAACAAACTAATGTGCAGAAGGGTAAAGGGCAGTGAAGGTAATTATTGGAAGGAAATCTCTCCCTAGGTCAGAAAAGAATAATTAAGTTTGTGCATGTTAAATCACATAGGGGAAGTGAACACTGAAGCAACAGAGTGTGAGTGATGGCAAGACCTATCTACAATCTTCCTGAAAGGAAATTAAGGCAGGGGGTAATCTAAAGCAGGATTGTTTAGGCAACACGAAGGCAGTATCCCCCAACTTCATTCACAGTTCTTTGTATAGATGTACATGTTCTCCCTACACTTACACACATATAACCCCCCCTCAGAGGAGAAAACATTCAGTAACCCAGTAATTAAATGAGTGTGCTGAAACCTAAAGCAGTTAAACAGCATTCTGCAAGCCTGGATCCAACATAGTTTACTTATTGCTCATTAATCTCTCCACAGATAGTATCTTTCAACAGATAAAAAAGCTTAAAATATGACAAATATTTTCACCGTTTAAGGTGTCTCTTGTGCTTTGACTGCCACAGTGTTTTGGAAATTGCCTTGTCTAAACGAATGCACCATGGGAACAGTGTGATGAGTTTCTACTCCTTCCTCAAAAGCCTTGGGCTATTCTGTGAAAACTTAATGCAAGTAATTTGCACAACCCTGAAAAGCCAGTGAAGAAAAGCTGCAACAGAACGTTCCCCTTCTGAGTTGCATATCGGAGGGGAAAAGAACCTTTCTGAGTCACCAGCAACGCACTGTTGCTGCTGGGAAGATGGCAGCAGAAGAGGGGTTGTCTGCATTTTTAATTGCACACACTCTTGGATGTTATCTGCTGAAGCTTGGTTGATCTGCACATATCCTCTGGTGATATACTATGTGCTAACTGCTTTAAAATATAAAGCAACTACCAAGCAATACTCCATGTTTCTAACATCCTATGCCCTTCAGGGAGATCTAAACCAAAAAGAGCCTATTTTGTTACAACAGGTTAAGGAGCAATCCCACTTAAGGCCATGCTTGTGCGTCTGAGTTCCTAAAGCGGAGAAGCAACATGTATAACATAGACAGGCCTTAAGGCTTTCCCAATAATTTTGCAGATATGAATTGTTAAAGAGATCTGCTATCAGCCTCAAAGGAAGCATTCACTAGCACTGCTCTGCTTCAAGAACCCTTCTGCCTCCTTTATCAAATCTTAGAACTTTGTAACTTGTCTCTTAACCCTTTTAGCAAAGCCCTTAGATTAACTTTCAAAGCTGGATATCTCTACATACCAAGAGATTTCCATCAATGTATAACAGAGCTAAGCAGGTGGTGTTTGGGCAGGAAACCGCACCACTATCATACACAAGGTTTGCACTGCAATGTAAGCACAGTCAGGGCTCAAACCATGCAGCAGGGTGCTGCTACTCAATGTTTCTTCTCCCTTTAAATCAGAGATGCAAAGGACTTCCGTAACACTGGAAACAGTCATACGCAAAAATACCTCTGCATTTTCACTGTTGATTCACATTGTGATTCATCTGCTCTCCTAAAATCAGAATTTATTTTTTTTTAAGAATTTAAGTTTAAGAAGGGCACCAACAATTAAAAGCTACTTAGCACATGGGATGAGTGACTGCACCACTATCTACTTCTCTTCCTTTTTCTCTGTAACAGCATAATGCAACTAGTGTTATCACCTTTTCAAAGAAGCAGGTTTTTTCCAAAAACATACATGCATCAGAAACACACTGTGGAACTCTCAGCTTCCCCAGTACCTCTGAGGTGTGAAAAACCACCCAGGGACTGGTTGAGCAGGAGTCATCAGTGAAACTCCTATGTTCAACTAGTGCCTGTTGAAGAGAAGTACTCTGGAACAGGAATAACGCCTCAGCAGTGCCATCAGTCCTGAATGCTGTGACACACGAACAGGGCAGTAAAACAGGCGCGAGGTGTCACTTTAAAAAAGCCAGCTAAAATTCAGAACAGTACCTGTTCCTTGTGCAGCCATTCCACAGATCCAGCTCCATGCAGGTGACTCTATACCCATTTTTGCCGTGACTAATATTTACTACTCCAAGACTGTAGAAAAAAAGATCAAAGTCCAGCTGTACTCTCAACAAATGCGGGGTACTCCAGTGAGTGTAAAATGATTTTATCAGACATAGTAAAACAGACACCCCCACAACTTTGCACAATGTTGTACAGAACAGCCCCAAACCAGAAGGGCAAGAGGAACCTCTGGCAGTATGTGTATTCTGGCCAAGCAGGCTGTTGGACTGTATAGGCACGACATCCAAGTCCCAAGCGGTCAAGCACACATCTCACAGTCACTAGGCAACAAAGCACGCGAACTAAACCTTGCCCTTCCATGCCGTGGGACATTTATAACTACATATTCTCCACCAGCATAACTGAAGTTCATAGAAGATTTCATATTGCCATGGTATGGCATAAATTCTCAACTTGGTGATTACTTGCACATTACATTCCTTATGGTTTGAAGCATTTGTTTCTATTATATTTATTACAGTAATAATGGCCAAAAAAATTATTAGCCTGGCATGGACATTAAGACAGCAAACTGTCCAAGATCAAACTGCACAAAGCTCCCCAGCCATCCCAAATACCTTACACAGAAAAGCCCAAAGGGCCTCAGCGGCTCCATACAAACAAGCCCTCAGCCGTGTCTCCTGCCAGGCACTGGCAGGACAGACATGAAACTGTCCCTGTCTGCTCCGCCAAAGGACAAACTGGTAGGCAGAGCAATTTGCACAGCAAAGGATTCTACAAGATCAATCTGACCCTTTTATAGTAGAATAAATCAGACCGGACACCAAATCCACCGAAAAATGGTACTAAGGAGGAATATTTTTTATGTTTATTCCATTATTTTCTGTTCCTGACAGCACTGAATCAACTGAGACCAGGTGATGCATTTTGCTTGAAGGGGGAATATATTTGGCAAGATAAATATCCAGGGTATCTAGAAATATGCATCAATCTGATGCGTGTTACAGAATTTCTCCTACTGACATAGTTACTTATTAGGGGGAAAAAATATCATCTTATGTGAGTGAAGAGACAATGACAGTGGAAACACTCCTACTCCTAAGCAGGATTTATGATATATTGTCATGTAAACAATAGCCTTCGCTTTTGAACATGTTGTAGATTTGACTGGTATAATTACTGAGGACAGTTGAAAGATTGGGTTTTTTATGGAGGAAAAACTGGCGTTGCTGCACAATTGCAGAGGCTTCTGCTGAAATAATAAACAACTGCCATTTATTATGTTCAAAATAGATCAAAACCCTGCTTAAAACTCCTAAACATCAAGATAATGATTGGTTTTGGTCTTTGCAAGAAACAGGTTAAAAAAAGCTCACACATGTAAACAAGCTAGTTGAAATTTTTGAAAACTAGATGTCAAGCAAGAGCAAGTCAATTCTAAAAAACGACTGACCTGAATATTGAAGAGATTTAATGCCTCCACTAAATACTTAGCACAGAGCCAGCAGATTTGCCCTTGAATTTGCTACACCTAGCAAGACTCACACTAGTTCTGTAAAATATTAACAGTTTGGTCAATATTAGCACATACATTTATTTATTTAAATAAAAAAAAAAAAACACACACACACACAGAAAAAAAAAGTGTTAAAACCAACAGCAGTAAAAAAACATACCAAAAGGTAGAAGCCTGTCCAGGTCCAATCCACTAGCAACTATGTTCTCAGGGCAGGGCCCCTTACACAGGACCATATCCTTGTCTCTGCCCAGCTCAGCTTTCCCCCCTCTAATTCCATGAAGGCCACCAAGACCCCAAGGAAACACAGCAGGGTAAGCATTTAGCGCTTCAGGAGGGCAGCCGCTTGAGTGACACTGCAACTGAGAGATGAAGGAGTTGTTCGTAGATTGCTGCTGGTGACAGCTTTGCAGAATTTCCCTTACAGAATGTGTAGGTCTGGGCCTAAATGCATCCATCTTCCAAGCCACGCGGGGCTCCCTTCAGTAGGTTCAAGGGCTCCCAACCTGCAGCAGCAGCTCAGAGAACTGCTGAGAGCGCTACAAGCATGTTTCCCAGTCTGGGAAACCTTGCCCAGACCCACCAGTTCCACCTAGCAAAGAACACCAGGCAGGTTTCTGCACAGAAAAACACTCTGCCCCAAAGAAGAGGCCTGTGCACCAAAGTGACAGGTTTCATTGCCCCTTCGCTTTCCCAGATAAACCAACTACATCCACTACTGACCAGGATTAGCATTTAGAAAAACAGCAAGGAGACTTCTGAAGTAAGAGTTATTTTTAAAAAACATTAAGAAATGGAATTCTTAAAAGGATAGCCAGGACATCCCTTACATGACATTGTAGTTAACAAAGAAATGACTGAAGCTAGGCACCACCAAGTCCTTTTAACAGACATGGAGCTGCAAGCTTCCCCAAATGTCCTCTCCCAACTCCCACCATCTCCTTCAAGGCGATGCTGCAATGGGAGCAAACCATCCCTGCTTTCCTGCCACAACCACAAAGCCCTGAGTGCAGGGAAAAACTCTCACTTCCCAAGCTAACACACCGTGGTGTCCTGTTTGGATGACCGGGAACAATTTGCTCCCATTTTGTGCTCTGAAAGGGGAAGTAAGGGGCATAGGAGGAGACAGACCTCAAGGCACATTCCAGCGGGACCCCTGCCCCTGCGCTCACATCTTCCGCACCTACTGAACACCAAATACCAACCCACCACAGCGCCCGAACTGTTCAGAAAACGAAACACTTAACATCACATATCGGAAAGAACTAAAGGCAACCATGGTGAGCTCTACTGCATGGTCACATTGTTAATACTGCAGTGCCAAAATGGCTTTGCTCTACGGCTGGGGTTCCAGTCCCATGGCAAAACACAGCACCATGCAAAGTACACCACCTTCAGCAAGAGCATTTTAATGGCTCACAGCAAACCTTGTGGCTAGTTTATGGATCTACCATGAAGTCTGAAGCCCCCAGCCCTCTGCACTTACAGCCCCCTACACCACTTGCAAAGACGGGAATGAAATATTCCATATGTTTCCTTTGTCAGTGACATGCCTATTGAAAGCACAGCCACGCCGCTCTCCCCGCTGGGGCGCTGGGTCAGGCTATTCATCTGTAACCATGCAGATGTCAAGAAGGTAATGGGAAAACTTGCAAACAAAAACACATTTTCACAGAACAAGGTTATAAAATACACAACTACATTTGCAGCATTATTAAGCTAAATTAAACAGGTTTAGGCCTCCCCTGCATACCTCTGAAATTGCACATCCATTATGATTCACTGCTAATTGTGTACCATTTAAAAGTCCAAACACATTTGTTCAAAAACTTTAGGGTGAAATAAAGTCCTTGCAAGACCTAGCATTCCTCCAGGATTGGTTGGGGAGAGACAAGGAGGAGGGGTACTCCGCTTAAAAAAAAAAGTCTTTATATTTTAGGAAGAAAACACTCAGCTGAGAGCTGCAAGAACAGCTGTTTACGTTCTGAGGGCCTGACTTCTCAGGGTGCTCTGCAGAGTGCTCTCAACTTCACCTGACTTGGGATTCTTCTCCATCTTCTCCTCAAGAGAAAAGTAAAATCTCTTTTTTTTTTCTGCCCCAAAGACAACACCTTCTGCATAATTTGTATCCCTTCTTCCAGACCACACTGATGGTTTGAGGCTCCTCCTGCATTTTTAGCATAAAGTTTAAAGGAATTAGTTACTGTATTTTTAAAAAAGTGATTAAGAGCTCTTCAGAGGTAGGAAAACTATTGCAAAACTTAAGAAAACAATTAACTTTAGTATTTTCTTAACTTCAGCTCAAAAAATACACAAGAAAGTTTCAGACTCAAAACTTGCTTCAGTTGTATCTTCACCATGCTAAAATCTCAAGGCTGAGTTGTCAAAAAGTCACCAACCTTTGTCTGAACTACCTACAGGTAACTAAAACAAGACATTTAATTACACCTGTATTTATCAACTAGATTTGAACAACGTCAACAACAAAAATACCCAACACTGATGCACACTGGGCATCATATTTCAGCAACAGACCTTACATGTCTTAATCTCATGTTATACCAACAAACATCTGGCTACATTTAAAACTGCTATCACTTAGGACACAAGAGAAACCTTTTTCAATAGTGAAACAAGTATCGCTCTTATCTTCCGCATGCTCATTATTTTACATGGTTCCTTACTGAATTGTATGTCAAACCAAAATGCAAAAAGCACACAAGGAAAGCCTAAGGAGTTTATTTTTCTTTCTGTCATGCTGTGAAGACCACTCTTCCCTTGAGAGGACATCAAATTAAACAAGGTCTATTGAATAATATGCTTTTTAATAATAGGTTTAAAAAAATTAATGTCCAAAGTTTAGCCAACAGTTTCACTAACTCCAAAACACATTGTATGAAACACCACCTAAGAAAAATACAACTTGCCTGTAACTCAGTAAGTATAAACAGCGGATATAAAAACACACCAGGAAAATGAGGCTAACAAAAATTCATGAAGCGATATTCTCACTTCCCAAAAACAAACACATCCCTCACAGATGTCAGACCCCAGTCCACCTGAGAATATTTATCGATATCACCTGTTCATAATGCGCTATCTGTTTTTAAAACGTGTTACCATACTCACTGACATGATGTATAATGCCATCAGTTAGCTGTAATATCTTCCAAAGCAACAATAGTTTCAGAGACCTATTTCAAACTGTTATTTTTGAGAGTGCTACGGTCCTCTCTGTTGTTTTGTAAAAGATGTATATCATTTAATAATGTAAGTTGACTGGCTGTATGCAGAATGTGCTTTCAAATTCAGAGTGAAGCTGAAATACAGATTTCCCCTAATCTTTCGGCAACAGTAACATGTTTCTGGGAAGTGGAAAGTTCTGACCTTGTCACAATCCTGTAACAGTTAAATCATTCAACAACAAAATAAAACTGATTCTGCTATTTCAACTATGTATTTTAAAATAAATGACATACTATTTGAGAATACTGGGAACTTTCAACTTCAGTGAAACTCACTGACAGCTGCAGTAACTCAGCACTTTAAAAAAAAAAAAAAAAATGAAGCAAAAAGGTCAACCGTTTTGCCAGGTAGATCACATGCCATTTCTGCGTGATTTAATTACACTTTCCAGGCACCCATACATCTAATGCTAGATGTTTCCGATTTGGACATACCAGCTTTATTTGGAACACAAAATTGAATACATCTGGGCTCGATCCTCAAACAAAGGCTTTCAAACACGTTTATAGGGAGGACAGTATCTATATAGTAACACCAAGATACTCCTCTCCCCTGCGTGAGCTATTGCGACGCCCATCGCTGCATGCAATCCTACATCAACTGAGCTGGTTGCCAGTCTTTCAGCAAAGGAAATACCAACAGCCACCTCCACATTTCCAGAAGGGTTGTGCTGGGCAAGCTGGCAGTGGGAGAGCATTAAGAACCAACATCACGTGACCAGAAAACTCTTTTCAAACTGAAGTTTGAGAACATCTTATCAGAGAACTGCAGCGGGACCTGAAAGGGAGGTCTGAAAAAAAAAAAAACTATGGACGAATATTTCCCTGTAACAAAATCCTAGGTCACCGCTGCAGCAGATGGTGAGTCTACCAGGTGGGGAGGATGGCCAGGGACCTCTAACCCATGAAAAGCTGTTGACTCCTCTTTTAGCAAAGGTCTCATAACATTTAAATATCTGCTGCCCTTATTTACAGGTTTCTTCCAATAGGGAAGTCTTCTCTTATCCTCTCTTATGTAGTCTCTCCCACCTTTGTCTCCTATTTCTAGGATCATACAGATCTCTCTTAACTCTTCCTCGAGCTATTTTTGACTTTCTGCTTCTTCCGTAAAGAACCCCAAAACCACAACTTGGCAGCACAGAGCTGCTGCCTGAGACACATTCATCCCTTAATAGAGTAACTGCTGGCCATGAAGTCCCATGTGGCCACACTGAAACTAACCAGCCCCATCCATTTCACTCCCTTGTTTGCAAAACAAGGAGGCAAGCAAACCTGAGTTGCTGGCAAATCCCCATTCCCAACAAGAGGACCATCTTTAGGAACAAGCTTCTAGGAGAAGTGTGAGAGTGACCGAGAGGAGGGTCTCTGACACTCAAAGGCGCTCCTGGAGCCCCGCAGCTCCCATGCTCTCTAAAATGAGGTATGGGTGCTCAGCCCTTCTGAAATCTAGGCCAGTAATTTTCTCTGGGTAAATAAGAGCTTGTGTTCTGCAAAAATTGCTAGCTTAGATGTAGAATACAAAACAAATAAAGATCCTTGCGGAGGAGGTTACTTTGGGGTTTGTTTTGTTTTTCAGTCATTATATTACAGTTTCCATATTTTCCATCTCAAGCAGATAGTTACTAGTAAATTCCTCTCAAGAACTGAAAAGGTAATTATTTACTAGCATAAACTTGCTTACACCGAAGTCCAACTTCTCTCCATGCTGCAGGCTTTACCTTAGTATTTACTCCCCCAAGTCACACTTAGGAGCCTCTGCCAGTAAGCATCAAATCAGAAATGACATATTGCTGATACAAGCAAGCTCAACGTACAAAATAAATGCCAAATACCTGACAAGTTACATGCTATGGCAGGGCACTGGGATTTTTGGGGGGAGGAGTAAAAGGTAAAGAGGCTAACACCAAATCTGCTGCCAACAAACAACATGAAAAGGGTAAAAAATACTTAAACTTTGAAACAACAACAACTTTACTTTCCTGCACACTGCCTAAGAGCATCTACTTTTTTTAGAAGACCGACATGCAAATCAGCCAGTTTAATCATGAAGGCTCTGGAGAATCCTCAGGTGAAATCTGCTGGACAGACTTGCCACTGGAGCCACCGGGCTCTGGTCCAGTCACCAGCTGCTGGATGCTGCACCAAACTCAAATCCCCCTCTTGGTGCATGGGATTTCACAGGCCTGGACAAATTTATAGCATTTCTGCCAACTAGTAGAAATATTCATATTAAAATGACATGCCCATGCCTTTCTAAAAGAAGTATGGAAAGCATGCTTTTAGAAAGACAGAATAAGCCTTCTAATACTTGCCATCACTTCACCAGCATGTGGCATAGACAAGTGAGAAACTGAACCGTGTAACTGTAAAACCTTCAAACCCCTAATTAGATAAGGCTTTTCTATCTCAGGAGGACTGCAATTACGCTACATTTTCCAGACTCAGGGTCATGTCTGGACATCTTTACTTTTCACCATAATAACTCTGCTAGACAGCATTCATAAAACCTCAGCCAGGTCCTTACTGTGCTTATCTGACCATAGTTGGATGCTAAATATCTACGTGTTCATACTGGACGTATTAGAAGAAGACATCTCAGATCTACCTACTGCGTTTCATCACCACTCTAGAGAAAATAAAAATACCAGATGAAAAGACAAAAAAATGTGCAAGCTCTGCTGAATCCAAACAGAACCGTATCATTTTGCTGTTTTCACACAAATGAAGCAAGACATCAACTCAAACGTGAGACAGCATAGCTACACTTCCAGATAGGACGCATACTGAAAAAAAGATCATCAGCTCTCTGCAATTGCTACAGCAACCTGTGGTGGTATGAAACAAGTAAAAAAAGAATCCTTCTCAACCGCCACATCTTGATCTTATAAAGCTAGTGCATAACACAGCATACCGAAAGGCAGCCAGTATTAGGTTAAAGGCATAATAAAAACCAAAAGACCAAGGTGACCATTTCATCCTGATGGCCTATCCTCTAGGGCAGCTGGGCCTCACAAGCCCTCCTTTCACAAGGAAAGCAAAATTAAAGCAAGGGACTGTTACCATTCCCTCAGAATACAAGCAAGAAGCACTAGAAGGAAAATTATCTGTACTGTTTGTGTATTTCAAGTGCCCAAAATATAACAGCAGGCACTGAGAAGAGATTACATTCCTCATGGTTGTCAGGCAAGCCCCTCAACCAGCTAGGCCCACGTAAGATGCCTGCAAAGTCATTATGTAGAATTATCTGCTTTTCGTCTCCTGCACAAGACTAACAGAAGTATTAAACACCCGAAACCAGAATCTGAGTTCAAAAGCTGACATCCATGAGAAACAGAAGTACAAGTATGCCCTACCACAACATTCTTCCAGTAACATGGATGTTTTCTAGCATACAGCACATGAAATATCATAGCAGAGATCAGGAGCATACTTCATTGATTAAAAAACCCAAACAAACAACACTTTCAAATTCTTGCATAGGCACCTCAACTTGCTAGACAACAGTTATTTTGCAACAAAGCAAAATCACAACCTTCATAAACAGAAAAACAGGCAGCTGGTAATTAAGAGTTACATAAACACCTACCTAAATTATACAGAACAAATGGCCGCCTACAGTAAAAGCATAAAGTAATTATCCCTGGTCATGTCCTCCTGACTCCCTCTGAGTTCCTTCCCATCCATCCCATCCCCTCCCCTCCAGCCCCTCAGAGTCTGGATCTAGGGCTGCCACCCCTCTCTTTTCTGAGCACTTGTAGATCTCCCAAAAATCTCTTCACCAGCATGACTGCGGTTGGGACAACGTACTCACCTTTCTTTATTCAAATTCCATCTCTCAAAGCGCACTGATGACTCAAAAGTAATGAGCAGATACTCTGCCTTTCCAAGCTGCTCGGTCTGATGCAACTACGCTCACGTGACCACAAGGTACTTAGGTAACCACATAACCCCCTTGCTATGACCCCTGTCCTTCTCCCCCTGCACCCCAACACCATGGTTATAATGCATTTAGCCAGGTATGAATGCAGCGGAGTGTCTATTCAATGTATGTTCCATACAAACAATCTGTTGTGTTTGGAGGAGCTTTATAACCTCCACAATAAGCGAGGAATGAGCAGCAGATCAGCCAACAGCTGAAGAAAGGGAAGTAAGAAAAAAGAGGAATCTGAAAGGATATGCTTTTGAGGCTCTACAGAAATCACTGCCTGACCATTCATGACAGCCCAAGAAACATGGCTGTATTTTAAAAGTACAGTACACCTTGGAAGCCACGTTAAATTATTAACATTTATACAAAGAAATCAAGACTGCAGGAAAAGAGAAGCAGTAAAAACTAAATACCAACCCCCTGCTGCGGCCCTCCACTGCCTTGAAACTCATGCACTGCCAACTTGGGTTAATTGTGAGCAACTTTTCTTCAGTTGCTCTCTCCTGGCCACTTGTTCTCTTTCACTCTTTCAGCCATGTCTACACTATGGACTCTCTGCTGCTACAGCTATAATCAAAAAAGCCCTGTAGCAATGCTAAAAGAGATTTCCCGGCATCATTATGCTGCCTGATCCAAAACATAGAAAAGCTTTCTTCTCTTCACGTAGCTAAGATGTTTTGCCGTGACATAACTGTGTCAGCTGGGGGTGTGTATGTGTGTATGTATGTGTGTATGTATGTATGTGTGTGATCTTATTTTCTTCCTTTTTTTTTTTTTTCTTCTTCTCCTTCCACACAAGCCAACTCAGCTTCTCTGGCAAAAGTATACACTGACCAGCCCAAGCAGGTCAGAAATTAGGATTTTATTGCCTGGAAAACTGTTTTCTACATACCCTAAACTTCTGGTGGCCACACTACAACCGAAGCTATTCAAGCACAAGTGCCAAGAAATCACCTGTTTTTTCACTTCTTCGAAAAAGGAAACAGGAACAAAACACAAATGGGGACCAGGAGTAACCTTCAGTGCCACAGAACAAGACCGCCAGGAAGTTTCTGCTCAAGTTTAAAGAACATAAAACCAACAGTGACACAAACTCATCCCAAAACATGCCAAAATGTGCGCAGATCTCCTCTCACTTTTGCCATAAGCATTAAGTCGGCTTTGGGCAATTTACCTGAACAATAAGAAGGAACTTACAAACTGAAACTCTTTGGCAACCTTATCTCTAATGGGTGTTGGCTAGGACGACTTGTACCCATTAGACGAGTGCCATGTTGCAGACACGCAGGGATGTACCGAGCCCATTTTACAAGACAGCCAGACAACATAAGCAACCATAAAACCTTGCACTTAAATGCAGCTTTTGCCAGATAGGCTTCAAGTACTTTATGAAACTAGGTAACTTTGTAACTTCCCTGTTTTATCTGTGGAGTAAAGAGCAGACAGTTTACCAGCGAGTCCAAAGCTTCAGGGCGGCAGCTCCTGCCTCCTTACCCCACTCACAAAACACCGTTTCTGCCACAGAAAAACCACCACGCCATATGAGCACAAAAAGGAACAAAACATTTAAGTGCAGGTAACAACTGAGACCTGTAACTTTTGCCATTCATGAAGCACTACACAAGCAAAAGGCCCAGTAACCTTTCTCCACCCAGCCTGAACAATTAAAAGAAAAAAAACAGTCCGAACAGGTAGGAGAAATTGGAAACCTGCTCAGTAAACAAAACCTTCAGTAACTAAGAATCAGACTCCCTTTGCATATTAAGTAAGGAGAGGCAAACAAAGAGGGGAGGAGAAAAAAAAAAAAAAAGTGACATTTTCGAAGGCACAGAACACTACAGTATTTTGACAACGCAGCAGTTCAGTACCGATTTGACACCACGCGCCCTAATTTGCTGTAGCGCGCTCTGCATTATATGTTGTAAACGCAGTGAAGCTTTAGTAATAGCAGACCTGACCACTGGCCCATACAAGACCTCGCTCCAGCCTGTGAAATCTTTGCTGAGAAGCGGGGCAAGACTGACAGGTTTTATTGTGAAACTTAACAGGTTTGTGGATTAGCAAAGCTACCATATTGAAAGCTGCAAATCCCTCTTCGGTCATGTCTCTACAGAACAGAGTGCTCATTCCTCAATTAAAATTTTATTATTAAAGTTGCCAAAACTCAACGCAAGATCCACCAGTTTGTGCCTGCTTTACAATATCATCACAGGACACCGGAGAAAGTGTTTTACGAGTTTGTATTTTCCTCCATCCACAAGCAAAACTTGACAAAACTCCCGAGGCTTGTTTATGCTGGTGGTTGGGGTTTTTTTTCCCCCCCAAGGCTCAGCTGTGCATACTGAGAGATTTTCTAGAAGCGAAGGCATCCTTACTGAGCTGGATTTAGGCATGCTGCGGACTGGAAACGCGTTGATTTTGGGAGAGGCTGGGCTGCCCTGGGCAGCGGTTAGCGCAGGGGAAGGCGCTGCAGGGGAGCACAGCGGGCACGGCGCACACACGTGCGGGCAGCGCTGCCCCCCCCGCCCCGGGACCGGCCCGCACCCACCCGGCTTCCCCCCCGCAGGACCCGCCGCTCCCCCGGCTCGCTCTCCCGGCCTGTTCAATCTCCGAGCCCGACCGCGCCGGGGCCTCGCCGGGGTCCGCCCGACCCGCTCACCTCCGCACAGCCCCCCACCTCCCCCCCAGGAGCTCCCGGGCCGGGCCGCCTCGCGGGGCTCCGAGGAGCGGGCCGGCGGCCAGGGCCCCCGCCGCCCTCACCTGCCCCCGCGGGGCCGGGCCCTGCCTGAGGCCCGCCGGGCCCCGACGCGGCTCACAGGCCGCCCCCCGCGGGCCAGCCCGGCGGGGAGCCCGGCGGCCCCGGGGGCGGCCGCGTTGCGCCCGCAGCAGCGACAACCACACAACCGCGCAATTACGGGGGTGGGGGGATCTTAAATAAAAAGGGAACAAAGCACCCGGCCCCGCCGCGGCTACCTGCCCGCCCCGGTCCCGGCCCGACTCACAAGGCGTGCGTGAAGGCGCTGAGTCCCGGGGGCACGGCGGCCAGCCCCCGCCCGGAGCAGTCCACGCCGCGGTCGCCGTCGCAGCTGCAGGAGGCCGGGCAGGGCGGAGGGGACGCTCCGCCGCTGGGCCCGGCCCAGCTCCCCAGGCCCCAGGCGACGAGGCCGAGCAGAGCGAGGCACCGCATCGCCGGCCCCCGCCGACCGCCGGCCAGCCTCCCCCGGCTCGGCCTGCCGCTCTCCGCCGGCGCCCTCCGCGCACCGAGCCCCCCCCCTCCGCCTCCACCAGCTGGCAGAAAAAAATATATAAAAAAGCGGTAATAACAACAAAAAATAAAATCGCGCCTCCGGCCGGCGCGGCGCGGCCCTGGGGCTGCCTCAGCGGCGCGCCCGGGAAGCGAGCCCTCCGCCGCCCGCACGCCCCATCCAACGCCCGCAGCGCCCGTTGCCGCCGCTCATCTCAGCCCAGCAGGTACCGCGCGGGGGCGGCCATGGCCGGCTCGCCGCGCCGCTGCCGGCGAGTGGCGGTGCCCCGGGAGGCGCCGTGCGCCCCGGCCCCTGCGGCTGCCTGCGGCGGGGCTGCCCTGGGCGCCCGCCCGCCCCTCCCGGCCCTCGGTCGCTGCGAGCCGCGGCAGCGGCTGCTCTGTGCCCAGCGCAGAGGTGCATATGCTAATGAGGCGGCCGCGGCCGCACCCCTATTGGCGCAGAGCGCGCGCGGGGGCTGGTAAACATGCAAAGCAGAGCGCGGCCGCAGCCAATGGGCGCGGGGGGCGGGGCTGCCCGCCGGCGAGGACCGCCCGCTGCCCCGCGCTCCCCCCGCCGGGGCTGCCCGCGCCCCCCTGGACCCCCCGAGGCCTCCAACGGGCGCCCGTCAGGGGGCTCGTCGTTGCCGAAACGGGACCGAACGGGCAGGTGCGCCGCGGGGCCGGGCCGTGAGGGCAGCGCCGGGCCCCGCCGCCCCAGGGACCCCGTTTTTCCAGCCCGACTTCCCCCGCGGCGGGGGCCACAGCCGCCAAACCCCCGTGCGCACCGCTCCCGGGACTCGCAGCGAGGGGACAAAGGCAGCAGCCTGCCCCTGTGCGAGTCCGGTGCAAGCGGACCCCGGCCGGCACCGCACGTCCATCTTCACGGTGCCACAGCATCCCTCTTCCCCACGGACCCTGCACGCTTCACGCCCGTTGCCGAGGCAGTGACTGCACCACGGAATCGTTTCAAAACCGTTTTACTATTAAAGAACCGATTCCCTGTCGTGCAAAACACCACCGGTGGCATCTGCCTTTTACCAGACCTATACATCACAACCAAACTTGTGCCAGCAGCCAGCCTGTGTCCTCTTTTCCTGACTGCCTTAACAAAAAAAAAAAAAAAAAAAAAAAAAGCCCCACACAAACCAACCACCCTGGTTATGACCCTCCATCACTGTCCGCGCCGCTTTTCTCTTTTTTTTTTAATGCTTTCTTTTGGATGCTGCTGACCTGCTGCCACCACCAAGAATGAGCCTGCTATATGTTCAGCTCGGCTCACACACACCTCATGCTCCATGCAACCACCATATCTTACTGGGGATGCCACAGCAGCACTGGAGTAACACCATTTGGGACCTCTCACTGTTGACTCCCTCCAGTCCAGACCCCGTAACGTGCTCTGAGCCAACAGACCTGGCTGAAACAAGCATTTGAAGGCACCAGAGCCTGCCCCCATGGCAAACACTCACACCACCTACTTTACATGTCTCGTTTGGATGCTCTGAACCTGCCTGGGGAGCTGCCTGCCCGGCTCTGCCACCGGCACGGCCCCCAGCTACAGCCTGAATGCCACTCGGGCAGGTAGCTGTGCACCCCAACCTAAACAGTGCAGATGCCCATGGAGCCCACTGGAAACTGGCGCTTTCCTAAGCCCTTCTGCTACTACATGGATAGGTATCATTCTGTTCATTTTGTAGGTAGATGATGGAGGAGCACAGAAACAGTAAGTGACTGACAACCTGCATCCACTGTAGCGGGGAAATGGGACGAACCACAGCACCATGTGCTTCCCTGAAGCCAGGAGCAGATTTGCAATGGTGATTGAACCCCCAATCCAATGCAAGAGCAACCGTGCAAGGGTTTCACATGTCACAGCAGCACTTACTTCAAATTACTGTGATTGCATCTAAAAAATCCCAAATACCTGCACAAGCATAGCAGGTAAAACGTGTCGGGGATGAGGCATGCGTGCTGCCAGCAGACACGCAGTGAAGGGGCAGCGTTCACAGGAACCCTGGCCCAGTACCATGGCTCTGATGTACGTGCAGAAAGGGCAGGAGTTGAGGGGCCCCTACATTATGCTTCATCTTACCAAGGACTGCTCTTCATGACACAGGCATCACACTCTACACCAGACTGAGGTCTGGGCTAATCATGCCTTCCTTGTGCTGATGAAGGGCGGGGGGGGGGGGGGGGGGGGGGGGGGGGGGGGGGGGATGAAGAAGAAAAGGGTTGACTCAGAAGTGGTCATTTGGCGACATTTAAAAATTAGGCACGTAAATAGTGGAGACCTGAAGATTTAAACTAATCTGTGCTCAAGAAGGTAGAGTACACACTAAGGACCACAGAAATACATCAGCCATGACCTTTACCTCCTGTGTTTCTCCTCATCATTTTTTCAACTGTCAATTCCCTTTTAAAATGTTATCGCTACTTTACCTAGTTACTAAAAATATCATTCTCTTCCATACTGGGAATGCTGTTCCTGATGCACTGATTCCGTATGAATGTCATCATGCATCACTGAAAAAATAAGGTCATTTTAATAGCTCACTATGTGCTTGTCCTATACCTTGTAAGCAGAACAAAGTTGTCACCAAAGCTGAATTGACCGACGTATGAGAAAGCTTTGCCATACTTATATAGACATATATGGTTATCTCTCATCCTTCTCCCTTGTTGATCTTGGCAGGGGAAATGCGCCAAGTCAAAACCATGTTGTTGTAACAACTGTCAGGGCCAAAGACAATGCACGTTCATGTCACTGTCTCTATGCCTGTGCTCAGGGACAGCGATGGAGGAGTAGCAACCAGAATAGCAGCAGGGAAAACAACCTAAAGAGCATTATTTTCTAGACATACTTCTCCAAAACATAACCAAACCAATCCAGCTAAGAAAAAGTGACCTTTTTTGCCCCAGCTGGCAAAGAAAAGCAGCAACACGCTTATATTCACTCTGCAGTCTCACTTCACTAACCAAAGATAATGGGAGCAGAAACAGCCCCTGGTGCCTGCATGGCGTTTGGAAGATGAATACTAGCACGGAGCATACTTTGTACTGCAATAGCGGTGACCTGCAACGCCCACAGAACTTCTCTTCTGGAAGAAAAGGACAAAAGTTTTCCAGTAGAAGCAGAACAACAAAGCACTTATTTTCATCCATTGAAACACTGGAATAGTTTAGCTTTTCCTCTCAAGCCTTGCCTGGTTTCAATCTTTCAATTTCTTTTCCAAGCATTGCTTGAGGTGTTTGATTTTGGGTTTTTTTTTCATTAGTGGAGCTATCTCAAGTCTCCATCTTCCAAACTCCTGTCCTAGGAGCAATCCACTTGCCCTTTCCATTCAGATGATACTGCTTTGCTGCTTCCAGTTAGCCCGTAACTTGTTCTGGCAAATTAACTTCAATACTTTCTTTATTGTTCTTAACCTCTGCCTCTCCCTTGCTAGCACCATTGGAGCACTGCTCTCTCCTCACCATCAACAGCCCACATTTCTCTTCTTTTTTATGCAGCCACCTGTTTGCAGGCATGTATTGGTTTTATTTTCCATTATAAGGAAAACCCTAATGTTTACTGCAAAGATGGTTTATTTACGTAATGAAGATCTACAAGCCAATGTATTTTTAAGCTGAAAAAAACTAATGGGTACATTTTATTAAGTGACCTATTTCACTAAAAATTGTACCCATGGACTTTGAAATTATTGCAGTTTAAAAATCTCGTCTGACACAATCCTCAATGCCACAAATTCCAAGAAGCATCCTCCAAAATAAGGCAGCAATCAACTTGTTTAATTAAAAAAAAAAAAAAATGCAAAGGAGAGAAAAATCCCGAGGTGTGCTTTGAACCAGGTGAAGGAGATGAAGATCTAACAACCAAGTCAATTAAATAAATAAATAAATGGAAGACTACTGTGGTTGAGCTGTGGAGAAACTATGCTCTGATCTTCTTCAGGGAAACTGAAAAGCACCGTAAACAAGTCTACCACTGCATACGATCTTCAGGATTTAGAACCCAATAATATGGCAGGCATTTATGAAACTTTGGTCAGGCATTTGCTGAAAAGGCATTAAGAAAACTTAAAAGACATATGGAAAACTTACAAAAAATCTGGACATTAGGGATTTCTTTCTGCTATTGCCACAAAACTATCTAGCAACATAACGGCCTCTGACAAAAGCCTGAGAAAAATCCCACTTCAAAGACACTAATTCACATTTGGATTTGATGGGAGTTTGATGTGAAAGAGCATGCAGCTTAAGACCTGAAGCACGGACACAAAAAGAAATAAGATTTAAAGTTTGGCTGGAGCAGCAGAACTCCTCAAGGCTGGAGCTGTGCCACAGGAGGATGGCAGGTGGATGAGCATGTAAAGCTCACAGTCATGATAAAAACTTTGTTCTGCTTTAAGAAATGATTAGACTTTCTAAAACAGGCAGCACACCAGTGCTGGACCAGCAACATCATCGTCAGATTTTTCTTTTACAGCATTGCTTGTGCCAATTGATGCCATGAAAGCAGCACTGATTTAATTGGCCAGAATTATGCAAATGATTAATTCTAATATTGGTCTGAATGGGGTCAGAGGTCTGGCAGAGGGAGGTAAGGACTGACCCTGATCCTTGGGATAAATGATCCTGTCCATTACTTGACACAGGCAAAACAAGTGCCAGCTCTCACCTTCAACATTGATGCTGACACTCAAAGCTAACCTGAAAAGCTAACCAACAGGATTTGCGCAGAAGTTTCCATTTATACATTAGAGTAAAATGCTGTCGGTATGTCAGCCCTGCATGGTGACCTGCTCCGTCCCCAGCATCACCACTGGTTTCACACAGGCCAAACTATTCTCGCTGAGAAAGGCTAACGTGGAGAGACGGGCTCAGAGGGCAGTTTCCCTCCCTAAGGCTTGCCCAGGGCCCAACGCAGCATACATACATGAACAACAAATATATGCTATTTTGAACAGCTTATAAATTTTAATTTATCTCTGTCTAGTGATAAAAATAAGGTTTACACTCCAATAGGCCAGAGATGGATCTGAAGGATTTATCCAAAGCTTACTGTACCAAAGCATCATCAGAAAAAGCTGCTGCTGGTGCTATTTGAGCCCTATACTGCTGGGAAATTCAATCAAAACTTTGATTCTCATTCCAAGGAAATCAATGGTATGCCAGAGAAAATCATATAGAGCTGTTGCGAACAGAAAAAGAAAAAAAAATTGGACTATCTGCATTGACAAAGAAAGTTCTGTTAAAACTTGAAGTATACTGCTTCCCAGAAAATGGGCTGAAACTTTTACTCAATTGAACTAGAATGGGAAATAACTTCAGGAAACAAGTATCAAATTATAGAGAGAGGCTAAACCAAGTTCAGAGTTTTGTTAAGAAAATGAAGGCAAAGATCCAGACCTTGGTATAGCAGAAACACAGAAACAATTTAAGACTTCAGAAAATGACTGGGTTGAAAAAAATCAAGAATTATCTTGGTAGGGCCGGAAGCTTGCCCAGAAAATTACTTTGTCAATATCTACTTTACACCTCTGTAACACAAGAAACACTGATGAAGACAAGCAAGACCACTAAGATCCATAGTTTAAAAACAGCACATGGAGAGTAAAGAATTTCACAACTTAAATAAATATTGACTAAAAACAGGAGAGAAAATTAATTTTTAAAATGCTCATAATTAAATGTTACCTTCATATAAAAACAATACTTAAACTTCCAATGGTATAGTGCCTTTAATATGATTTCTGTATATCGATCGCCTAGATAGTCCGATGTATTTTGCAGTCTGGCCTGGTGAATCTATCCTCTCTCAGTTATTCTGAAAGCTGCCTCTGGAACACAGTGAGCTGGGCTGTGATTAGAAAAGGGACATTACACCATACACAGCAACGAATAACACTGAGCAGTTTATTCCAACCCCTTCAGTAAATTGGACAGAACAAAGCCAAAAGAGAGGACACCCCATAGAAGAGGTGTGGGGGCATATGTGTTGCTAGTTTTTTGTTTGGTTTGGTTGGTTGGGGTTTTTCTTAGCCTAAAAGTGTCAGCTCCTCTACTGTCTAGAATTACATCTGGAGATTCTCCAGTACTATGTATTGCCCTTGAAAGAAAAGGGTTCCCACTATAATGTAATAGCATTGCAATACACAGAAAATTACTTTTATCTTAGCACTCTAACCCAACGATCAGCTGAAAACAGGTAACTATACAGGAGTGAAAAAGCAATTTAGGGCAATATAACTAGGAAGTGAGGTTAGAGTTTAGTCCAACAGTCACGTCAATCTGTGTTCCATCTAGAAAGTTCTTGCAATAAAAGATGCTACACCAGGCTTTAATTCATATAGCACATCCTCTTCCAAAGGCAGCACGCCATTCCACCGTAAGCCGGGAGTACTGCACAGAGCACCTCGCGGTTCCACAGGGGGCATCAAGCAGCAGGCACAGGGTACCTGTCCCTCAAGCATGACCCCTCCTGCTCGCTGCCAGCAGCAGGCTCTGGCAGGGATCCCAGCACCTCATGCCCTGCAACACACCCCCGAGGGCAGGCCCTACAGGCCCCAGGGCAGGCCCCACAGGATGCAGGACAGGCTCCAGGCAGGCTACAAGCAGGCCTCGCAGGCCCCAGGGCAGGCTCTGCAGGCCCCAGGGGAGGCTCCGGGCAGGCCCCAGCCAGCCCCCGCAGCCCAGGGCAGGCTGCGGGCAGGCCCTGCAGGCCTCGCAAGCCCCAGGCAGGCCCCACAGGCCCCAGGGCAGGTCCCACAGGCCCCCCAGCCAGGCACCAAGGCAGCCTTCTGCCTTTCCCCGCGACGAGGGTGACACGTGCCAAGCCGCAAGCGCTTCTATTTTTAAAGGTTAATTTTCTTCCATAAAACATTCATTACGAGCGTGGCCCGATCCATACTTTCTACAACCGCTCCAGCATGCAGTGCTGCAAAGGCACAGCAGGCCATACCCTGGCGGGCTCCCAGGGGTGCCCGCAAGGCGGCGCCTCGCCCCCCGCCGGGCGGGGACACAGCGGGGCCGCTCCGCGCCGGGGCTGGCCGCTCACGCCGCTCCGCGGAGGGGCCGCCCGCACCCGCACCCGCTTTTTCAGCCGTTTCGGCCTGTGCCAGGGGCCGCGGGCGGCAGCGGCGGGACGGGGCGGCGGGTGGCAGCTCTCCTGCGCCCCCTGGCGGGCCGCTCCCCCCTTTCCCCGGGCTCCCCCGCACGAAACAAGAAATACACTCCCGACGTTAACTGCTCTTCCTTCCATAAGCCCGCGAAGCGGTGACCAGCATTTAAGGCAAGACGTTATACCAGTTATTAAAAACCCCTAAACAAAGCAGCACTCTAAGGGTGAAATCTGCCCGCATAGAGGGCCAGCTTAAGGATCACGTAGCCGTAAATCCTACTTCAACCCCTGTTTGAAGAATTATAGTGGAGCCCGAGTAATGTAAAGGAGTCAACTGAACTTCGCTGACTAATTATTTGCAGAGCGTGCCCGTGATCCTAAGCTGTTTAGCAAAATATTAGTCAAGGTCCTGTGTTAGAGTGAATAACATCCTTTTGTTAAAGTTCTTTATCACGGACAACACGATGTGATACGTTACCTGTCATCAGCACCGAGTAACCCAAACACTCTGGGGAAAAAACCAAGCCCAACACAATGAGAAATACATGGGATCTTACAAGTGAACGATTAATCAACTGAATCATTTGGTAACGAAGGATTTTCAGTGCAGTACTTAGAAATGATTTCTTCTTAAGCCACAGATGTGAGAATATCCCTGACCAAAACCGTGGGGGCACACCCCCCATAGGTTCCCAGTTGGATTTTCTATTGGTATGAATTAACCCAGTAACAGCCGGGGATGTGACGTGTTGAACCAAGTCACACCCCAGACACCTCATTTTGGCACGTTCTCAAGCCCAGTTCCATCCCGTACGCAGAGCCTGGAAGGAACAGCAGCGCCGGCACAAGTTCACTAGAGCATGCCATCCTCATTGCTGTCCAACCCCTGCTCTGCACTGTTCTTTGTCCCTGAAACGCTGCAGTGGAACAAAAAAAATATATTTTTATACATATTTTGAAGCAGTATAAACATTACTAATCCATGGGCGCCTTGGTTTCTGTAGGATTGACTTTAGATTGCCCTTTTGAAGAGCTCATACAGTTCCAAGGCAACTGACTGAACCGGCTTCAGCAGAGCCCACGTTACCGGAGCAGCTGAGGAATCCCAGCCTTATTTTAACTGGTTTGTATCTTGGAGGAAGGAAGGGAACTGCTAATTAATTAAGATTGGTCATCAAGTTGAGCTGCCAGATAATAAGCTATCTTCAAAATTCAGGGCATAAGCGTACACTAGTCATTTTAGTTCAAGTTTTGTTCTGTAGGGTGAGGTTAATGCAAAAACGGCTGCACCTGCAAAACAAACGGCAAGCGCCAGAGCACTGCTGTTCACCCAGAGAATGGTCCCACTGCTAACTCACGGAAGATGCATTCTTAGCGGTCTTCTGCCAGCTGGTACCCCTTGCCTAGCCAGGCCTAACCCAAACTTGTCTTCAGTATTTGCAGAGGAGCATACATTGCAGAACAAAATCCAGACAAATAAATAAAAAAGCCACGAGTGTTTCTCCACCTTGGGTATCAGCTTGTTTGGAGGCAGGCAACTCATTTGTGGAAATATTTTTAAGATATCTTCTCCGACATCAGGTACCGAGAAGACTACCTAAAAGCTGAAAAAAAATTTTCAAGTTTTGAAATCACGGCCAAGGCTAAAGGTCACAGTACATGTTTCCGCTGTGGATGGGCTCGTGCTGACCCAGAGCTGCCACACACTCACACTGGTGCTCTCCAAAGACACTTTTGGTGGAGGGCAGCAAATGTACCAGCCCCTGATGAATCACTGTTTGGGACATATATCCACTGGCCGTCATCCCAAATGTGGCATTAATGCCTAGCATGCCAGACAGAACATGGAAATTAATGTGAAAAATTTGGGGGATACCTAGGACAAAGCAACAAACCTATTTGGCCACATTTAATAGATTACAATCTTCAAAGGCACAACCAACACTAAGTAATCCTCTATCATCATAATTTTTTTTTAACTTGCCTAGTAGCATTCTGCTTATCTAATTAGGAGTTACTCTTGCTATGTCATTTGAGTATGTCCTCACATTTACCTAAACCTGTTGCTGTACATGATTAAATTGCAGCGTGACCCACGTCTAACACCAGCAGCAGCTCAGATATTTACACGTTACACACATTTAATACTTCCATGAAACAGCAACACGAATACAAATTCTTCGGGACTCCACATTTATCATGGAGATGACCCATGGCTACTGCCAGCTCTCAGCTTCAGTAAGATTACAGTCAGGAGCCTGCCAAAAAAAGCAGCAAGTTTTAATACATATACCGGAGTAGGTATTTGCATCTCAAGCTGCCTGCTCATACTGAGGAGCAGGCTGTTTTGTACTCCTTGGAGAAAAAAAAAAAAAAAAACCAAACACATTTGCCCTGAATAAAGTCACAGAGAAAACTGCAAAAAGTCTTTTTTCTACTGGTTTGGTTTTTTGTTTGTTTTTTTGTTTGTTTGCTTTTTTCCTTCCACTTCTCTGAAACACCTTACAATACCAGCCACAAAACAATTTCTTAGCAAGAGACCGAGGCTCTCCGGAGCCAAACTGTTTGTTCTGTGTCCATACGCTGCGAAACACGACAGGATCCCCATGCAAACCCAGGACTTCCAGTCGCTACTGCAATCAATGCCAGTAACACAATAAATCACTAACTTCTGCCTTTTAACTACAGACACTTGAGGTAGGTAAAAGGCCCAATGACTGACTTCCCTGCTGTTAGCCACCCAGTTGGCAACACAGGTTATTTTTTATTATATATTTTTTATATATTATTTATCTATTATAGTTTTTACTCACACAATGCTACTGTACTGCTCAGGCAGAGAATCGGAGCTGCAATTAAGTAAGAACCAGGTATAGGTGGTTCTACTGACCTTTGGTAGTACACAACTCAAAGTCTTGCACTGTTTGGGAAGATGACTTTTTGGTGGTGGTGGGGCATTCTGGGGTTTGGGTTTGTTTCTTTCCCTCTCTCTACAGATCTCTTTTCTA
Organism: Falco naumanni; assembly: GCF_017639655.2. NCBI lineage: Eukaryota > Metazoa > Chordata > Aves > Falconiformes > Falconidae > Falco > Falco naumanni. Next base: position 13,958,202 of record NC_054063.1, on the reverse strand, counting down.
GATAGCCAAGGAGAAATCAGAAAGAAACATGAAGGAAAGTATGTCTTCAGTGCCTAAAACTGACGATGTAACAGGAAAAAAAGCCAGTAACTTCAGACAAAAACCTGTGTAACTCTTTAGATAGCCATGTTTGCTTTCTATGCTATCACAATCAGAGCAATCAGCCAGGAAAATAAATTATTTTTTTAAAAATGTGAAAAGACGGGGGAAATCAAAGGGAGAAAACAACTGCTTAAGTATCACCATTTCTCACCAGGACACATCATTTCAGTGTAAAGGTTTTTGAAGACTGAACACCCAGCAATACTGCAATATATCCACCTTACTCCAGTTTTTATATTAACAGAAACCTTTCTGTAGATAGAGACAAGATTAATCAATACATCAAACTATACAACTAAACAGATACAAAGTTCATACAGGTACCTGAAGATTGTTTAGTTTGGAATTAATAGATCCAATTTCCCACTTGTCCTGCAACCCGTGACAAGGCTCCTTTGTTTTTCTTCGAGGAGCAGGGAAGTAACCATAGCATGAATCTGAGTGGAAGACTTTAAACCTTCTAAGCCTTTGTTAACAACAAAATATCAAATTTACTTAACACACAAACCAACCCCAATAAACCAAAGGTGAGGGATGTGAAGTTTGTTTTACTTTTCATGACTTTGCCACTCTAGAACCAAGATGGATCTCTTAAAACAACAAGAAATAGTAGTACATCAAAACTTCAAATTCAATGCTAACTTAATTTTAAAAGGCTTCCCTGGAACTTTTCTTGCAGCTTTCTTGGTTTGCTTTTTTGCCATAAGCACTAGCTACCAATTTTATCCTGAGGCACACTTCTGAATTTCAGATGCCTTTGTCAGGTGTGCTGTCTCAGCCTCAGGCCCTCCTGGCAAAGGAAAACCTCCCTCTAAAAGCAAGCATTGCAACCCAGGCTTTCTCCAAATCCAGCTTCTAATCAGGATTTTACTAGACAAAGAATCAAAGAAACCTGGACTGCTCCATATCTCGGGCCTCCCTGTAATTCCAGCCACTTTGTCTACCTGTCACGGGCTCACCCCTTCCTTGCACCAAAGCAAGTCTTTTGACCATGCACTTTGCTTTTTGAGTTCACCTATGTCAGTGGAAATAGACTCAAAAAACCCAACGACACAATGATTGGGTTCCTGCTCGCTTACCGAACTGAAACAGCTCCATACGTGGTCAAAAACCAGCAAATGCCAGCAGAAGCAAGTATTCATAATTGAGGACAAGAGGGTGGCACTTCCAGCTTGCTTGGATATTGACTGCTAGATCACACTGAAATCAGAAGTCAGAAATAAAGTATGTTCCACCAAGATTTTTCGTTGTTTTTAAATCAATTAGGCCTGTAATTGCAATGAAACACATGAGATAATGCAACTTAAAAAGCAGTAGTTGATCTAACTGCAGTCCATCTTTGGTGTAATGTTACAAGCCTTATGTCGAAATTCACAGTTTATATATCTGAACCATATTTAGCAGAACAAGAGATTGCCACCCTGCAAGCCAGAACATGGAAATTACTTTAAAACAGAATTGAAAATGTGCTTCTATTTCCAGCTCATGTGTTATCAATCCTCTACAACAAATATTCACATAAATATTTGTGCGTGTATTTTCAGTTCGCAGTCCAGCCTACCTACGTTAGAGTCTCTACATTCAGAACTGAAGCATTTTCTACCTTTATCTCAGTTCATAACTCCAGGCACATTTTTCCAAGAAGCTGACAATCTTACAAGGTCTTTAAACAAGGAATAACAGAAATTCCAAAAACTCCCTTACTTGAGATACTTGGTTAAAACAATTAGAAGATAGTATCTGAGTCACAATAATATACATAATTTGAATTTATGCAGCTGAGACTATGGAGTTCTCAAAAATGCAGGAGGTCCAAGGTATTATAGATGCTTTATAACATTCTGTTTTTCTTCTCCAACAAATCTGAAAATACTGGGGTAGAAAAGGGAAGACCCCTAAGCAATCGGGAGAACAAACTAGTAACAGAGTTAAAGCTTTTCTCTTTGGATGGCCACACACACTCAGGGAGTTTATGTTATGCCCAGAGATTACAAGCACCCAATTAGAGCAGTCAAAACACCACTCAAAATGGAAAATCAAAAGAACAATGCACAAACGCAATGCACGTGAAATTTAACTTTTATTTTTCTGTTGATAAAACCCAAAGATCCCTCACAGCAGCAATAGATGCAGATGTCATCTGCAGAAATGATACCTCTTCTTAATCTGTTCACCAAGTGTGTAGGGACTCTATATTAGCACAGTACAGGCACTGCTCAGTAGTAACAGAGATCATGTTTCTTGGGATATTTTAATCCATCCTTTCCTTAATATTACAGGGGTTTTATAGTATTAAAGATGACTGTTAACGAGTTGTCTGTTGATTGGAATTTTTTTGTTGTTGCAATTTAAAAACTCTTAGATTCTACATGTACAATTTCTATGCCCAGATACACCTCCCCACAATTTGCAGTAGTTGACAAACTGTATCCAAATGCTACAATTCAGAATGAAAATGCTACTGCATTTAGCAGCTCTAGCTGCACTAGAGTTAAGTATTTCTGTAAAGTAACGAAACACACCTTTGTTCAGTAACAGAAGGGATATAGGTTTTAAAATGCACGTTTCTATCTTGTATCCATACCTTTCTTTTATATATATATATATTTATATATAGCTCTAAAACAAATCTTTACTATTTTACAATTAAATTAAAACACATCCACAATTGGTCTAACTAGTGATTTTGGTCTCAATACTTTATAAACATTAGTTGTTCCATAAAAATATACAATTCAACAACATGGTTGTATTAGTAACATGGGGCCTTCTGAGAGGCCTATGACACAATCAACCACACAATTCAGTGCTCATGTCATCTAACCAATAAATATTTATACTGTATTTCCAACCGATCAGTATCTTTAAAATCCAAATTTCTCTTTGCAGGCTTACCATGCTTACAAACATGCAGAAAGCAATCACATTTTTTTCTTCTCCAGTAGATCAACTGACAAAGCACAAACTACATGCTGTCACTTTTAGATCGCTAACCTTTTCCTTCCTTTCACATCCTCAATTATTTCACAATAGACCAGACTCCTCCATGTAGAAAGACCAGGGATTAGCCACATAGTAAGAACTGCACTTTTCAGATAAGTTTTAACTTTTAAGCTTCTACAAATCCAATTACTAAGTCAATTAAGATGCACCCATAGCTGCCATACAAGGGAACAGACAGCCAGTACACAACCAAGTTAATTCTAGATATATACCAAAAGGTGACCTTAAAAAAAAAAAAAAAACAACAAACCAAAAAAACCCACAACCCCCCCAAAAAAAAACCCAAACCTGAACTACATAACTACAATCTCAAACCTGGTAGATTCCAAGAGGTGGATCTCTGTCCAGAAATTTTCTTCAAAACAGCACACAAAAACCATCTCACCATCAACACCGCTTAAGACATCGATTGCTTATAGCTGGAGATTTCCTTATTCCCACCACAGCACCATCCCACATAAAGTTTTATAGCAAAGGTGATGTAGTACAACCAAGAATTCTCCAAGTCAGAAGCAATCAGTAATAAACTGGTAACGTGGCATATAAGCCTCAGAACATTGTACTCATAAAGGTAATAATAATTTAGGTATTAACTAGTCCAAGACCAATACAGTCAGTCTGTAAATAAGACTACAATAGAACATACTAAAAACACAAAAGAGGTATGACAATTAAGATGAGTATTTCTTTTAAACAGCAGAAAGTCAGGGAAACATCTGGAATTCTTTTGCACTGCATTAATATATCTTCTGTTTCTGAATATAAAAATACATCTAGACAGGCAATCTAGAACTGTGTACGCTATTAGATTTTTTTTCCCCTTAGCTGCTTCAAGATTAGTACAAAATAATGTAAGTTACAGGAATGATTGTTGCAAATTCGTATATGTTGGCTATTACAAAATCATTCTATGAGAACACCAACTGTAAATTATTTACAGGCGAGGTAATACAATTTCTAAAGTAACAAATTACAATTTAGGAGAAGTGTAAAAAATAATGTACTCGCCAAAACATTATAAAATCTGGTATCATTATCAGCTACACAGTAGATCACAATTAGGTTTTGTAGTTGATATACAACATATTCTTCAGAAAAGTGCCAAGATACTGCTACATAAGAATCTTTTTTCCAAAATCATTTAGCAAAAAAACCTGCAGATTCTATGTTAAGTAATGAAAAAAAAAAAAAAAGGCAGGGAAAAAGGGATGCCAATTGTACAAGTATGCGTTCTTAAATGCCTTTGAAAAGACTGCAAATTCACTTTCACGCTTAGAGGTCTGACATGAAAGAGACTTCTTAAAAAAATCAATAGAAATATCCATGCATACTTTTTCAGGGTATTGTAGGCCATTTTAAAAGTACACATTCCTCTTAAAACTGTGAAACACACAGAGACTGAAAACATTCTAAAACCAGCAGAACTGCCAAGGGTCCTTGGGATCAGTAGTACAAAATCCTGCTGTACACCAGTCACTACTGCTGCACCCCAGGGGTCTGTACTGGGGTCCATACAGTGCAACATACTCGTTAATATGAAGCGTGATGGGACAGAGCCCCTCAAGTGAGCCATTCAAAGGGACCCTGGCAGGCTAGAGAAATGGGCAAACGAGAATCTCAAAGTTCAGCGAAGGAAAGTGTAAAATCCTGCACCTGGGGAGCAGTAACACCATGCACCAGCACAGGCGGAGAGGCTGACCAGCCGCAAAGCAGCCTTGCAGAGAACCATCCCAAGCTCACTGCGAGTCACCGCGCGCCCTGGCAGCAAAGCAGCCCAGCACTCTTCTGATCTGCGTGAGGAAGAGCGCTGCCAGCAAATTGAGGGGGGCGACTCTTTCCCTCTGCTCAGATGCAACTGAAGTGCTGGGTCCAGTTTTGCACTCCCCAGTTCAATACAGACACGGGCATACCAGAGTGAGTCCAGTGAAGGGCCACCAAGGTGATGAAGTGATTGGAGCGTCTGACAGACAAGAAGCTGAGAACTGGGATTGTCTAGCCTGGAGATGAGAAGGCTCAGGGGTGATCTTACCAATGAGTATAAACGCCTGATAAGGAGGAGTAAAAAAGCCAGACTCTTCTCAGCAGCATCCAGTGACTGGACAAGAGGCAACGGACACCAATGGCAATACAAGAAACTCCATTTAAATGGAAGAATGGACCTTTGTAGCGTGAGGGAGATCAAAACACTAGGACTGGTTTCCCAGAGATCTTCTGGAGTCTCCATACTTGGAGCACTTAAAAACCCAGCCTGTCAGAGTCCTGAGCAACCTGCTCTAGCTAACTCTCCTCTGAGCAGGGGGGTTACACCAGACAATCTCCAGGAGTCCCTCCAATCTCCATCATTCTGTGATTCTATGAAAAGGACAGGGTCTTTTGTAGCCCAGGCATTGGATCAACTGAGTCACAAAGCAAACTATAAAATGTAAATGGAATATATTTTCTCTCTAAGTTATCACATACAATGTTAATTTTGCTGCCTGCGTTTGGCCGATCTCATTTTTTCAAATCTCGACTCCATTTCTTCCAGGACCTTTGGTGTGTATCGCACAACTAATTTAACCTTTCCTTGAGCTGCCTTCAGCAGTTCTACTGCTTTTTCGTGGTGTTCACCTTCGACACTCTGCAAAGTATAAACCATTAAGTACAGTATTAGAAAACAGATTTTTTCATTTTTTGTACAACTTCTGTAAAATCAAATATTGAAGCATTCTAGTTTCAAGACTGCACAAGGACAACATCACCCAAGTTCAGGATTTATTCTTCAGCAAATCAGTAAGACGTGATGATAAATTTTACTAATCAGTATTAAAAAACCAAAAAACAAACAGAACAAAAGGGTAGCACAAAAATTTTAGTTAGGTTTACGCTGAAAAATTAAATTGTTTACATACAGTAAGTGAAATCAGGATAACATTAGGCAGTTATGGAATCACACTTAAAAATCAACAACTTCAGCAGGTCACTTATTTAAAATTCAAGATTATTTTTCTTCTTTTGGCATATGTTTTTAATTCAGTAGTCACCCTCAATTTGTGTATTAAGTTGCCACATGACAACTGCGAGATAGCTGCCTTCTTGATGCTATCCTGTGTTACAAGGCAATACAGTGCATACTGGGTGCCTGCAGTATAGCAGCTAACGTGCAGTGTGTTGCCTGTCTCAGGGCTCCACACGTCTCTCAGTAAATGCAAGGTATTCAAGATTAAGAATAACCTAACCCAACTCTTTAAGAACAGAATGAAAACAGTTTCCCTAAAACAACTCTCAGAATTTATTAGGGTTATATTAATCTAGTTACCAATTTTAAGTAACAGTTCTGAACAACTGCACCCACATATATATTCCTGGACAGCACACATTTTATCAGAAAAACTTATTTCTCCCAAACTTATTAAACACAATGACGGGACTACCCCAAGCCTACCTCCCACTGATGCTATTAGAAGCTAGAAGGCAGGTGATGTACCTGTTGATTGGAGGGTTTCCCCGTTACTATAAAGTTACTTACAGAAAGAAAGACAACAATTAAAAAAAACCCAAATTATTTCTCTTCTATCAGACTTAGACAACACATAGATCTGAGTGTTTTCATTTTTGTTATTCAAGTGGATGTGTAGGTTGTTCTGTTTAAAAAGGCTAATAAAAGGTTTGTGAAGTTCTACGCTTATTATATCAAAACACCTAAAATTCTGGAGTACACCAATCTCCCAGCTGGAAAAAAAAACAAACTTGTTTTAAGGCACATTCACTGCAGTCTTGGCAGTGGCAATTTATTTTTAATTTCTTCATTATTAAATTAGAAATTACAATTACAAGAATATGCCTGTCATGTGTATTAAGACGACAGGATTCCATCTGTAAACATCAGCAGACAATTCCTCTGAGACCACGCTGGCATTCTCAACAGTATTTTATGCACTCACTTGCTGCACTCTTTCAATGGCTATATCTGTATTTATATACGTGTATGCACACATGCAGTCATTAGCTGCACCAACTGTCTGACGATCAGGCTCAGTTTTGGATAGAGTGGTGGTTTTGTTTTCTTTAAGGGGGTCTGTGGGTGAGGAAGGTCTCATCTAAAGAGAGTTCTATACCCATCCCTCACTGCTTCAAAGTAACAGGAAGGCCAAGCCAAGGACAGTTGCACCACTATGGTCATAATTTCTCTTATGTCTCCTAAAAAGTACATTTGGACTCCCAGGTAATAATCAGGAGCCAAGCATGTCAGAGATCTGGGCTAGCAGCGACTTCCCAGAGTACAGACACCTAGTAAGTCTCTATTCTTGTCAAAAAAACCCACTGGGGTTAAAAAGCATAGGATTTGGTTTGATGTTCGGTCTCAAAATAAAATTTGGTTTGCAGATATAATGCAGAACATTAAGCTAGCATACAGCTTCTCTAAAATAAAAGCAGGGGTTTGAGAGATATTTACATACATTTCACTGGCAGCTACCATAAGTCAAAGCCTGTCCACAGCCTCCTCTTTCCAGTCACTCTGTGTTTTATTTTGTATTTTAACTCTTCACAAGAGGATACTTATTAAAAATAAATATCCACAACGGCATTTTAGACATATGCTCCTTAAAATATTCTAAAAAGCCTCTATTTCTGAAGCTCCATGCACTTAAGTGGGAAGAAAAAAAACACCACAGAACTGAAGATAGCACCACCTTGTAGTTCCACCTTATTACAGCTTTCATAATACAGTAGCATTTTTGTTGGGATAATGAGAATCTGGTCAGTATAACTCAACATAGCATAACTACTTACCTTAGAAGGTGCAGAAAACTATTATTTAAAATCTGTATCATGAAACTTGGATGAAAGAGGAAGCCATAATGGCAGTTACTATTTCATACAACAATTCTTTGAGTCAATTTATAGAACCCCTCAGAATCTGAAATACTGACATAAGTAGTACAGTTCCCAGTTGAGACAGATCACCAAAGCATAATCCTAGAGCTCTCTACAGAAACCTACTCAGGTTGTTCTTGCAAGGTCAAAAAGAAACTACTTTGCCAAGATTAAAAATGACATCGAGCTTGTGCCCTGCATATTCCCTGTGTGCCCCCACGTGGAAACAAGTCGTTACTGCTACAGAAAGTGAAAACCAGTTCCTACCACTCCGTTTACAGAAAGCAGCTGGTCTCCACGTTTCAGGCCTCCATGTCTATCAGCTATACCGCCAGGGATAATTCGAGAGATATAGATTGGAGAATTTTGTTCTTTGCCTCCCATAATGTTGAATCCAAGACCTTCTTCGGTTTTGGGTAGTTCAACCACTCTGGGATGGGAATGACCTTCGCTAGCAGCAAATGCAGCTACGGTGGCCTGTAAGGAATAAGACATTCCTATTTATAAGAAATTAAATGCAGACCCCTTAACTAGAGACGGCGACCAGATTGAAAAAAAAGAATTTTTATCTCAAAGTACTTAATTGTTACGACAAACGAGATGAATTCCTTAGATACCAACACTAGCATGAAAAATTTAGGACTCCAAGAATAAAATTAAAATGGAAGAAACTTAAAAATAACAAGTCTTTTTTATACCTTTTAATAACCCATTAAGTTCATCCATTTTATCAGACATCTAGATAATAGCCTTCTGAATTTTAAATAATCTTCTGCTTCTAAGTTAACAAACTACTGTATTTTACAGCGGTTTGGGGTTTACCTTTGCTGTTGCATTAGCTCTAACTTCTGGGCTACTGCTGATATCCACAGTTTCGTATACGTGTTCGTACACCTTTAGAGACAAAACAGTTTAAGCATGGGGAGAACAGACATTTTTCTCCTTATACAACAAAATATCACGTACAACTCAAAAATGTGTAAATTAAAAAGTACACACCTCTAATAAGAAGTTACTCCCTGGTTCACTACAATGCATCAAGTGACAACCTACCTTACTATCAGGCAATACCACTCTTGGCATCTTTATCGCTCAGTTAATCCACACATATCCAGGTCTCAACCTAAATCTTCCCTCCTCCCACAGCATTCAGACCTCACCATGAATTTACAAATGCTTATAGCTAATCTCACACACCTGACTGGAGACACGGATGACTATCTTCTGTTGTTTGATTCAAGATCAAACTCTTCAATAAGGATGCATGCAAAATCACTTACGGACAACTCTTCAAAGCTCTCCTGACAATGCATCCCTCCCCACAAACCCCCAAATTTTCCTTCAACTGATGCAACTAATTGAATACCTTCAGAAAAAAAGAAGTTATTGAAAACACAGAGGCAATAAGAATACTAATGCTAAGGACATGTTTACACTGAGGGCTAACACATATCCTTACATCTACCTGTCAACCATTTGGACTTGCTACACAACAAACGCACCATCCTCAACAGGATGGAAATATTAAGATGACATCTGTATCTACAAACTGATCTTTTAAATTATTCCAGGTGTTATCATCAGTGGTAGCACTAACAGCAAGAGCAAAGCATATTCAATCACCTAAAAATCTCTGAAAGAGTAGCTGGACGGAACATGAGGTGGTGCAAGGCCCCACCTCAAGCTGACGCCAATACCGAGGCAAGTGGTACTTTGTCCATTCTTACACTCCAAGATGACAGCCTGCTAGCTGCTGGTAAAGACAGGCTCTCAAAATAACATCTAAGAAGTTATTTGTTCCTGAGCCATTATTTAACACACCTATTCTAGCTTAAATGATTTGCTTTTGAATTTTAAAAAAATAAGTTTTGTTCTATTAAACTTTGTAATCAGCTTTTAAAAAGAACAAAATCAGATTAATGCACTGAGCACAAAAATGAAAAGGTAAAACACTGGTTTTTAACTCAAGGTAACTGCTTATGTCAAGTTAACTTACCTCCCTTACAGCATTACAGAATTCACTTTGAAGGACCCTTTGCAATGCCTGTAGCTTTTGTGGCGGCACTTCTCCACTTCTCTGTAATTTTTCCAGCAACTCAATTGCTCTGCAGATGTCTACAGGAAAATAAAACACTAGTAATGAGTAATGCCTGAGGAAACCCGAAGTGTTTTTTAGTTTGGTTTTTTTTTTGTTGGTTTTTTAAATTTTTTTTTAAATTAACGGAGCAGTCTGTGTACATACTGGGTATACACCTTAAAACTATGTACTAGTTTCCTCTCTCCCATAAAACTACATATCTACAAAATGTTACATTAAACCACCATACTTTCAGACTATTAAGTCAACCACAGCAATGCAACCCTGTAAAATATCCGAAGGTATCACTTCCATATGCATACTGCAAAGACAATCTGATTTTTCCTTGAAGATTAAATCATATTGAACCATTTTGTTGATGTATATACTACTAACATTTCATATGCGTACTTCAAAATCTATCTACTGCATGGACAAAATTCTTTTTAAACAGCTAGAATATCATTAAATATGCTAACAAACCTTTTATGTTCAAAAAATTCGTTCAACAAGTAGACTTGTTGCTTCTCCTACAACAGCACTGAGAACTACCTGGCCCCAAACCTCTTTGTTCCAGTTCCTAGAAATTTGTTCCTAAGAATTCAAATTGTCCACGTTCTCATGAAAGTGGATGCTGCTTTGTGAAACTGAACTCCCTGTGAAGGATTTGGTTCCAGACCGGTACGACTCAAGACAGGCATCGAACGCTATGTGGCGTGGTCCTGGCAGCTCTACACGAGTAGCATATATTCATAGCTCTCACTTGTATTTCCAAAGTGTTATATTAGTGATCATTCTGAATCACGCAATTCCTTGAACAGAAGCAGAACAGTCTCTCAGAAAAGCACACAGAAAGGATTACCTTATCACAAAGGCAAAGAAGCAGTGATTAATATACTATATAAATAAGGCACAGATTATTTTAGAAAAGGATGAAGGCTAGGACATTGCTATATCACAAATGCATTACTTTTTTCTGTAATTAATTTTCAGGCAATCATTCTTCATGTGAATGCACGTCTACTCAATAGCATCACGTCAGCACAGAAAAAGTGCAATAGCCACAAACTCCTCCTAAAGACGAAGTCAAAAAAGAGATAATTTATGTAACCGAATGAGAAGACAAGGGGGTGCCTGTTCTGAAATTAATGTCAAGTGCACTGGCCAGAGATAACCCACAGTGATGTTCTGCCCACTTTCAATGTTCTTTCCATCTCCATGAGTTATGAAAAAATGCTTCTAAAGCTTTTAATTTCCTAGCACACATTTTATATTTCATTTAGCATATAAACTCATCAGTGAAATTAAAGAGATTCTAGATGTAATTGTTTTTTATGATGCAAAATCACCAGCTTTCTTAGTAATCCTTGTGTTCAGCAACAGCAGTACAAATTATCTTAATTTCATGAAGTCTCACACTTAACAGTTTGAAGTACAATGATCAACAAATGTCGACAGAAGCACTTCCAATCCTGCAACACTCCATAAATTCATGAGAAAGTCTAGTAAGTATATGAATTACAATACAGCTATCATTTAAATACTTGCAGATGTTTGCAGACAAATGACTACTTCATGCACATAAAAAGTACAGTTCCATGCAGCTGTTCTTGTGCCTGCAGCCCACGAACCATGAAGTGCGTGAACTTGTTATCTAACAGTTTGATCAGGACACTGCCAGAAATTTTAAAGGGCAACAGCAACCTACTGATCCAAAGAGTAGCTGCAGAAATAAACGCTCCAGAACTCCATTCGCTAATTTCTCGTCTTTTTCTGACTTTGTATTTCATCAATAAACTCGGTATATTTCCTACCTGGATCTCCTAACAGACAGAACTACATCACATTTTATACCCTAAGGAGAAATTGGCTGGTTTGGGAACCAGCTGTGTCTTTCATAAAGCACAGACCAGAAGCACACAATCCACTTGTCAAAAAGTGACTGGGATACACTGAACTGGATTCCTTTTAGATGAAACTAAAGCAGAAAATGCACTTTAATAAAAAAGGGCTTTCAGATCAAAGGACCAAATTGCTGCTGTAAAGTAAAAACCCAAAGCAGACAAGCACAGCATGAAAATTGGGTCCTCAGCATTCCACAGATCTCCTTTTACCACACTGCACCGCTTGCTCAGGCAGACACTGGCAAGGGATCCCACTACCAGGACACTTTTTTTCCCCAACAGTTGTTTTGTTTTGCCCTGTTGACAGGACCCCATTATACCAGTCCGAAAGTGAAATGAGCGTAACTTTTTCCTACTGAACTGCATTAGGCACGACCAGTCAAAAGCTGAAGATTCAATCTCTCCCAGCAATACTGCTCTGGAAAGGAACTAGTTTGGCTGGGAACAAGTGGCAAAACACACCTTTCGTTTTCAAGAAAAGATTGTTGACTGCCCTGTTGATGTAGTTTGCTTCCTCCCGAAGCACTGCTCAGCTGTATGTATTGATCAGCTGAAAGTTGATTGTTCCAGTAATGGATTTCAACAAGGATTGATGTAGAAATTACTCTAGAGGTAGATGATAAAAAAAACCCACACATAAAACTCATTGTAAAATTGAATCCATGCAACTAAAAAATCGATTTTGTTTTAACATTTTCATCCTTTTTATATCAGCCATCCGTTCTTCACAAATAATTTTTTGTGATCACAGGATGCTAGATCGAGGTTCTGACAAGAAAAAAAAAAGATACATTTAAACTAAAAGAATGTGGAGAAAAAGCCAGGAAGATGCCACCACTCCAAGCGTATGTGTGAACTAAACACAGAAAGAGGAAAAATGCAGCATCTTCATAGATGCTCATTATTAACCACCTCCGCCGCTTCTGTTCAAATAGTCTGGATTCCTAAGATGTATGTAGAGGTATCACACATCACTGCCAAACCATAAGAGTAAATTCAAAATATAAAATGTTGTTTCAGCCCTGCACTCCAGTGAATTTGGGTGGTGGTGTTTGCAATGCCGCTCGGAGGAGAGGACAGGGAGAATTTTCAATTGCCCTGATGGTAAGCATATGGTAAACGTTTAAAATCAGCTCGATTTCTACACTATTCTCTCTTTTCTTATGCTATATGCCAGCAACATTAGTGATGTTCACTTTCAAGTTGCTGCTGATTCATCATCGAGTTATCTGCAGTCAACCCCATACAATTAACAGATTATTTATTTCTGTAAATAAACCTCTTGCAAGTCTGTTATACTGTGTTCCCTTTTTCTTCTTTTATTAAAAAGACCAATATGCCAGGAAGACTAAATAGCTCCTTTGTTCCACTGATCCCTAAGTAACTCTGCAGATTTGTTTGTTTTCACGGACAGTGCATAGTGGCAGGGTAATGAAGTAGAGAAGGATGCTGCCCAAGGTTTAACTCCCGCAGACCTAACAAGAGCAACTAATCCACTGCCAAAGCAGCTGCCCTAATTAACAAGCTTCAGAACAGAGAGGGTAAATGAGCTGTGGAGTGGGAAGCAAAGTCCTTACGTAACTCACTATTTACAGGCCTTCTCTCACACATTACAAGTGGTTCACTTGTGGAATGGGAAGGAAGATTAAGCAAATAGAAAAACAGAGTTCTGTGGTAAGTAACATGATAGTACCAAGCACAATCAAGTGGGTGTATCTACAAAAAAGCATCTAGCACTGCGAGTAGAGGGAGTGGTCCCAACGAGACCCAGGGGAAAAACACTCCATTCATCCAATCGCCTACACTCCACTTAATTGCTTTCCCTTTCAAAAACAGGATTTCTCATTCTCTGTATTCTCATTTATATTCCATTTCCCAATCCCTATATTCCTAAATATGCACTAATAAACCAACCACTTGTAATGCTATACAAGCATGTGTTCACTGAGCTACTGCAGACATTGCACAGTTCTGAAGAACCACCCTGAAGGAAGTCTATCGTTGTTTCTTAAAAGCCCTGGATAAAAAGACACAAACATACTATAGTTAGGTTCTGTATTTTACCAGTTTCCCTACTAATTCCGGTTACACACTGCACCGCTATTAACAATACAAATTACTATCAAGTGGCAAATCGGGATGAAAACATAAACGCAAGAGACTAACGGAGTTGAGAAGAACCACGAAAAAGTGTATAGGGACCCGTGCATGTCAGTTGCCTGCTATAAAAACAAGAAAGTTATCACTGCTAAGACACAGCCTAACAGACAGGACTTGAACACAGCTAATTCTTAGCTTTCAGAGTAAGTTTCCCCAGGAGGAAAGAGAAACAAGGAGCTCTCGGGCCCAGCGGAGCTGGCAGAAGGCACAGCAGACCCATCTACAGGCGGCCTGGGGCGAGCGCGTCCCCAGAAACCCGGCCACACCCCGAAACGCGAGGAAACCCTTCGGGGGCTGCGCAAAGAGCCGAGGGAGCGAGTGCCACCCGCACACCGCAAGAACCAGCGGCGAAGGGAAACATCTTCAGAGCAGCCACCGCACGGCCGCTCCCCGGCCGCCCGGGGGGCGGAGGAGCCGCTCGGTGCCCCGCGGCGGGCCGGAGTAGTGCCGCCATGGCTGCCCGCTCTCCCTCCCGGCACGGCACGGCACGGCACTGCACAGCGCGGCACGGCGGCACTGGCCCAGGCCTCGGGCCGGGGCAAGGGGGCCGGGGAAGGCCGCCCGCAGGCCTCGGGCCAGGCCCCTAGAAGCGCGCCCCAGCACCGGGCCACGGCAGCGGCCCCGCGGCCCCACCTCGCCCGCAGCGGCCAGCGGCCAGCAACTCCCGTCCCTCAGCAGCCGCCGCCGCGCTCACCTCGCTCCAGCCGCACCGGCTCGCCCAACGCCGCCATCTTCTCCTCGCCGCGGCCCGACGGGAAGTGACGCAGCGCTGCCGGAAGGGCAGCCGCAGGGGGCGGGGCTGGCGCCGGCAGGGGGCGACATGGCGGATCTAGTGGGAGCCTGGCAGCCCCGGTCGCGACAGCGGCTTCGGTCGCGACAGCAGCCTGCGGCTTCCTTGGAGCCACGGCAGCGCCCACCTGGGGTGTGTCCAGGGGCAGGGGCAGCGCGGGGCGGCCGCAGGGCCCTGCAGAGGCCGGCACCGCCCGCCCGCCGGGGCTGCCCTGGGCGCCGGCCTGAGCTAGGGCTGGTTCGCTAGGGAATGCCCTCTTCTTTTATTTTTTTCTTCATCCTTTAACGTGACTAAGGATTCGTCACACGTTAAAAAAACCACACAGGGAACGCATCTCTGTCTGTGCACCCTGAGTGACCCTGGAGATGGAATATGTATAAAAAGGTTGTTCTGCCAGTGTGAAATGCAAAGCGTGTGCTTTACGTTTCTTTAGCATGGATTTAATCTATGTGTGGGGCTAATGTATTGCGTTTACCTTATGTATTAAATCGATGGAAGTTCAACATACTTTGTGAGTTCTTCCTGGAAAAGAGTAGGGGACTACTTCAGGACATGTATTCATATACTCATTTTTTTTCTAAGGGGTAACTCTCCATGTTTGCCTTTGATTTTGACTGCGTTTTGTATTTTTGCTTTGAAAGAGAATGGCTCTCAACAGGTCTCAAAGTGCCTGCTAATGTGACAGTGATGTACTCCCTCCTTTCTGTGATTCATTTTAGTGCCAGTTTCCCTCAGTTTGAAGGATGCTGCATGTGCATTTCAATGAAAAGGTCATACGAATGGAATTTTGCGGGTGAACAAAATTAAATCCTCACAGACTAGTTTCCAGCAAGAAAAAATGGTTTAGCAGCTGGAACTATAGAATGCTTCTGGAATAAAATCCAGATGTTTCTATCACTGCAGTGCAGGAACTCCCATTCTATTACAAGTGATTGAAATTTTAAATGGCCTGGTCTGACTGTGGACAGATGAGCCTATGGAGAAAAATGAGCGTTCAGCAGCATTTCACAAATCTTAAGATTTTTCCAAAAGACGTGATAAGAATACATATTGAAACATATCTTTAAAAGTATCATTATTCTGACTTCAGTGAAGGCTAAAGAATCAGAAGTTAAAGCAGCTGCTTTAGCTTTCCTGTAGACTCAGTGAACTGGACAATGACGTTATGAGAACAAGAAAATCTCAAAAGCAAATTTCATTTATTGCTTCCACTATCTGCTTCACAGTACTGTCCAGCTTAAACCATATTGCTCCTGGAGTTTGCACTGACACATAACTGCAATTAAAAAAACACAACAAAGTTTGGGTTTCTAATTTGTGATCTGTGAAGATTGTTGATAGTAGTTACTTGGTAATAGTTATTTGGTTTTGTTCGTTCTTTGTTTCCAAAGAGGAACTTACTTTCTCAGATTATCTTTTACTTGAGAAAGCTAGGTCTTTTTACACGAGAAGTTCTGTGGATAGCAGGAAAATTAGCAGGGTTAGAATCTTAAAAAAGCATGGGAAAGAAGCAGTCAAAATGACTGCTTATTCTCTGTGGTGTTTGCTTTTTTGTAACAGCTATGGAACTCAACTGAAAAATATCTGAGAGAAATAAACCTTTAGCATAAAATTTGACATCGCTGTTTATTTTAATGAAGAAGCTAAAACTTGGCACAAACAACTTCTCTGTGTCCCTCAGGAGAACCAAAGAATGACAGGTTTCATATTCTGGTGGAAGAAGTGGTGGGATGCCAGTGCAGAACCACAACGGAGGGATGGAAAATAAGGCTACAGGTTATACAGAAAAAGAAATGGCACGCATACCTGTTTGATTTTCCTTGCTGAGGTGACATTTACATGTGCTGCCGTATTTTTTCAGGACCACCAGATTTCTGAAGTGGTGTCTTAAGATACAAAGCCAGGCACTGCTATGGCAGAGAGCACCCTCTTGTCTTCAAAAATAAGAAAATTTATTTGAATTAAAAGAATAGCCACTATGTGACTCAGAGGTCTAATCCTGTCACAACAAACTGTCTGTGCCACCCTAGTCAGGGAATCCCTATCTGGGTGTCTGGAGGAAAAACGGGTCCCAGCAGAGATTCCCAAAGAGTGGGGGGTGCTCCTCCTAAATGACTAGGTAAATGTATTTTCACAGTGGTGTGTGAGAAGCGTGAAAGATCTAAGCGTTAAACTTCAGTTGATGTATTTTTCTAACTACAATGAAATTATTAAATTAGACCTGTTTGTGTCACTCAAGCTTGTGACATTTTTTACCAGAGTTACTTTACTTATATCTTCATTGATGAATTATCCCAGGTGTTAGTAGCTGTACTTTAAAGCCATATAAAATATCAGTGCAGTGTGCTGTAGTATATGTCAGTAGGGCTTCTGGGAGCAAGGACATCCTGCAGGTGTTTGTTTGTGTGTGACACTCTAGAGTTATTGTTGAAGGATTATCAATAAACAAGTGGTAACAGCCAATGTCTTCGTTGGAAAACAGTTTCATTACCAGTTCAAGAGAAAATGGAAATCAGTCTCTAGTGTAAGCTAACTTGAATGAAAGCACAATTTGATTTAGGTGAGAGATCTTAGCATGTAAGAAGTTAATCCATAACTGAATAAGAGGATGAGCTTCCTCTATAAATTAATTAGTAAGATCTTAATATTTTTATCATAGTGTCTAGCCAGGCAGCCAGACGTGGGGCCCTTGAATTCTAGACATTAGACACAGGTGGAGGGAATGCGAATATGACAGGATATACCCTATGATTCGCTAGGAGAAATGCTGGAAGAAGAGCAGTTCAAGAAACATTGCTTGCTTTCCTTCAAGCTTCTGCTTGGGTGCAAGGTTTGAGCTCGAGCTTCTTGTGAGAAAGAGACACTGTTTACAACTGTGCAAGCAGTCATTCTCATGAGCCTTTTTCACCTGTTTGTTTTTTTTTTTTTTTTTTTTACAAGAATAGCTTGATTTGGTGTAGCTTAAATACTTTGTTACTGGATGTGCTAAACCCCAAAAGCCATCAGAAGGATAAGAAAATACACATGGGTTGTGGCAAGCTTTGTCTCTCTACGATTCTATCCGTGTGTAAACTTACGTCTTAATTCTCTAGGAAAATTACTTTTGTATGTGTACAAAAGTATGTGTACTTTTGTATGTGTATGTGTATGTGTACCTGTGTTTTTTGTACAAGTGTTCTTGTGTTAGCAGGACCATTCCATATCAATCTTGTAGCTAGGTAGTATTTTCCTTCACATCCAGCTGACAATTAATTTAGTCACAAGGAGGAACTATAAGATTCTGTAGATGCTATAGAAAACATTGGAACACGATTTTCTAAAATTTCATCGTCCCAATCACATCTTTAGAAGTGGAACAGTGCCAATGAATGCATTATTTTAATGCACAGATAGTACAAATCACACACCTACAGCATTTATTTATGTATGTGTTTTCACATACATATGGTCAACAATGATCTTAAAGTGCTTTTAACGTTATTAGGCAAATGTTAACTCCAAACTGAAAGGAATTTTACTCAAATAATTACCTAGCTAATTGCTGTAGTTGGTATGTATGCATTCAGTTATCATTAAGGAGGAAATGGCAGTTCTGTTACACAGCACACCAATGTGGAGGGGAAAAAAAAAGGATAGTAATGGGTGTCAGGACAATATATGCTTATAAAAATTGAAGAGGAATCTCTGCTGTCCAGAAAGAGCAATGTCTGCCTAGGAAACCTGAAAGGCCAAATTAACCATGGTAGGACCTTTATTTATGATTCAGGGCAGAGAAGAGAGTGCAAATTCAATTTTTAGGTTATTAAGACATCCCTTTGCCTCAGGACTACCATGTTGGTAGAATTTTATTGCTTCAATACCGCTGAATTTAATCACTTTAGATCTCTGACAGTTGGATTGGTATTTGCAATTTCAGCAATACTTTGATTCATTGGCCTAGTCCAGAGTGAGTTTCATGGTCTGCCACACGCTGTGATTGATTGCTATTGTCCCTGTCAAAGTCCAGGCTTTTATACTTATTGAAGAATTTGATACCTTTTTGGTCATGCACATACCAGCAATATTTTCTGTCTTCATATGACAGAAGAGATTTTTGCTTTGTCAGGTGCTAGAGAATTTGTATTTTGATTAATCTCTCACACAGCGGTTGAGTAATGTGTAGAAAGAGTCCAGCATTTTGTTATGTGCCACCTAATCTCCATGCCAATTATTTTGTCCAGATAAAATTTGACTGAGTTGTCGCTGAATTTTTCTAGTCACCCCTGGTGAATGTGGGAGCATGTAGCAGGCGTATAGAAAGCGCTGCCTGTTACTCAGGAGTTTTTTTGAAATCTTGTCATTATCATCCTCCCCACCCCCCGGCCTTTTCTGTACATGATAATGCTGTTTACTGAGGACAGGAGTGACAGAAGAAGCAAAATGAAACTGGAGAGTCGGTAAGGCATCTAAATGCTAATTACAGTTAATACTCAGACATAATTAAATTAAATGCATCTGGGTTTTTTTGCCCAGAGGAAAATATTTGATCTTGCAAATGCTCCTTTTTAGTAAAATGTTCAATATCAGTGAAAGGGCTCACCTTACTATATGATGTAGCAAGCACGTGTTCTGTGGTACAGCTTCGCAAGAAGCTCTTCACCATTAAGTTTTGAAGCACAGCAAACTTCTGTTTATAAAACAGGATAGTATTGTTATATATTCATAGTATTATATATTAATATTATTATTGCATAGTATAGTGTTCTATACAGAAACAAACCTCCTCTCCAGCTCTAATTTGATAGAATTTACCACTTCCCATATGCAAGTGGTCATAGTACAATAATTAAGTTGGCACAGTTCTCACCTATGAGCGTGTTTTCCTTGGTGCACAACTGAAGTCATTCAGAGAATGACATGGTGATAATTGGTGAATTTCAGAGGAAATGCAGGATGTTTAACTTCATCTCGAATGGGACAGGAATGTTTTTGAAAAGAGTATTAAGTTGCATCTGTACAGTCACAGGGAAGAGTTAAGATTGCATTGGAACATCTGCCTGCCTTTCAAGTGATTTGCTTAATGCAAATGTTGAAGTAGCTTACGAGATCAAGCGGTGCACAGACAGCAACATTGAAAAAAAAAATCTCATTACATTTTATGAAAAGTTATTTGAAGCCTTAAAGGATTGAGTTTACTTTAAAAAAGGACTAGGTTTAAACTAAAGCTACCCAAAACAGATTTGGCAGAACAGCCTTCTGATAGCAGAATATAACCACGCTGAGTCTCCCTCTGCTGTCATTGCTGGAAGCGATGTGTGGCCTCAGCCTCTGGGAAAGGTGGTCCGAAGAGGAAACTCTGCCTCTGCAGCGTGCTCTTCTTCCCACTGTAACTTGGCAGGGCTTTCTGAGTAGGAAGGAGGTGGAAGTTGCAAATTCGGTGCATGTCCTGCACAAATACAGGTGTGAGTTAGCAGTGAATTCCAAAGGTCAGCTTTTATTGGATTTTGACTTCACTGTGAGGGAGTAGTTTGTAAGGAGAGAATGTTTCCCGCTAACGTATAACCCAAATATCCACAAAGCCTTTCATAAAGAGACTTAAAGAAAACTTCTCAGATCTGGATTACCACACACACAAAAAAAATCACACTTACAAAATAACAGTTGGAAAACACTTCTACTACCTATTAGACAAGACCGGCTATACATAATGATTTCAGTGTTTTATAACACAGAGTAGACTTTACGTTAGCCAGACTAATATGTTCTTCCTACAATATGTATGAGAGATTTTCCTCTTTATAGAACAAAAGCAGGAATTGCAACCCATCAGGGTTATATGAAATCTTACATTGTATGTCTTCAACAGGCAATGAAAAGTTTGCTGTTTCACATCTTTTGAGAATAGCTATCCTGAGCAGATGAACTGTTATGATTAGCAAGGGTCACGGTACAGAAAAAGCATCTGTGCTGTTCACGACCTTGTGAGTGTTTGGACTGGAATTTAATTTCACCTTTTGGCTTTTCTCCCTGCGTTGTGGTAACTTCTGCACTGTCTCAGGCTGCCTTTGAGCCTTTCACTGACTCCAACGTTCCTTGGCTAGTCCTGCGATGAACTGTTTTTCTGTGTACCTTTAGATGAGCTATCTCAGAAGAAAGCTCGCTGGGATCAGAAAAGTCTCTAGAAAACACAGGTTTGACTTGTAAGATCTGAAATTGTTGTGTTTAAGCTCTGCTAAAGTCATTAAATGTATGCCATTGACCTAAGTGGGAGTTAGACTAAGCCCCTGAAGACCATTCATGTTCAGTAAGGTGATTCTCAGTCTCCTCTGGTGCAAGTGAAAAAAATTGAATACAATTAAGCTATATATTTAGGATTTAGGACTGAAGAGCAGATGGGCTTGGCTGTATGATGGGTAACACATTTTTGGCTTTGTAAAGAGATTTTTTTTTTTTTTTTTTTGTCCAGTGTTTTTGGCCAAAAATGATTTGTAAATACCATTTCTCAAAGGTCTGATCATAACAAAACAGATACAAACTGCTAATGTAACATTAACGTGAAATTACTCTCAAACTGTTTATGCTTACAAAAATGCATCCACCATTTAGGGTCCCCAGATTCTTCATCTCTGTATTACGAGATCCTCCTCTCGTACAGAAAGGAATGTAAGTTTCAAAGATGTTGACTGTGTTTTTACTAATATCGCTGAAGTTTAATGATCTCAGAAGTGTTCTGTTGCACAACGCTGCACATTGAAAACTCAGTGAAAAGGATTTAAAGTGTATATATAAAATTTCCTTTTAAAATATTTGAATAATGAAAAATTAGCATCATCTTCTTGTAGACTTGCGTAGGGCCAGATCACTTGCTGATGCAGATGCATGCAACCCTGCTGTCTCTGAGTCTGTGGCATTTAAGACTGGCATCTTATAGCTGCAATGACAGTATAGGCAGGGTTTGGTTCCTACGGTCCCAGGAGTTTTGCTGCTAATTGCAATAGCAGTAGGGCTGGACCATTCTAAACAGGTGACAAGTAGGTATGCCACCTCTTTGTGTATACGATGCAGTATATACCATTAATATGTTTTCTCCACATCAAGAAGGATGTTCACAGCTTACTTTCTATTCCTTGGAAGAACATAGAGTGATTGTTTCCCCAAATGGAGTCTTTAGCTAGGTTTTTTTCCCCGTGCCAAACTGATAGTGCTAGAGATAGATTAATTTTGTTCCGTTAAACTACCTGATCTCATCATCTTTACGAAGCCAGTGAGTTTGACTAATATTAAATAGAGTAAGTGAGTGGTATCTAACTGGTACAGCCTGTACAGATGTAATACAATCTCCTTCCATACTATTTTATCCCATTACTCTAGTTTCTAATCTTGCAAATATTCTCAAGAGGAATTACTCACATGCATAAAATAACCTCATATTCTTTAATGTTTGCAGGCTTGGGCCCCAGGTTACAATATCATTTATATTACAATTGTTTCTGAGTGTAAAAGGCTGCTAATTATTCCAGATTCTGAATTTAGGATTATATTTTGAAGGGAGAAATAAGTCTTATTTGTCTGACTTTATCTTTTACCGTTTCCTTCTGATCTGTTTTGTAGTTACACGTGTGGGGAGCATGATGCACATGGGAAAATACTTGGTAGTTTGGTGATAAAAAGTGTTCTCTGTGCTCAAAGAATAAAGGATTACAACTGTTTTGACATTTTCTTTCTTTTTTTTTTTTTTTTCCTGGCTGAAAAATGGAAGAAGCAATTCAACTCATAATATGATTTGTCAAGCTATATTTTAGTGGTCTGTACAGAATGAAATTGGAAACATTCATTTGTTTGCCTTTTCACATTTTAGAAACATGGGGTTTTAGTTTTCTTAAATTGTGCTTCCTTGTGTTTTAAATTTCAGCTGAAGGACTGAAATTAAATTGTGTAGGAAGGCAATAAAAGAGTTTTCTGAGTACATGCAACTGCTACTTATTTTCAGCCTATGACAAAGTGGATTTCCAAGGCAGCTTGTAAATTCATGAAATTTAGAACTTCAAGTAATACCAAAAGCTGCAAGACAGTGAGAATTGGCAACTTAGGCACTTCTGAAACACTTTAATATGGGTTTATGCACCTCTGAACATAAATACTTTAATCAGAGTGGTGCATTAGTGTTTACAGATTGGGACTGTATTCACCAGGTCCTGTTTGTTCTGTTGTTTCAGTGGTGCACGCCCCATAGGTTTTAGCCTTGTAATTCAGTGAAAATATTTCTGTGTGACAGCCCTGGCCTGCTAAGGAACACCCATTTGAAGAGTCCCAGCATGAAAAAGCTTCAAAATCAGATTCAAATACCAGAAGTTGAGACGTGAGTTCCTGTAAGAGCAAGGAAAATAGAATCCTCCAACTTCTGGGGGGGGAAAGAAAAAAAAGAAAAAAAAAAAAAAAAAAAAAAGAGACCTCTACTGTCTTGCTCCCATCAAACGTGTTAAGACCAGTGGTTTGTAACAGATGGAAGAAAGACTGCTCAGATAACTGGGCGAAGGGAGAGCCTAACTTACAAGGAAGGATGAGAACTACTTTCTTTGAGCGTATACTGGGGAATATATGCTGGGGATCGAAGGAGGGTGACAGATGACAACAAGTAGATACAGGTTAGCCAGTAGGAAAGTTAGAAATCATCAATGAGCTGCCTGCCATTAATGAAATCTGATTCTGAAGAAGCTTTGCAGCTGAAACAGGCAAAAAAACCCAAACCATGTCTTTAAAAGGAAAATCAGTTCATTTCTGAAAGGGGATATGTGACATGGTTCTGGAATACCAAAAGACTGGATTTCCTGACCCAGGTGCAAGACCACGGTGCCTTTTTAAGGCAGATGAGTTCTGCACCATTTTTTTTTTGCCTCTCTTTAGCCCCTGTATGTAGCCCAGTAGGACAGCTGGGCTCTCCAAAGCAGCAATCCCAATGTCACTGTCACTAGCAGGTGACAGTCCTTCCTCTGCCTATCTGCAGAGCAGAGAGCAACAGCAATGGCAAATGACATGCTTTCCTTCCTTCACCTTAAGCTCAACTCTGGCAAATCAAACCCGACTTACCACGCTGTCCGTTTTTCTGTAGGATGAATTAGTTTGTGCCCATCTCCCAAAGGTGCTAGACATGATTTGGGAGACTAACCTCTCCCCTGGGAATGCGGGAGTGTGCTTGCAGCTCAGTGTAAGCACTTTCATTAGCTCCACTGTATTTTGTCAAGAAAGCTTATTGCGAGCTAATCCTTAGGCATCTTGCCCTCCTGACCAAAAAGCTTCGGAGCTAATGCTTCCAAGGCTTATAAACACCAGCCTTACTTCTACTCATAGCTTCCCTTTCTTCTTGCAGGACAAGGATAAGTAAAATAATATAAATATAAAATATAAATATAATATAAAAGTATAAAAAGTTACAAATATATATAAAATAAACCAAGATAAAATAATTATTCTCCTCAGAAGACCTATGTTCTGCTTTGTACTGTTTATTTTCAATTGCACATACCTGCTTTTTAAGCTACATAAGCCTCCAACACACTCAGGTCTGGTGTCTGCGTTTTAACTCTACTTTTTATGATTTTAGAGCCTCTTATGCTGCCATGATAACATTCAGTCCCAGTGTTCTCAAGAAGTTTCTATCACTTGCTCTGAGAAGCTCTTCTAGCAGCTTTCCAACAACCAAGAATTACCTTCATCCACAACTAGTTCAGCATTACTTCCAGTAAAAACCATGGCAGAACAGGAATGGAAACACCTATCGAGGCAGAAACATCTACAAGAGAATGGAAATGTCATTCAGGCTTACCCTTTCATTAAATAGGAAAGAATTTACAGTCTTGTTGTACATTTACCTAATCCTAGGAGTAACTCTCTACAAAGTACAGTGCAGCAGTCTATGGCAGATTACGTGCCTGTTTAAATGGTCTGAAAATTCTTACTCCTCCATGTAGTCTCATCAACGTAAGCCAATATGATATAAACACCCTTTTTAAAGTAGTCTTTCATTTCTCTTTTTTTTTTTTTTAAGGTGATCTTGAAATATAAGAGTACATTGAAATTGGTATTTTTTATACTTCAGAAAGATAGATGTGGATTTATTTTTCAAGCCCATCATATTGTCTGGTTTTGGCTTACACAGTTAGAAAGTAAACATTATGAAAATATCTAAGAAGTCTTTGTATACTGAGTACATACACTTTAAAGTCAGGAGGCAAGCAGTAGTAAAATGCTTTCATTTAAAAATACTAAGAAAATACAAATGTAAAAAGATCAGTAGATAAACTGATCTAGAATCCTGAATGGATCTCGGACCTGAAGACATCCTTAAGATTGTGTTAGCAAATACACATATAGAAACCCTGAATTTACATGTAGAAACCCTGCTGAGATTCAGGCTTTACCCCCCAGATGCTGAGAGCTTTATGATGATGAATCTGCAGCCCCTAATATTAACATAAAATAAAATAAAATGTAACAAACCATCTCTCAACTATTCAGGGAAGACTCGAAGTAGTTTTCATTTCTCTCCTGTGCTCCTGGTAATTTATGGTGGTTCAAAAGGAGTACAGCCAGTTCCCATCCTCTGGAGTACAAACACACCGCCTCTTCTCCACACCCTGCCATTTCTGTTTAGCAAGAAATAAAAAAGGATTTTGCACTGAGCCACACAAGAAACATACAGAACGCTAAAATCTGAGGGCAGCTAATCTTGTCCTGTTGCCACTAGTTTTCCTCCACAGCTAAGAGCTGCATCATTGAAGACAGTGCATGCTGTAAAGGGACAGCGTAGATTTTAGAGCACAAGGGGTTTAAAATTACAACATTCAGCTGGAGACAATATACATCTAGACTCACTCAGTTTTCCTTGTTTTATAATACCACCTAGTTCACAACCTGACCAATGAACCATCTTGCCAAATTGGCAAGGATCTTTGAATTTGGACATGATTTATTCATCCATTGAGTTTTCCTTTCCAAGTGGGAATCCCATAAAGACTAAAGCTTGCTTCCTATTGCTGTTGTGCTTGTCAGAAAGTGCTTAGGAACCTCGCAGGGACGCCAGTGGAGTGGATGTGGGAAGTCCTGCTTTTCTGCAGGTTGCTGGCAGTGCCCAAAGAGACCTCTCTCAAAAGTATTTCTCCTCCTGAGGAAAACTCCTCAGAAGAAGTTTAATTTAAAATACTATATGTATAAATATATAATAATATCAGTAATGTTCAGCAGCATTGTGCTTTTGCTTATGACTTGGATGTCTTGATGCTACAGACATTCTAGCTTAATAAAAAAAGGAAAAGGTGAGTTAGCTGGAAGAGTAAAGAAGGTTTAGTATTAAGCATGATCGTAATGGTGATATTTATTGTTTTATCTTTGTTCTTATTGCAAAAATCCACCCTTCTTAAAGTGAGCACATACCTGTAAAACTCACCGCACATTAAAACTTACAGAATGGTCTAACACATAGTGAAATGTCCTATCTCTGCAGGTGTAATGATCCTCAAAATGGTCAGCCTAAACAGGTTACTAGATGTTATTCTGTGATGTCCTCCAGGTGAAAGGGTATTCATATGTAGCTACAACACAACTTTGTTATGGGGTAGATGATGGAATAAGTGTCCACCAGTGGCTGGATTTACCGACCCTCTGGAGTGCAGTAAGGCAGCATGGAGCTCAACTCCGCTCCAGAATACTCTTGTTTTGTGTCCTCTTGTTCTCAGAACAACTGGGGAAATCCCTTCTGCTCAGGGAACTGTGAAGAACACCCTACCAGAGCCCAAAACCTGAGATACTCCTCCTCGCTTATAACATGTGCTGGTAGCCGAGAACCACAAGACTCCTAGCCCAAGCTACCACCCACAAGTCTGGCAGTATTTGGCAGATTTGTATAGCCATAATTTTATTAAAGGTTACATAAGACATTTCAAACATCAAGAGAAGGATTAAAAGGTTTGTGGTTCTTCAAGTATAAAGGATTTTCTAGAAGAGGAAAAACTAGAAAAACCAGACACTGTTTCTGGCACTCCAGGAAGAGCTTGATGCGTTTAGAAGTGAATGCAAAGGAGCAGGCTTGGTAGGAAAAAGTGGTATGTAATTTAAAAAAGAAGCAAACAAACAAAACAATGCTTGGCACTTAATTTCATTTGTGTCAAGGTGAAGCCAAGATGCTCAATATTGTAAATGATAAGAGAAGAGATTCCAGCATACGTAGGAATTTTGTGGCTAGGAGATGGGAGTCAAACTCAGGTGTGCCATGTCTGAGGTCAGCTCACTAGTCACAGGGCTAGTGTATTTTCTGAGGCTTTTCTACCATCCATTGCCTTTTTGCCATTTGCTCCTACCCCCTTAACTGCTTTCTTTTGTTCCAGTGCAGATCGAAACCAACTACAAGAATCACAGATTTATTTCTTCATCTTTTTCTGGTGAAAATAACTGACTAATTTACAGTCTTCGGCTCGATGTATATTGACATATGTATGCAAAATTAAATAGCTCCATTCAAAGAAAAACGTAAGTGTATCATCAGTTACATGTAATCATATACACATATAATCATGTGTATATATATAACCATATAAATAAATGTAGCCCCCACCTAGTTCTAGTTCCAAATCAGGGTCCTAAGCTACCGCTTTCCAGGTGAATAAAGTAATCAGAGGATATGGCCTGTTCTGGAACTGCTCCATCATTTCACCTCTTTCTCATACCTGTTGTTTTGACTAGAAATTCTTGTGTGAGCCCAGCAACTTAGTGGTAAACATATTTCTAAGGACCCTACTCAAAATTTGGTCAATAACACACTTAGTCTTTTCTTACTTACATGAGAAGGTTGGTCTACCATTTCTGGCTAGACCCAGCTTGCACGCCTACCAAAGTGTTTTCCAAACTATTTATGTCTTAAAGGGAAAAAAAAAAAATAAAAAATCACTAAACCAGTGAGTTGAAATCATAGAATCATAAAATTGTTTAGGTTGGAAAAGACCCTTAAAATCATCGAGTCCAATCGTTAGCATAACTCTGCCAAGCCCACCACTAAACCCTGTCCCCAGGTGTGACATCCACACGTCTTCTCAGCACCTCCGGGGATGGTGACTCGGCCCCGTCCCTGGGCAGCCTGTGCCAGTGCCGACAGCCCGTGCAGTGAAGACATTTTTCCTAAAATCCCATCTAAACCTCCCCGGCGCAACCCGGGGCTGTTTTTTCTTACTCTGTCGCCTGTTACCTGGGAGAAGAGACCAACACCCACCTCGCTACGGCCCCTGCCAGGCAGCTGTAGGGAGAGATCAGGCCCCCCCCCGAGCCCCCTCCTCTCCGGGCTGAACCCCCCCGCTCCCCCCGCCGCCCCCCCAGCCTTGTGCCCCATCCCCGGCCGGGGTCCCCTGCAGCTGGCTGAGGGCGCTGCCCCCCTGGCCCAGGCCGTGGGCAGAGCCATGGCACAGGGCTGGCCCCAGCACGGAGCCCTGGGAACACCCGGTGTGCCCGGCGCCCCCGGGAGGTGGCTCCATCCACCCCCGCGCTTTGGGCTCGGCCGCCCGGGCAGCTTTGACCCCAGCGCGGAGCTCGCCCGCCCGGCCGGCAGCAGCCGCTGGCACAGGGGGTGCTGGGGGAGACGGGCCAAAGGCTCCGCTGGGCTCCGGGTGGGCAGCACGCGCGGCCTCCCCTCACCCGCTCAGCGGGTCACCTTGTCGTTGAAGGAGATCAGGCTCATCAGGCAGGACCTGCCTTTCACGACCCCATGCTGGCGGGGCCCGATCCCCCAGTTGTCCGGCATGTGCCGTGTGACAGTGCTCAGGGTGACCTGCTCTGTAAGCTTCCCCGCGTGGAGGCTGACAGGCCTGTAGTTGGCCAGGTCCTCCTTCCTGCCCTTCTTGTAGGTGGACATCACACTGACTAACCTCCCATCTTCTGGCACCTCCCCAGTCAGCCAGGACTGTTGTTAAATGATGGAGAGCGGCTTGGCGAGCTCCTTCACCAGCTCCCTCAGTAACCTCGGTGGATCCCGTCTGGCCCCATAGACGGGTGTGTGTCTAAGTGGAGCAGCCGGGCACTGACCTCCTGGGCTGTGGGGGCTTCATTCTGCTCCTCGTCCCTGTCTTCCATCTCAGGGGGGCTGAGTACCTGGAGAACAACTGAGGCAAAGAAAGCATTACGTACCTCAGCCCTTTCCTCATCCTTTGTCACCACGTTTCCCCCACATCCACTGAAGGACAGAGATTCTACTTACCCCTCCTTGTGTTGCTAATGTATTTATAGCCACATCTTTCATTATCTTTTACAGCAGTAGCCAGGTAAGGGAGGAGCAGTATGCTGAACCTGCTGAGAAAACCCAGCAAAAAGAGCCCTATTCCCTCCTGCCGCACACCGGGGGCTTGGTCAGGGGAAGTGGTGACCCACTGCTTGTTTCGGTATCACTTCCCATCGGTTTAAATAGCAAAAATAAACAGCAAAAATGCTGTTTATGCAGTAGCGCATTTGTGGGGCAGCAGCACAATTGTATTCTCTGTATTTCTGTTGATGATGTTGCTTTAAGGGCATGCTTTCCCAGGTCTTTGAAAGCTGGGAGTGGTTGAGTTGCTCATGGGTTCAGGTGAGGTGTGATGTGAACTCACACATGGGTGTTCCCCAGGAGCAGGGCACCCAAAAATCCATAGTTGCAAAGTGAGGGCACCTTTTAACTCAGTTCATAATGTTTTAAGGACCTGGAAATGCTGCTACTATTGGGAAGCTGCATTTTGTTTCCAGAGAGGATTTTTGCAATCCCGTTGCATTCAAATGTAGAGCAACGAGTCCCTCGTCAACCTCAGCAAAACTTTGTGTATTCACACGGACATTTCATGGCTATTTTCTCTGCACGTGCCATTTCACACTGAGCACAGCCAGGTGCAGTTTCTTACTCAGCCTAGAGCCTGGCTGCGTGAGGTTGAAGAAATCTCTACTAAAATTTTCTCTGACTTATTTTCAGAAGCCTTCTTGGTGCTTTTCTCCACAGAAGCCCAACCGCTAGCAAGCCTGACACTTGCAGTTCCTCAGAATGTGTTCCCCCCGCTCCCCCACAAGACTCTTTGCTACCTGGCTTCTGTGGCAAATGAGCACATTTTTTTTCCCCCTAGCATCTATAACGTTATGCTGTTCCAAAAACACAGGTAAAAAATATTGGCTAAAATTCTGACTATTTCTGTCCACAGGAGTAAAAAGTCAGGATGTCATGAGGCATATAAACTGTGAAGGAGTTCTTGCTGCTGTTATTTTGGATTTGTGCAACAGCTTCATAGGAAGTTCTCTAAGAACAAGTGAATTACTGTGTACATTTAGCATTTAATGTTTTCCGATGAGGGCATCTGAGGCCGTCCTCTGTTCGTGCCTGAATATATAAGTATTTCAGAAGGGAATATAAAAAAAAATAACATGTAGCTGAAGGTAGAGTAGAGTCTGTGTTTAAATATCTATGCTGAAATATAGCAATTAAGTATCCATTATCAGCTTTAAAAAAAAAAAATTCCACATTGGTGGAAATCAGGGTGCTATTACTTTTTACTGAATAAAAGACATATGGGCGATATGTAAGAACTCTTCATGTAAGAAAGTACAGTAAAAAAAAAAATAATCAAAAAAATCAGGACTTGTTGGAAGAAACAGCTAGCTGCATTCCTAGCTCTAAGACAGACTTTGCTAGTCTTTTGCTGTTACCTTCCCCGGGTGAGTAACCAGACCCTGCGCAGCTGCACGCAGCCACTGTGGTTGAGGAGCTCTTCTCTCTTGCCTCCCTGCCCTGGGCCGGAGTATGATGCCTGTGCCCGCAGGTGTCAGGCGAGGGCTCCCGCTTGCCTCCAAACACTTACTTGACGTGGCATCCCCGAAGAGCCTCTAATCCTTGTTTGCCTTGTCCTGCGTTGCTTAAGAGCTAGTGACTAAGCACCATTCCCTGCCACCCACTGGCATATTTTCTCTGTTCTATGTTGTGAAAGCACCACGAATTCCTTTCCATGGGGTGAGGAACCTGCCCTACGTTGTTACCAGCGCGTTATGCAGGATCTTAGCAGGGAACTCTCACAGGCTCAGGAAAAGCTTAGCTCTCGTAGCTGGCATTTGAGGAAAGGCTCAGTTTTGGGAGAACGTGGTTGTGCTCCTGCACTCTGTTTGCAGAGGCTCTCGCTGGCCTCCAGCAGCTGTGCACCAGCTTCCAGCAATAAAACCCACCAGGACGGCACGGGAGCGGAGGCGTGGCGCACCAGTTAAACGGGGGAGCTGCAGAAATTGCCCCGGCTGTGCATGTAATGAAAGCAACATTTTGGTGGGCAATCATACAGCATCCAGGAAATCGAGATAATTGGGGGGGAAAAGTACTGAGGAATAGTTTCTGGCGAGTAACGAGCAGATGCTCGACAAGAGGCACTAAACAAGCTACAGAGCTGCACCAGAGCAGGCGGGCAGCCTCTCCGGGGCCAGACAGCTGCAGCAGCTGCTGGTATATTCCTGCTCCGTGGGATAAAGAGAACCAGACAATACAGCCCCAGCACCGTGCCTTGACAGCCCTGTGCTTCCACGCTGCTTTCCAGAGCCCGAGTACGGTTTGAATAGTCATTAACACGAAGCAGGCATCCATCTTGTACTGGCAAAGAGACAGCCCGCTCTGATTTATGGCCCTACAGGACATGTTCGTACCAACTCTGGGTTTAAAATAAGAAGATTGTGTTCCATAAAAGGAAAGAGCTTAAACACTTCTTGGATTTTTCTGAGGTGGTTAAGGCTTTTAGCTTAGAAGTCATCTCCCTGTATTTTTCCTGTTGCGTTCCACCAGCCAAGGGCTTCACCTGTATTTTATGCAAGGCACAACTGTGGGATTTGCACCTCAGAGGTTGCTTCATGAAGACCGTCGATACAGTATAATAAATGCCATTTATCCAAGCAGCCATCAGAAGCAACAAACTTCTTCCAACACTGAACATGCCATGGCAGAGGCCAGAAACGAGAGAATCGTCTATGGAAACGGGTCCGTAAGCAGAACGATGTACCCGCAGCATGGCCCTGGGTCCCAGCCTGCTGCCCCAGCCCCGGCAGGGCCCAGTACCCAGATCACGCCACCCACGTAGGCATTCACCTCCGAGCACGGAGTGGCAGTAAACGCTTAGGTCTAAAAACCTGTAGGGAGTTGGCTGGCCTGGGAGATGCACTGAGCCAGTGAAGTAGGTGGTGATGGTGATGGGCTTACATCATGGGACAAGGATGCACTGCAAACCTTCCTTGCTATGGTAAATGTGGGCTTAAGGTAGCAAACCACAGTCTCTAGGAAAACAATGGCTATTTCTTATACGATGCAAATTTTAATAAGAAGTTAATTACTTACTATTAAATTCACTTACCAGGCCCCGCTCCTGACACCCTCTGACCATCTCTCATCAGAGGCAGACTTCGATGTCCTCACAGACAGGTTCAAGAGGACCACCAGAGGAACAGCAGTAGCACCTAACCACAGGGCACCAGATTTTGGGTGCTAAAAACATGAAATGCAAGTATGTTCAGAGGAGGCAAATCTGGGTTTTGCTTATGGCTGTAAAAAGTTTAACACCACCTTTTGAGAAGATCACCATTGCTGAAACTGGTGTTACTGCCATTGGAAAAATAGCTCTTGACATATCTACAAGGAAAATCCCCAGGAGCAAAGATACAGCCATATACAAACCGTACACACATTATAAGAACTTCCATGACTGCAGACACACTTTCTAAGTATTTGAGCACCTAGCAGAGCAAAATCCAGAGTGGCGGTCAACATACCAGCCTGACTAAAGACAACAAATTAAATAATAATTTTGGCACAGTAAGAAACGTTCCTGAGACATTATATATGTGGTTATGATATAGGACCAGTCAAACAGGGGAACCCATACCCAAAGAGGAAAAAATTGGTCTCTGGGATAAAATAGGAATATATTTCTTTGCAGTGAATGTTTCCAAGATAATTCTCATTCCCCTGGGATAGCCTCACCAGAGGATATAATGGATAAATGAATGATTACATACATAGAGCTATTGCACTTCTCATCTAATTATGTCACACAATAGGGTTCACTGGTGATAATAAATATAACAGATGAAGTAACTCAGATCAAATCCATACCATAACCACAACAACCACAGCTGAAGGATTCACCACCATCACACAAAGTAAAACTAGATTAGATGTTTTGGAAAAGACTTCCAGGCCCACATGACATGACAGGGCTAAGGGACTCAATTAGTTTAGTTCAAGCTCTTATGTGTGTTTGAAATTCTGCATCGCTTAAAGGCTGAACACTAAATGTCATTACTATTTCTGTTTGATTAAAATAAAAGGAGAGTAAACTGTACCTATAGGACAGTTGCTTGAGCCAAAGGTACCATGATTAGTGGAGAGACCCTTGGCTTTAGTGATTTATCTTGAACTGTCCCAGAAGCATTTGCTTATCCTAAGCAACGGTTAGAAGAGCCTGTTTCACTTGCCTTAGCCAAACTGTAGCTGAGAGGGGACATGACAAATAGCCGTAAGCCAAAGAAAACCCCATAACAAGAATAGGAGATATAATCTGAGCATGACCAAAGTTAGACCAAAAATGAAGGGGGAAAAAAAGGTTTCTAACCCCCAAAAAGGAACAAAGGTGTGAGAAAGTTTCTTAACAGGAATGGGGATGAAGAGCGGGAGAATGGGAGCAGAAAATCCTTTTTGTTTTAGCAAGGAGCCCAGTGGATGGACGGGCAGGACTACATGTTATGATGGCTTCTTGGTGCTGTGGGGTACACAGCTCCACCTGCTGCTTCTGATTTTGTGTCTGGTGTCCCCACTTTACAAAGAACAAGAAGTGAAAAAGCATGTTTTGTCTCAGTTCTGAGGTCAACGTTGCTACTAGAAGTTTACTTTGTTAGTATGGATTGGATGTTCTTAGTACGTGTGCAGCTCTGGTATCAAATAGCTATAGCAGAACTAGGGAAAATGAAGTCAAAAGGGCAACTGGGGAGATAACCCAGAGGCCTCGAATCATGGGAGCAGGGAGCAGAGCAGGTTCAAACATTCACCATTCTTCTGTCCACTACAAGCATTGGGAAGCATTGGAGGGATCCAGGAGGAGCCAGAGCTGAAAGAGGCATGCAGGCATGGTCCCTGGCAGAATGCCCCTGGCATTCCCTGCCTGAGGATGCAACATCTGTGGGGCCAACAGGAGCCTCAGCGAGTATGGGCTCAAGAAGTTCCCTCATCTGCAAAAACTCATTTGCAGGAAAACCATTAGGGGAAGGATGATCTTTACGTGCTCTGGTCTTATTCCTCCGTAGCCTGCTGGAGATGGGCTACTGGGCTGCAGGGACCTTCAGCCTGGCCGCCCTTACGTTCCCTTCTGACTTCTATAAGATTGTGGAGGATGAATCAAAAGCAGCTTGTGGAATCAAGTAAGATGGATGGAGAAAGCATGGCTAGATTTGTTTTCCTTGGAGAGCAGCCATATGGAAATAGTATAATTAGTTCTGGAAATGAGTAGTGTGACTTAGCTATGCTCCCAGCCACCTTCTCCTCGGTTCAGTCTTTGACATCTTTCCAGGGAAACAGCCTCAAGTCATGGGAAATTTTCCGATTCTTCACCTTCTGCAGAGAATTGCTGACAGCAGTCTGCTTGGTCTAAGTGCACTTCAGTTTTTCTTGAAATAGTTTATTTGTAATTAACTTTTTTTGGCAGGGAATGAGAACCGATCTGTTGACAGTCGGAAGTGGTCGTAAGGCTTTTATATTTTCAGGCTGCATTGGAAAACCTCTGAGAAATACTGAGTAAAAACTGAACTCCTGGCAGTAATTGCATGCTATAGGCAAGATGTAGACCACCATAATACAGTAAATATGAAGGTAGACAACACAAGAAAGAGAAGAAAGGATCTGGATGTTTTTCCTCCTCATACCTTCCCACAAATTAATAATTGAAAACAACTGCATCATTCTGCAAAGAGAAAAATTTGTATCATTTGCCTTATTTCTTTATCCCAAACTTACAAAAAGTTCATAAAAATCTGGTGCAAGGAACATATCACAGGAGTACAACATCTTCAGTTTGACCATTTCTTACCCATTATATAAGGTAGGCTGTTACCTGGTATTCAAAATTCACATTATAAATAATTGCAGTGATATGTTACTAAGAACGCTAAGATTTTAATTGCTTTCCAGCAGATTTCCAGCTTTCCAGATTGCACTTCCCCTGCACTGCATCTGCGCTCTACAGATGTTTAAGCCGGAGGTGCTCTTCCAGCGGCTAACAGTTTGGCAGCATTTGCAAAACAGTTGGGGTGTTAAAACTCAGAACACGTTTGTAAAAGCCTGGTACTAGAAGGGGATGATATTGTTCGTATCAAGTACTGATACCTATGACAGTAATCACAGTGTCTTTTCAGCAACCTGTTTATAAAGATCAAAACCTGCTCCTGCCACCTATTCTCACACTAGGTCTGCTGCCACATTGAAAGCTATGAGTAACCCACTACTAGCAGCAGCAGGTTTTACTAGCTGAGGGGAGAGCAAGCAGCGGGTTCCACTCTTCTTCTTTCAGTCCTCCTCAAGCAGATCTCCATGGTTTAGTGGTCATAACCAAGCAGGGACTTGGCTCAAAGGTTAAATGCTCCATTTGCTTTGTTTCGCGTGATTTTGAAGAATTCCCTCTATTTTTGCAAAGACAACTGAGCACATAAGATGCATAAAACTGCTAGGAAGCAGGGAGACGAGTAGGATTGGCAATATTAGTGCTGAGGATTTAATTAATTGAGTAGTTTTTGATGGTATATTCAGCTGTATAACTCTCTACCTTTGTTCTGAAATATATTAAAACATTTGTATTATTATCTATCTTACCAACACTTCTGTATTGACAGGGCTCTCTGCTATAGCCATTACGATCTTCCCCTGGGAGGATCTAGCTTGGTAGCTTGCTAGTTTGAGTTAAACGACTTAAATGATAAGTGGCATTTTGTTCTCATTACACTAAGAAAAGTCAATCAATATGAAGCACATCAATGCATTAATGTAAGAGCAGAAACCAAAGAAAACTGATATTAAATGGAAATTTAGAATCCATTATATTGAACACTACAACTCAATTTCCTGAACTAGAGTTGACAAACCACCAGTAAATGTCCAGCAGGGAACAGTTCTGCACTGATTATACTGACTAGAAGATTTAATAGGTCTTTTTCCTCTCTAATTCCTACGAACATAGGAAAATCAATGTCAGCCCACTTAGTGAAAGTACCTTCCCCTCTCTCGCTTCAGACGCGTGGTTTGAGCTACCTACGCGGAGCAACGCTAACAGAGAGGCTGCTGTGCGTTACCTCTGGGGGCGGGGGCAAGCCCCGTACAGAAATCCCAGGGAAAACCCTGAACGATTCCACTTTCAGCTCCAACAAAATGTCTCCTCCTTTCCTGCGGAGGATCTTTGTTCCAAGCCTGGCTCTGGGAGAGGGGGGTGCCACCCCCCAGATGTACTACAACGCAGGGACTGGCCAGCAGAAGTGGGGGAGCAGGAGGGGCTGTGCCAGCATCCCTTCCTCTCCCACGGATGCTCTTGGAACGCTGGTCCCTGCAAACCTGTGGAGAGGGGATGGGGCAGGCACACGGCTGGGACCAGGCACTGACTTGTCCCCCGTGGTGGCTTCTCCTCTCTTTTAAGAGCCTTGATAAAGCCTAACTGAGGAACGTGCCAAACAGCCTGGCTATGTGGGTTTATCCAGGTTGGTCTCCTAATCACGTTGTCCCACGGGCTGCAGAAAGTTTGCGCCTGAGGAGTGGCAGCAGCCACCTCCGCTGTATTGCCAAGGTTTTAATGCACTTTGCATTTCTGAGCTGTCATTTCATTTAATTTCCAGTAGATGCTACTCTACTCTAGATGCTCACTGGAGCCAGTAATCGCTCCTTCCCTGAACGCCAGACCTTTACAGCAATGTTTCTTTGTGTATTTTCAGAATACAGGAAAACAGCCTTCAGCCATCAAAAATTGATCAATGGTACGAAACTGATTAATTAACAAGCAAAAAGGAAGGAGCAGAGCTATGACCCAGATCCTGTGCTACACCTACCCAGTGAAGCCCATGGTGAAAGGCTACTAGAGGAGCAGATTCAATAAGTTAAAGGCATATTGGTAAATGGTAGCAAGAATATGTGAAATCACATAGTACATCAGCCTTGCTGGTAAAAAGCAAGCGTGGGTATATGAGAAGCAGTAAGATCTTGTTGTTCAGTAGTGAAATAAAGGAAAATTGAATAAAACATCCTCTTTGAAAGATTCTTTATGAATATAAACATACAAATTTCTCCACAAATCATTTCATGTTCCCATTTACAATATTGAATGTTATTTGCACAGCTATTTCTGAGCAATTTTGACATATTTCTCTGCTTTTCTTAAATAAAAAAAACAACACCAAAATCTTGTTTGGTGGAATTCTTTTCATTAAAGAAATAGTCATAGGTACCCTTGCAACATCTTTTGGGGCAAAGGACACAGTTTAACTAAAAAGAAAAATAAATGCATATATATTTATATTATTTCTCAGCCATTTTAATCTCTATATCCCATGCACACTGTGCTGTGGACACAAAAACCTGCCATCCATTAGAGAGTATGGAAAAATTTTTCTCCTACTCTGAGCTGGGTTGTACTGGAAAGAAAAGGTAAGTTCCTTGACCAAATTTGTATTCATGCTATTTCTAGTCACACTTTTTATGTGCTCATGCTGGAAGTACCAGAATGATAAAACCTGATGCCAGGTGTCCCACATAAAGTAATTGCTCCACGTGAAAGGAGGCAGGATGCTTTATTTCCATAGGAGCCCCCTGTCCATATATCAACCCCCTGGCAGGATAAGGACCAACAGCACCTGCTTTAAGACATCCCTATTCAAAACCTTTGCCCTCTTCACTGCCTCTGACCAGTGCATGCCCTAAAACTCTTCCTCCTGCCCCTGCTTTCAAAGAGAGAGAACCATGCACGCTGACTAATGAAATGACTCCATAAATTCTGTGAAATTACCCAAAAGGTAAAAAAATACATCAAGGAAGTGTTGCTTCAGACTATAATTAGTGAAATCTACTGTGATTATTAATGAATGACGCCGAGCAAAGTTTTACCAACATTGCGTATTACTATAGCGACTCATCAAGTCTTTGCCTGTTTTTTCCCCTGATACTTTCAGTACATTTTAAAATCAGTGGCAGCATTAACTTAATCTTTTATTTAGCTAATAGGAAAAGATTACATTAGAGCTTTCCTGGAATAAATGTAAGTGTACTTTAAACTGAATGCATAATGGCAATTCCCTGTTCAGCTGGGAACTGCGCTAAATATGGCTTTGACAAATCTTGAGCTTCCATTGCAAGTGTCACATTATCTGACCTTTTTTCTTAAAGCTCTAGTTACCAGAATCACATTGTTATGTGAAAGTCTCAGCTTTTATTAAGGGAATAAAGGTTTTCAGCCCTGATGGCTACAGAACAAATGTCGATTCCAAAGCCTTCTAAAGCAAATGAGAGGTACCTGAGCATCTACTGTTAAACAGCCATAATAGCACAGCTCTGCACTTTGGGCATCGATAACCACGAGCGTTACAGACAGTATAGCTGTGTGGGAGAACACACTACTACACACAGAGTGGGGAAAAATGGTTCAGTCATCCTCCCTTTACCTGAGCAGCCACCATTCGGGATCCCTGCCTGAATCAGGGGATGCCCATCTCCAGGTATCGTTACATATCCAGGCTTTAAAGCCATTCAGCAGTGCTGGTGAAGCCTGTGGAAGAGATTCCACTCTACTGAGCTAGGATTAATTTAACTGCAGCTGTCTTATTTCTGCATCTGATAGCCTTTTAATTCCAACATTTCAGGCAAGGCTGTAACCTCGCTAGAAGATGCTGGCTTCCTTCCCTCCTCACCATCTCACTGAGCCCTGGTCCTCCCCCACCCCATTCCCTAGACAGTTTGTTTCTCATTTGAACTTCAGCTTCTTGATAGATAATGTCAACAGCAATTACAGCAGAGGCAAGTTTTGCAAACAGGATACTGGCGCTTTGCATAGAAGATAATCTTTGCTGAATGTTTTGCATGGGAACCTTAATTCAACATCAGGAGAAAGATGACTACAAAAGCGCCCCAAGCAGCAGAGTGTACACACATTGGTGTAACACTCACAGTAGGAGCTACAAACATGGTCCTGTACAGCACAGAAGTTACACCATGGAGTAAAGCCACCCCAGCATCAGTTCTGCCATTACCTGCTGGTCCTTCCTGGTGCCTCTTGCATCCCAAAGCTGCCTGCTCCCCTGCCAGTGTCCATAGGAACTTCAAACAGAGCAAACAGAAGGGGAGTGGATTCTGCCATCGCACCATGAACACAAGAAAATTGAGGTTACTGTGCTCCAGCTGAGCTGTGGGCAGAGATGGAGGGGTGCAAATCCAAGGGTGCAACACAAAAACCAGGTTCTTTGCACCTTCACAGTGCTGGGCTAGAAGAAAAAGAGGGTGGCTGGCCGTCCCTGGGGTACCAGCAGGTCCCCAGGCAGTGCCACTTTTGCCCTGTCCCGCACGGCGGTGGCCCTGGAGGGTTCAGCCTCATCCTGCCCCAGCCAGGCTGCCTGTACTGCCTTCACCTCTTTCTGACAGCTGCCTCTGCACCCAAAACCAAGCCCTTCCCTTGCAAACGCTGCTTCCTCACTGCAGCACAGGGAAGGGAGACACAAGGTTTTTCTCATTTTCTTTCAAATGAAACGTGATGGGCCAATTTGGAAAAAAAAGGGGATGCAGTGATTCTGCCAATACTTTGCTGCAAGATCTTGAGTGAATCCCTTAAACACTCTGTGTCGAGTTTAGAAAACCATAAAACGCCTGCAGACCTCACAGCAGTGTTCTGAGAATAACAGCAATTTGAGATTTTCCAGGATAAACCGCTCAAACAGGGAAAAGCATTACGATTTATTGATGATTTCTTCAGCGTTTAGCATTTTCCACAGGCCATGGTTAGCCAGGAAAGACAGAGGATGCCATGGTTGTGATCTTTTTCCCTTCCATGCAAATGGTAACCTAGGCGATATGCAAACACATCTGCTTAAATCAAAGCAGAGTTTTACTCCTCACAGTTCCTGCTCGGGCACAAATAACGGCGGCAATTAGGGAGGTTCAGCAATACCATTCAAACATGGAGAGCCAAAGATGAAAAGCACAGAACTGCATATTTAAATAAGGCAAGACTAGTAAAGAAAAGGAATCTATTTTCAAAGGCCAGCTAAGCCATTAGGAAAAACAAACAAGCACTTATTGTTATTATTTGTTCCGTCTTCATGAGAATGTTTTTAGCACTAAAGAGATACTTATACTTCCACCCTCTGCGGTGTCTGTGCTAGATGTTAATTCTCACACTTATTCTTCTACCTTCTGTGACGTCCATGCAAGACACTAATTCTCAGGTGATAAATGAGAAACCAAACAAGACTTTTCCAGAAAAATGGAAGAAATCAGGCTCGTGCCTCAGGTAGGCTATAATTAAGCCATCAATTACAGTATTCACTATCTAAACCCCACAGGGTTGGGTTTTTTGCTTTACAGCTGGATGTGGTATAAACAACGACCTTTGTACAATGTCTCTGCCAGTGGTTTTAATTGATTGCTGCATTGATGAGGTGCATGCAGATGTCTGGGGATTTCCTCCGAAAAGTTTTTGATATCTCATTGTAGCGCTCATGGCTTACGTGAGCAATGTTTAGTCGTTACTCTATGCTACCCCCATGGTTTTTTACATCCTCAGCATCCCCACAGCTGAGCTGGCTGCCGCGTGATGCTCAACGGCTGGCAAATTTGGAGGAGATGGATGGGGCTGCGTCTCTGGTACTGTTCTCTCTGCCCTGTTCGCAATTTGGGTGCAGAATGGAATGGGGTGACCTTACTAGGCAGCTCCAGAGCCAGGTGTGAAGAAACGGCAAAGCCAGCAGCGCAGGTGGCTGACACGTTGGGAACCCAAAATTCGGGTCTCTGGGTAAGACAGATTGCCGAATGTCTGAAGATCAGAAACGTCAAGTTGTTTTTAGCAGTAGCAGGATTATTTTTAAAGCTCCGGTTTCTGCACATACCTTGGGCTGTCAGGAGCAGCATGAAGTGAGTGCTGTTGCACAACTGTGTATTACGGCTTGCATTCAAAGCTGGAGCGTGGGTGGAGAGGGACGGGTTACACATCCCTAGCAGGAACCCTAAAGGATGTCGTAACAGCCACATGCAGAAAACATCTGCTCATTAGCAAAGCCACTCCATTTCAGACACCGAGAGCACGCAAGCATGAACAAGCCCTGAGCAAAGGCTGCTCACGTCTAAATCCCCATGTCGAGCTTGTGGCCTCTGTGTTCGGCCGCCTTGGCCCCTGCAGGCTCTGGCGAACTCGCTGCACTCAGCAGCATCCCCAGCCTGCTGCAAAACATGGTATTTCGAGGTTGACCCCTCCCCGGCTGCCTGCATTGCTCCCATTTCTTTTTCTCCTTCCTGCAAACATGCTCACCCAGCTACCAGCGTTTCCCCCAGGTTCAGTTTCTCTGACTTTCTTTCCAGTTGCTCTGTCTAGTTGCCTCCACATGCTGCATCTCAGCCTCTTCTCCCCCGGGCTGCAAGCAGCCAGGGAGGTGATTT
Source organism: Falco naumanni (assembly GCF_017639655.2). Taxonomy (NCBI): domain Eukaryota; kingdom Metazoa; phylum Chordata; class Aves; order Falconiformes; family Falconidae; genus Falco; species Falco naumanni. Next base: position 13,916,650 of record NC_054063.1, on the reverse strand, counting down.
CCCATCTGCTTGCCAGGTTGCTCCTTCCTGGGGCAAATCCTGTCCCTTCTGCCTGAAATGGCTTTGTCCTGGTTTTTTTCTTCCTGGAAAACTGTTAACAGGTCTTACTCCTTCAGTGAGGCACAGACTTACACAGCCACCACCATCCCGCAAGTGTCCTGCGGGCTGTCCCACGGCCACTTCATGGGGACAGGCTATCCAGAGGTGTCCCGTGGAGGGAGAGTGGCTTTCCCCTAAGATGGCCTATCCCTGGGGCCAGGTGGCCACAGAGCAAGCCTGTCCTTGCCCCAGGCTCTGCTCCAACGAGCAGTTAGAGAAAGAACAGGAGGGAAGTGGATTGGGGAGATGAGACCAATGATGGTGCAGTCACAAAATAGCTCTAGTTAAATTTCCATGGGGGTTTTTGGACAGCTAGTACCAGGTTCTGGTATTTTTCTCAGTCCCCGGTTGCCTAGGCTCATGAAAGGTGGATGCTGGGACCCTCACATGCCCTAATCTCAAGGGGCTGATGTCAATACAGCCAGCTACAGATTAGAATTGTGTATCTGTGGAAATGAGCACAGAAATCCCTGGATCCCAGTGGAGCTGGACCCATCCAAACACCAAGCGCAAGATCTATTTTGCTGTGTATGCCAGCTCTGCGCAGGGGAAGGCTGGATCCAGGGACCTCACCAGGAGATGTCACAACATTTGTTTGCCAGCCAGCCCCGCCCTGCCCCCCCCCCCAAAAAAAAAAAAAAAAAAAACCAAAACCAAAAACCTCCCCCCCAGAAAACCCTATATATATTTATATAGTCTGGAGCCCATATTTTCCATCTTTTCAAGCCTGAAGTATACTTGAGGAGTCTGAAGTCTTTGACAGAGCTCTATACTTGCAGAGGGGGATTTTATTTTGAACATCCTTTAAATATTCTGTGGGTAGGAGTTTTTTCCAGTTTTGGAGCAGTGCGTGTATTCTGATAAGTAAAATCAGCCTACAAAGTGGACCTTTGCATCAGCAATCAATACAGCATATATCTGCACTAGTGACTCACGCAGCCTGTCATCGGTCTTGTTTAGTTATTTAATGTAAGCTTATATTTATATTAAAAAATATTTATATTGTGGATATTTTAACATCAATTAACAGATACTTCGCAGTACATATTTATAGGAAGGAGAGAGTTTGGTGTCCAGTGACACATTAAATTCTTCATAAATATGTTTTTCAAAACTTAAAAAAGTTTTCGGCGTCATATATTGCTTCTCTCAAAAGCAGGCAAAGTACAGGTCAGAAGTATGGTGGTAGTAGTTGAAAGAAACACTTTTCCTAATCACATTAATGTTTAGTCAAATCCTCTTGTATATTCCCAACCCAAATGGTGTCACTGGCCCAAATGCTTCTCCCAGGCACACTCACTACATCTAGAGCAGAGTTATTAAGGAATAACACCAGGTTTGCTGCCCTGTAGACCAAGCTGGCCCACAAAGATGGATCAGTGTGCCTGCCGTGCGAGGTGAGGAGGCAGTTTCATCTCCATGGCTCAAGCACTGTATTTTGAAAACAAGCTGTTGCAACTCCCTAGTTACTACTTGCAGCAACCAGAGTCTGGCAGAAGGTCTTTTCTTTTATTGGGTTTTCTTACTTTGGTTGTTTGTTGCTTTTTTCTGTTGGTTTTTAGCTTTGTTTTTCTTTTTTTTTTTTTTAATATACATGTTCAACAGAGTCCATTTCCATCTACAAGGGCAGACACCACAGCACTTAATCCGAACTCACAGAAGCCTCTCCTTGTAAGGAAGCCAAGACACAAGGGGCTTCAAAACATTCATTAGCCACTAGAAAGGACAAGTTCTCCAAAACGTCGTACTGATTTTTTTCCCTGAAACTTCAGAAGGATGGGCAATTATAGCTTCCCTATGACAGAGATTTGCCAGGTTATGCAGCATTTCATGGGAAATACAACTTCACACTAGCTCCTCTCAGTGCCTCCAAGAGACAGTATTTTTCAGTCCCCATCCTTTGAGCCGCAATTAATGCCTAGCATTTTGGATCAGGTGCCAAACCTTTCCCACACTCACTGGGCTCACAGGTGCCCAAGCACGCTCTTCCCAGTGATCCTGCTGCCCGGTGCGTGCCTGGCTGCCTCCCTGCAAGCCCCAGCACCATGCGAGAGCTGCTGGCTGGGTGCTGGGTCTCAACAGCTGAGCAACGGAACCAACGCACCCAAAGTGGTGAGCTGACAGAGCGAGATGTGCAGCAGCCACCCCACCCTGTGCCCTGGGGTTTGCTGTGCTGCTGAGGATGCAGCACTTTGAGGGAGTTGCCTTTGGGCGCATGAAGATGGGATTGGAGGCAGGAAGAAATTCGTGGTGGGATGGGCATCTGTGGGGGTCACGGCATTTGGGGCAGGCTGGGACAAGACGCAGCAAGGTCCACAGGACACCCACACCAGCCTGCCACAGGCAGGAGGAACCTCATCACCCAGCTGTGGGATGCTGGTGGAGCTCTGCACCCATATGGCTCACAGAGGCTTCCCATGAACACTTTCTGGGCTCAGGATAGCTTTATGATATAGGATTTTAAAAAGTCACTATTTAAAACCTCTCCATCTGAAGGTGGATCTGCAGTGCCTGCTGAGCAGCGTGGACTCCGAGGGGAAAAGGGTCCCTGTGGGATTTGGCACAGTGCAGCGCCCACCCGGTTGGTAGCCCTTGCTTGCTACAGCAGGTCTGGTAGCCCATCCTCTTCCTCCTGCAGCGGCTGAGCTTTGGCTCTCCTCCAGCCCCCAAACATGCTCATTTTCAGTAAGTTTGGGGGCTCCCCGGGCTGTGGGTTGGGAGGGGATGGAGGGTGCAGCCTGCATGGTGGTGGCATGCCCGCCCATAGCACGGGTGTATGCCCTGCACTGCCTCTCCATCAGGGTGCTGCTGGGCAAAGGCAGCACCCAACAGGCTACTGACAGCACTCACACTCCAGGTGCCGATAGAACACCGACCTCCCCTACTGCAAAGCAAACAGGGCACCAGCTCAGCAATAATTGTACTGCTCTAACACACACACATCACAAAACACTGCAGGACCCTAAAGGTGAGCCCTTAAGTGCTTCCTTGCTGGGACCTGACGATGCTTAGGGACAGACACAGCAAAACCCCCTCCTGGGTAAGGACCGAAAGCTCTGGCTATGATCTGTAGCACATCAAGAGCAGAAATAGATGGTGGCCACAGCCCTGAACCAGAGCAGAGGGTCTGTGCTCTGTCTGGTGAGGGATTAGACTGCCGGGTGGAACAAGCTCATTTGCTTCAAAGCAAAGTGGGAATTCCTGGCCGGGGCCGCACAGCTGTAGGACATCTGCCCACGCCTGGGTGCAGGGCTGTGCAGCTAGCAACCTGCTAAAAAAATCTGATTGACAACATTCAGAGCAACAACAACAACAAGCCAAAACCTAGTGGGAAAGCAGAGCTGGGAAGCTTGAGTGTGCCTGAGGCCATGTGTCACATCTGTGTCACCACTGAGACAAGACGGGTTTCTCATCCCTGCTCCATTCCCTAGGCTAGCTGTATCTCAAATACACACATGTAAATGTGAAACAGACCGCTGGCCTGACTTCAATTTGCCAGGAAGCCCAACTCACAAAATTTAGGAGCGTGAAGACCAAAGTAGCAGGAAGAAGTTACACATGTGGTTGTTTTCAGGCCAGGTCCTGCTCATTCCTCCACCGGGGTGGGTCAGTGGTCAGCAGGGCTGGAAGCCACGCAGGCACATGCCATGGGGGGGGTCTGGGTCCTACTGCCAGTGCCCCCTGCCACGGGGTTTTTTTCATGCTACCCGGGAAGCACAAAAAATGCATTTCTGAAAAATCCAGCACCAACAGAGACCACCAGTCCAGCCACCCTCACACCTGGCCTCCCACTGGTGGCCAACAGCCGATGCTCAGGGTAGGGGTAGAAATGAGGCAATTTCTTAGCAATTGCCCCCCAGAATACTCCTCCACCGACCTTCATCCCAGCCACCTCCTGAGCTGAAACTGATACTGTGCAGAATGACTTCTGCTAGGTTTGTTCTCTATTGATTTATTGAGTTGCTCTTCAATCCTTCCACTAAATTCAGTAGACACTGTCCTTTTCAGAGGCAGAATTAGGCTCTGTGATTACAGAGAGATTGTCCTATTTAAAGGAGAGAAAATGAAAGCTCCAAGAAGGGAGATTTGCAGAGGTTTCCGGGCTTGCAGTTTTGTTCTGAAATGCTCCAACACATCACTGCGTAGGTGGCCATTTCGGTAGTCTGGCACCAAACTGTAAATTATACCGTAGTTACTGCCCTGTGTAATACTTGACACATACTTTATTAGAGATGTTGCACCAGTTCTTAGAAACCGTGGATATCTGTTGTGTTGCGAAGCACGTAACAGAGTACCGTGGTTCTAAAGGGTAATTTATGATGTGACCATTGAGTAGGTAATGGCTTGCAGACCCCTAAAATCATCCCAGGCTACAGGAACACTGTATTTCAGGCTCTCCTCATACTAACTTCCCGCCTTGAAAGTTCAAGCAAGGCTTTAGATCATCAGCCCATCCGCTGTATTATTTTCAGTGACAGGCAGGGCTAATTAGCTTGTATAGCTATTGTTTGCACTACTTTATCCTCATTATTTCTCTGACTTGCCATGCAGGCAACAATTATAAAGCCGTAAGGACATGCAGAGTTATGCCTGGAATCTCTGGTTTAATTTAGAGGAAGCACAGACGAGAGCAGCACGGCTACTGCTGGCCGCGGATGCCTACCTGGCAGATTTATGATGAGAGTCCACGTGCTCATCTGCCTTTCCTCCGTGTCCCATGCTGCGCAAGCTGAATTTAACAGCTGGCAAATAGGGTCCTGCGGTCCCTGAGCTCGCTGGGCTTATCAGAATGAAATACCCGACTGTTGAGGCCTCAACGGATGGAGTCACATGAAGACTTTCAGCTTTTTGGGAAGCTAAAGGTAATGTATATTCTAAGGGAACACGCAAACCGATGCTTTGCCTCCAGTAGCCTCTTCTGAGCGCGTGCCCTAGTTTCCCCTTGGAAAACAAAGCTGCTGTTTAGCACTTCAGGTGATGAATTTCCATGTCACCAGACAGCTCATTTGCAATGAGACTCCTGAAAATAGGGACGCGGCTCGTTCCTCCTGAAGCGCTAAGCAGAGACTACCAGTTGTCAGAATTTAATCGCGGGGTCATCCTCACCACGCCACCCTTTGCAGTGAGCTACCAAGAACTCCCATTTTATATCCACTACAGCTCTACTGCAACATTGCACAGCAAGGTGAGCCAGCTGCAGGCTGCTGTGCCCTGCTTCCCAGGCAGAGGGTCCCCTTTGGTTTCCAAAGCCACATCCCCACGGCCCCTCTCTCGCCATGACGGCTCTTCAGCAGAGCCCTGCAGGGCTCGGAGCTATGTACCAGCAGCTATGAGTGAGCCTGGATGAGCATGTCTGAACTTATACCCCCTGAAATGGGGAGGTGAGTACTCCACACCAGCACAGCCAGCAGCAAGGAGGGGAAATGTAAATGAAGGAAAGTGTAAGATAATATGTCTGTTACGAATAGTTAAGCTGAGGCTGAGTGAGGCTCTCTTCTGTACCCTTCAGAATTAAATAGCCAGGCTATGGCATCTCTAAGACTAATATGTTGATCAAATGCAAAGGAATAGTGGCCAAAAGATGTAACCAGCTAGGAAGTGGTTTGACATTAGACGAAGCGAGCACAAGTCACCTCACGGCTGCATCCCAGCACTGGCAAGTGCCTTCTGTTAGCAGAGAGATCTGCACCTACACCAGCATCACATCCCATCCACTTGGCCATACCCTCCAGAGCAGTAGCTCCAATGGGGCAGAAAGGAAATTAATTTACAAGGTGATGTAGTGGTTTACTTATTTATTTTTAAAATAAATTTACTTCTCTTGTCGCAGAGGCAAGCGTTGTAGCTTTCCAGGCAGGCTGTGCCATACCTAGATGCCAAGGATGGAAATTTTGATTCTCGCAAGAATAAAGCGGGCCAGAGGTACAAAATAAAAATAATAATAATAAAATAAAAATATATTGCACACTTTGGACAAGAAAGAGTTGTCTGTGGGCTTTTTGTTCAAGTCAATGTACTTCTTTTAACAAACAGGACTTAATTTGTTGTGCTTATTCCTGCTCCAAAAAGAGCTGACTGGCAAAGGTGGGGATGCCCATCCTGCTCTGAGAAGGATGACATGCAGCAGCAGCATGTCAGACGCAACTGTACTGCGTCACATCATCTGCACTTGGCTTTTGGCAAGCCTCACTAGATTTGCTCTTTTCATGTTCCTCAAAGGTCTTTTGCGTACGTCCTTCCACCCAATTTTACAGCTGTACCAACCTGTGCCTGTACTACACGTGCTTGAGCAAGAGTGGAGTGTAGAACCAGCAGTGAATGGGCCTCACTGGGCTGTTTCATGGATGTAAATGACGAAGTTGGCAACGGTAACTATTTTTGTAACACAAACATGGCTGCCTGCACTTTATATTGTCTTTAAATAACAGATTCCCAAGACTGGAATCCAAATATAGTGAGACTTCTATGAAGGACTGTGCTGGGGTTAGAGCAAAAATGAGACTCCCAACAGAGTGGTCTTTAGTTAAAGGTCAGAAAAAATTTAATTGGAAACCTTATTAGGATAATTTTAAATCCTTAGCGTAGATGCCATTTGAAGGACTATTTAGTGCAGTAAGTACCTACGCTCTTATTTAGAGTCTGAGTAGTTTTAAAGGCTATTACAACCAACATAACACAGTAGGAGGAGATAGCGTGGTTTATGTACATGAACTGTGGCTTTAACTTGGAAATTCCAGCACTTTATAGACTTAAGCTGGACCAGATTGTTTGCTCAGGGTCTTTTTTTAATAAAGAGGAGGAGGGGACAGTATAAGGAAAGGATTATTTTAGCAAGGGGAAACATTTTCAGAGTGCAGATGCATGAGATGCATCTGAAAGCACAAACCTCGACACTGCTAGCAGGATATATTCCATCCCTTTGCACATCACCTGAGATATTACTTTTATTAAATAAACCAAATGCTTTTGGAGTTTCTGCTTTGGCATTCTTTAATGCGATATGAAGGGAGTTTATACAGATTCAGAAGAGGATAAGGAAGAGCATTATTTCACCTTGAGCTAACGTATAAGAGCAGCGCCTGTGCCGGGAACTCAAGTTTCTGCTCGCTGGTATCAGTATATGCAAAAAAGTTTGGAGAAGAGTTTTTTTGCTTGTTTTCCCCACTCCAAGTCTGTTTTGTTCTAGCTGTCTACCTGGCCCTATCGGCAGGGCCTTCAGGACCAGTCACAGCCTTGTCCCATTGCCAGGTGCCACCAGCCTGGGGGTGGTGGGCAGGACAGCCCACTGCAGCATCCCCTGGCCACCTCAGGGCTTCCGAGGCAGCTCCCTGCCTCTTTCCACTGCTACATGGGTGCTTCGCCCAGCTGGTAGAAGCAGAAAAGAGGGATTTAGACGACAAGCCTTGCAGCTCTGTGCCAAATCCTCCTCCTCATCTTCTAAAATCCCTGCGTGAGCAAACTGGCAAGGGCTGCTCTGACAAGATCAGCAGTGTCTGCTGCCAGCCAAGGCGGCTGAGGGCTCCCGGCAGCAGGGAAGCCCTGGCTGCCTGTGTGGTGATCCTGAGCACTAGGGAATTACCAGGGATTGCCACCCCTCAGTTCCCTCCACACGTTATTCCTGCGGAGCAGGGACTTGTGGCTACAGGTGTGGTGGCTGCCACCCCATACATGAGTCAGCAATGCAGCACCAGCCTGACCAAGGGACACACCAGCAGCTGTTTTGCTTCTAGGTAAATACATGTACACATTTGTGGCTTCAGTATAGACCCCCAAGAGAACCCCACAGGTTGCAGGTAGGTTTTAGAGGCTCACCCTCGCACAGCAAAGCAAAAATCAGCAGTCACATGCCACTTCCCTCAACTGGGGTTGGTGTAGCAAAGGGCAGCTTACCTTCGAGTGCCTTCTGCCACCATCTAATAGGGTGGGATTTGAAAAACTTGATTTGCAGAAGCATCTCAAATTCCACAGGTGAATCCAAATCTCATTTGGAAAAGCTAGACCCACTTATGCTGTCTCCAGGCTTCCTTCTCCCACAGACATCCCCAAAAAGCTGCCAGTTCAACTCCACTGATTGATACCAACACCACAGTCTTTGACTACCCAAAAGAGTAGCAAGTAGTTAAAAAATAATAAAAAAATGCCACAAAAAAAAAAGTTCAGAAAAACCTACTCCTCTTCCAAAACACCCCGCTACAGAACCTTCCTAACTTTAAAACGGCTTCATGAGGCGGGGCCTTGGTGCTCTTTATATTTACTCCAATGAAGCACATCCATTCCTTTTTCATTTTAATTGCCTTGCCAGGAGGTGTCTTCTCAGTGAGATCTTAATTAGAAGTAGCCTGTGGAAGTGTATTGAATCCACCTGGGACAAATTGAAATAGATATCCTCCCCCTCTCAGGGCACTGCAATGCAGCCTCGATATTCTCTTCAAAAATCTTCTTTTACTGCTTGCCATTGTTTTCTTGGCCGAGTAATTCAGAAGTGTAGCTATCCGCCTTTATTTCTGCTCCAAGTGGTAAAAGCTATGGAAATATCTTTTCCCCTACAGAGCTAGCATTTCGTAGAGCGTAGGGATGGACCATTAGCTCCCATATCTCCCTCTGTAGTTCAAATATGTATTTTGAGGGTGCCCATTTCACCCCCTAGGTACCTATGCCATGTATTTAACAAGCCAAAGCAATCCCACCTGTCTCTGCCCTGCCTAGGGGAGGAGGCAGGATCCGCGGAGCCGGCTCCCACCGCCGGGAGCAGGCACATGGTGCTCTAGTAACGTGCCCCTGTTCTCCCACACACCAAAGATTTTAGTATCTGTTACTGCTTCCCTTAGCTGATTTTAAGACAACAATAAAGCAAGCGGCGTGCACGCATGTGTGTCTAATATAAATGATAATCTGCAGAGGTACCGCTGCCTCGGTTCTTGCAGAGACTTTGCTGGCGTTGGGCTCTTGGGAAATGCACAGCAACAGAATTTTTTAGGAGTTTGGGTTTGTGCTTTTTCTTTTCCTCTTAAGTTATATGAAAGTTTTCTATTCGTCATGAAGATTTATTGATTGTTCTAGGGCTGTAGGATAATTAAATGTACAAAGGATTGGCAGTTGTAGTATTCTTTCAGAAATGCTTTACAATATGTTAAATCCAAGGAATTCCACTCCTAGTCCTCTGTGGGGTCATAAATAAGTTCAGTGCAGGGGATATAAATATACATGACACCATTTAAAAAACCAGGTATATGACTGGACTATGGTTATGGAGTTTATGTCTCATTTATCCCTTAGTTACTGAGGTTAGTAACCCCTCCCCCTCACTTCCATTACGCTCGTAATTGTACAGCTGAATAAAATCATACCTCTCTATATATGTCATTCATGGGTTTTCAGTCTCACGAGGACTCAATGTGATAGAATTAAATGGAAATACATTACTCTGCAAGTATCCCCAAATTTTAGAGAAAGCCAGTTCTTGCTGCCCCTCCCTTCCCAATGCTAACTGTCCGGCTATGAAACAGGGGGCTGCCTGCCCTCCGAGGGAGATTTTATTGCTAAAATAAAGTAAAAATTGTTTTAAAACAAAGAACACACATCTTTATAGTAAAACTCAAGTTTGTTTTACAATTAGAGAAAAGAGTCACATGGTCCCCCAAAAACCCCCAAGTTTTATATATATATATTTTGAAAATATATTTAAAAACATAAAAAACTCTATAGTTAAACATATATTATGTTAATCAGTACACTTAAATATAGCTTAATTATATTTACAATATGACGCGGTTGCTTTTAAATTTTAATGCCAATTTCAGTTTTTCCCAAAAAACATAAAATTATATAAATATACAATAAATATTTATGTTACACAAGGTGAATAATAGAGAACAAGGCCACAGACATTAACTTACATTTGCAAGAGTCTTTACTTTAACACAGCACTAGGCCTGCTGACATGCATGATATACCTTTGTCACAAACAGACCACAGCAAGAGTTTAATTAAGTGACATGAAAGAAAAGCAACACCCCCACCCCACCCCACCCCCACCCCGAGCTCCGTTTTAACTAAGACTGCCAAGCCCGCGGTTACAGATGTGTCAGGTCAGGCAGGCGAGAGCCACGGGACTGTGGTTTAATTGCCGATTTCACCTTATAGCAGTAGCCATGGAATCGGCATAGTACAGGGACGGGAGCATCACTCCAGGTGTACTGCAGGACACAGTTCCCCTGGAGGTTCTCAGCTCCAGCCCTTGGTCCCCCCACGGGTGGGCTGCCCTTTACCCCTCCCAACCTGCCATCCCACTGCCTTAACTCTGCCACGCCAGCACCACCCTTGCCTATGCCAGGTGAGCACTTCCCAGTTAAGGATAGAGCCATAACTAACTTTGGGAAATGAGGAACTTTATTTCTAGCATGTCTTAGGCATTAACACTTCTCCTTTGGAAATCAAATTTATTTGAACTGGGAATTATTTAATCCCTGCATCTGAATTAGACTGCTGTCACGTCCTAACTCTCATTTTTTCCCAGTCTAGATGAGTGATCTGCTTGTTACTCACTCATTAGCATCACCCTTTCCCCCTCCTAAGCCACCAGCCCTGGTTTTGATGGAGGGGACCGTTACACCATCTCTCTGCTGTGGCTTAGGAGTGTTGCCAAGAATAGCTCCTGAGCCATGTTTGGGTTATTGAATGCAAAGCATTATAATACACATACAGGTACTGGCCACAGTGGAATGAAACTGTCCATTACACCACCATGTAATTTGCATGAAGACCACGTCAGGGGAAGTTTGGAGACATTGCAGTAGGCTTTTTTAATTTCTGATTGCTGTCAGGGCACCTGAATACCTGCAATCGATTGGGAAGGCTGATGTCTGAAGCTCGGGTGGGTCACACAACCCTCCCTCCTCACTCTCGGCCTGGGACACCCATGGCCAAGGCAAACGGCTTTCAGTGTCTGGGTGGGATGGGTCTCCACTGACAGCTGGTTACCCTGGGGAGGGGAAGCCCTTCTACCCTAAGTAGAAGAAATCACTGATTTTGAAGGTGTCTCTGCAAGCTTCCAGCATGGGTTTCTAGTAGTAACAACATAAACTCCATGTTAAATACTCTCTTCAAAGAGAATTATTGTGGGGGATCATACTTCAGATCATTAAAAACCTGGACTGGGCAAAGCTTAACTTAACAGTAAGGCAGACTGACGCAGATTCTGCAGCGTACAGAAGCAGTTCTATTTTGCAGCATTTCCCCCTCTGTTCAGCTACTTTTCTTCATCTACAGGAATTACAAATATAGCATCTGCCTTCAGTGAGCTCACTAATGAGCTATTTCTGCCTCCCTGCCCACTGTAGTCGGTGCAGGCGCCATGCACAGCTCTCACGCTTACAGCCTGCCTTTCTAGAAATACTTCGGTTGGGCTAGTTAGAGAGATAGCACAGGGCTAAATACATCTGCCAGAACCTAAGCAACTTTAAGCCAACTCCTCCAGCACTTCCTCTTTGCTTACTTCAAGAGTATTTTTTTTTAATGCCAATATTCATTTCATAAAACAAGGCTGACAGCAGAGGCAGAGCCACACAAACATAAGTGCTAATTGCTTTCAAGCAGCGGCAGGGCTTCCTCCTGCCCCAGCTGCCTCTCGGGGCAGGGATGCTGCCACAGCTCACCCACCACATGCACAAGGCAAAGCTCTCACCCCTGCAGGATGCACCAGACCACGTTCAGTGCTGACTACAGATCTGGAATCACCTCCATCACCCCAAACCACTGCTGTTCATCCCTGAACCGGCTGAACTATTTAGTCCTGTGACCAACCTCATTTCAGATCCACTAGCATCTTCCTAAACCCCTTTTTCTAGTGACATTCTTCTCGTGCTTCACCAAGACATTTGATCCAAGCACAGCATCTTTTATTACATGAAAAATCATTGCTCTCAACACTCTGTAGAATATTTTCTGTATGACAGACTCCAGTTATATGGTAAGTGAAGTACTTTAAAGATCACAGCCACCATCCTTCTGGAGGGAGGAAAGGGGAGTGGGGGAACCCAAACACAAACAAACATGGTATAAGCAAATACAGGTCTCAAGAGACAGCAAATTAAAAAAGAAAAACAAAAACCCCCAGAACAATAATAATTAAAAAAAAAAAAGAAAATAACCCAAAAAAAGCATGTTGCCATACAGTTACATAAGTGCTGTCTTTAAGCCTGAAGTTCAACAATGTGAAGTGGAACATCACCATTCTTTTTCAGTTGCCTCTTTTTTTATTATTATTATTTTTTGTCAGTAGTTGGATCGCTATTGCAAACACCTTCACAACATACAAAAAAACCCAAATTTGTTTTTAATCCAGAATAAGGTAATGATTTTTTTTTTTCTTTTTCAATCTGATGGGACTTCAAAATTAAAAGAAAAACAGTAAAACTATGACAACAGCACCTTGACATTGTTTTAATTCCAACGCTATCAGAAGTTAAAAGCAGTAAACAGATATAATACTAACAGGAATAAAGATACTTACTGTCTAAAATGTAAACGGAATGTTTTGGTTCAATTTATTTTTCTGAAAGAGGACAGTTTATCATCAATTCACAATTGAAGCAGCATGCAATTTGATTTTTTTTTTTAACTTTTTATATTTTCAAATCTTGGCAACGGCGACAAACCACAATGTTATCGAGGAATGTAATGCAGACTTTTTTGTTTGCTTGGTTTTTTTTTTGTTTGGGTTTTTTTTTGGTTTTTTTTTTTTGGTTTTTTTTTTTTTTTTAACCTTGTGCGCAAATGACTTTTGTTCCCCTTCAGGTCATGGATATGTTCAATAAATAGATTGTGGAACCACTGTACTGTATAAACTTCAGTTATACATGCAGTCCATAAAATTATTTTTACCGAATAATTTACCCTGTTATGTATATATACAAATAGATAATTTTGTCTCAATATAATCTATACAACACAAATCCACTATCTTCCCCTTTTAATGGTTAATGTACATACACAGGAAGTGTCTATCCTTATAAAGCGCCAGCCAACTCTCTTTTTATTATCCATGGTGAGAGCTCTCACGTAAGACTGGGTAGTTCGGCACTGGGAGTTCCAGTGCCTCTTGTCTATGCCCCTGCATCCCTCCTTCGTGTACCCCTTGGGGTTGCATTTGGTCTCATAGAAGTATTGCTTCAGTTGGCCTTTGGGTACCGGGACTTTTTCCAGGACTGTGACAGTCGCCCCTGACATGTCCACTGCAGTCTTTTTCTCTGCCGCCGTCACCCACTCGCTTGTGCTGTCACAGACGCTCAGTTCCCCACGGCGAGCTGGGTCAGAGTGGCGCCGGACCCTCATGGACATGTTTGCAGCATCCAAGTAGTTTTTGTACTCCTCGAGCAGAAAGAGCAGTGGGGGTTCCAAAGGCACTTGACTGCTTAGCATGACTCGGGATGTGTACAAGTCTGCATCCTTGTTTTCCTCACTGGGCTGGATGTCCTGGTCCTCATCTAGAAGCTCCTCTATGACATGTTCAAAAGTGTCCGCCAGCGATGTCAGTCCTCTTGAACCAGCACTGGGCCCGTTTAGGCTCTCAAGAGTCCCATGGGTCCGAAGACCTGGGTAAGCCAAGCTGCCTTGTCCTCTTACACTAGCTTCTTTCATCGGGGCAGCTTTCATGCAACCGAAGTATGAGATAACCATAGTAAGGAAAAGGATGGTCATCACTCTTCTCACTTGGTGGAACTGTTAAGGACAAGAACAAGGGGGGAAAAAAAAGTTAACTAACTTAACAAGGGATCGAGTAACAACAATTCACCTGAGCTGTCATAAGACATTACACATTCTCCACAGAGGTGTGCTGCATGCAGCCGCAACTTGTTACTGCTGATAAAGCACACTCTTGTACAAGGGTGTTCTTTGATTTAGAGTTTCAGATAAAGCATATGCCAAAGCTTAGGCAATATTGATACCAGCAAGTCAGAGCTCTTACATGCCGAAGTCTTTCTGTAGTAAGTATTAGATTAGCTACTATGCGGGTTCCTTACCCATTGACTGATTACACCTATTTCCCGTAACAGCGAAGGCAGAACTGCTATTTAGCAATGCAACATTTCAACAATAAAAGGCAGCTTCGCAAGTTTCAAGTGCAAATGCAAACATTTGGTTTTTAAGATCTCCCTATGCCAAAAATACCTCATCGTTCTACCCACAAAAAACTGAATAGCACCAGGATAAATTGCATTTGTATTTTGAAAGCAACCTTCCAAACATAGGAAGGGCCCATACAACTCTGGGGTCTCAGCAGGTCAATTCCTCATCTAAAAGTAGAAGGTACGTATGCATAAATATAGAACAAGGAAACTGCTCAGGACAGTATAATAAATTTGAGCTGGACAGATTGCTTGCATCATGTGAATGCTGTGGAAGGGACCTGCTGGAATACAGAGCTGCTAAGAGCTGTACTGAGATGACATACCAGAACCCCTGTACCATGCTTGCCCAGAGCCCCACGCCGCCCGCTCTCAAGCCAAAGCATCTATTTAACCCCAGTTAAAGCCCAGAGCCCAGCACAAGCACCAGCAGCACAGCCAGCCCCACTGCTGTACCAAAACTCAGCAGTTTGCCCATTTCCCTCACGTTCTGCTCCAAGTTCTGGCACACGTTATGGGCCACGCTTGGAGGCTCCTGTGTGCGCTGGGCTCCATCCCTAGTGAGTGTGGAGGGGTAGCACCAGGAAGGAGTGCTGGTAAGAAAACTCCTCACCAGATCGGGAGCAGCACAAGTCACTCCATCAGCCCTCCCAACAGCTTGAACTTTCCCAAGCACTTTGCTAAGTCTCCATTGATTATACATTCCTCAGGCTAGTAAACTGGTTCCTCCACAAGCGCAGAGTATGCGCTTTAGGTACTACTACAAGAGCCCCCCAAATCCCACAGTGACAGAGAGCTATAATTTCTGTCTGATCCCAAGTGCTACTACAACATCCATCACATCCAGTTGTTATTTTTCCTCCTTCCGATCCCCGCTCTCACCAGTTCTGCTTGCTAGAAAGCAATGGCATTGTTCACATTTTTGAAGCAGCAGCTAATACTTGTTTCAGAGCTTTTGAAGTTCATTCGGAAGTACCTCATACTTGGCAGCGCTCACAGGAGTAAATGCTATTTCTGTTTGCCAACAGGGTGCTATGTAAAAAGCCTTACTTCATCTCCTGCAAATATGCTGTGGGAAACTAGTACTCTTAAGACTTGAACATGGAAACACAATCTATCATAAAACATACCAAAAAAATGAAATATGTACTGGAAAGGCAGTGCCCAAATGGCAGGTCTCAAAGTTTACCTAATGGAGCATGGGGGTGGGAAGTGTCTGGGTTTGTGTCCATGCCCCCCGCATCCCCAGCCCCCCACTAAACAAGATTTTGGCCAAGAAACCTCTCTACCCCAGCACAACTTTTCCTTCATGCCTCCATCTCTATGCCACAATAACACTTTTAAACAGGAAGAGATTTATTAAGATTAAACAAACCTGACATCTGTGACTCACAGGAACATGGTGTTTGCTCTAACCATGCAGAACATTAATATTTTGCAGATTTTTTTCATCCTATGATTTTTAAAACATTCTATGGGGAGTAATATCAGATTTCGTCCTCAAAGGGGAGGAAGAAAGACACGAGAGAGATGACTGACAACACAAGGCAGGAGGTTATCAGTCTTCCTTTATCAAACACAGAGAGACAAGGCAAGAGGGAGAAGGGGCAGTTGGGCTAGAATACAAATGCAGAGCCAGTGGAACAGGCAACAAAAATAATAGTATTCATACACTCCCTCTTCTGAGAGATGTTTTATATAAAACATAAAAGGAAAAAACCCCAAACCCAGCACCCACATCACACTTTGTGACTACCAGAGCAGTGAACAGAACACAGATCTGGCTCCTCCTCAAGTTCCTGTTGTTTTTATTAGAGTAGTGCCCAGAGGTCCCAGCCAATATCTTTACTCTGGAGAACAGAGTCTGTCTGAGCACGCAGTGCCCCAAAGGGCCTTCCAGCGCAAAGGGGAGAGGACATGACACAAAGAGGCACTAAGACAGGCACAAAACAGAGAAGCTCGCACCCATCACCTAAGTACACCAGCTGGAGGCTGAACATTTGCTTTTCAAGTTAGGCAGGTGAACAAAGGACAGAAGGATTACTGGACCAAGCCACATCCTTCGCTGTTCTCGTTGGGCTGTTTACCTCTCACAGTAGCAAGGCACTTGGAGGGATGTGAAACGAATAAACAGCGGCTGTGCAGCTTCATTTGCAGGGACATTTTTCTTGCAAGGAAGACGACAGAAGACAGAGGTGCAGACAAACCTCGCCAACTGACTTCAATAAACCCTCAGCACCCTCCGCCAATGGCTGGTTGGTCACCAGACCTAAGAGTCCTTCATATCTCACGTTAAGTTAATCCATCCTTAATCAATTTTGCCTTCCATTTAGCAAGGAAACTGCTGTCGAGCTTGATCAATTTATATCCCATCCGATGACATACAACTGCCGCTGTTATCTGGGGTAGCAAGAAACAGTGTACAACTATGCTCTGAACACAAAAGACTTCAAGACAGCCATTATCCACACAACATACTGATAACACACAAGAAAGTGTGTCCCCTGAAAGCCACCCCCCTTCCTCCCATTTATAAGAGTAGAAGAGTACATCAAAGTAAGCTTCAGCAGTGCAGACACATGGAATATTGCTAGCAAACAAACACAGATCAGACATCTACTTCTTTGTAAATGAGTCCCAGACTAAGCCAAACTGTGCGAACAGGGTGCGAAAAGATCCTTCTAGTTTGACAGTGATTTGAGCAATATAGACAGTCCTTGTCTTTGGCAGCAAAACTATATACCAAGTGATTTAATACAAAGGAGTGATATTTTAATACCTAGGAAAACTCTTCATTTTAGAGGCCACAGCAATTTGTAGTAGCTGCTGCCCCAAATCTACTTGTTTAACAGGCTATAGCAGAGTAAGATTTACATCTCCCTTCGCAGGTAGAAGCTGCTGTTTAACTGACTCATGAATGCACAGTTCATCTCTTACTTAGTGAGGCACGACTAATGTCCCAACATAGTACCAAAAAGGTCATTTGAAACACTTTGGATGGCTGCTCCCAGTCCTTGCCCTCTGCTCCCCAGCTGTCAAACATTTGTTACATTGCAACCATTAAAGGTACTGCCGGTCCTGGTATACCAAGTGCCTTGTAAATCCCAAAGAGATTACATACAGCCTTCCAATTACGGGGCAGTCACTGCGTCACCCCACGTGGAAGCAGAACTGGGGTGGGAACATGGGCAAACGCTGTATTTTCCTGTTTTCCCGGCATGCCACTACTGAACAAGCTATTTCCCCTTTCCATGCCAGGCACATCCACCGCTACGAGGCCTTGCACAGAGATGCCCCATCATTTCTGCGTACACCCATGCCTGATGCTGTCCTGGTAGACTGAGCGACTACCTCCCACAGGGGCTCACCAGCGCTGAGCATTTCTACAGTGGGGCAACCTGGGTGACACTGCATGTTCCCAGGACATCAATACAGCTGAATGCCAGACAAACCAGAGTAGCCGTAGCCACTTTCAGTCAGACATAAAGCTAGGAAAACACTAAATAGAATCGCTGATGATACAGTCGCAATCTGTAATCTTATCGTGCATTCATCGCCTCCCTCCACAGCTGTAAGAGGTTCAGGTCTCTACTGCCCACCTTCTAGGAACAACATCTGAAAAGGCCGCAGCTCTTCTGCATTCCTCCCGTTCGGCTACATCACTGGACATAAAAGATCAAGGACTTCTCCAGGAGAGACAATCTTGTTTCAGTTGCTGTTCCACAGATTGCTGTACACACCCGCTAATTTGTCTAAGACAGATATATGCTAGCCTCCTCATATGAGACCCAGCCTTCAGCTGCTCCCTCAGGTCACACAAGACGTCTCTGTCAGAAACCACACCAGAGACCCGCTTCCTGAACGCCATCCATTCTCATGGCTGCAAGAGCATCCCTCCTTCACTCATGCAGCATAGCAAAGCTGAAGCAATGAAAAGAGGTCACCCACCATGGACCAGATCTCAGGAAGACGTGACCTAGTTTGTACTTCAATAAAGTCCACACAGCTACAGCTAGAATAAGGGCACATAATTGTGGCACTCATCTCCACTAATGGGAAGGAGGCTCATTAAATGAAGGTCATGTCAATTATCTACAGCTAGTTTACATATGCAGTCAATTACCTAGCTGTACTATTTATTTCAGTATTTGTATTTAATGAGGATTCACCGGTTAATTGTTTTATTCCGTTGTTTTTTGTTATTTTAAGCAGAAATCTGGCAGCTTAACAGGTTGTATTTCCAGCAGAGAGACCCGAAGAACAGCTGTGAGCACGTACTTGCTGTTCTGCATCCTGATATGTGCCATGAAATAACTTTCAGTAGTGAATAGATTCATAATGCTTTTAATCTCCAGAAAGGAGTGTGTGGTGGAAGATAAAATTAGCAGCAAGGCGACATTCATTTTCTGCCTTGCCATTTTCTAAGACCTTTATACAAAAGTTCAATTTACTAAATACAACTGAATGGCACAGGCATGAGTTCCTGCTCTACGCATCATTACCAGAGTCCGTGAACAGATACCAAAACGGGATGCATGTCAGCACATGATCTGCAAAGACTAAGTGTACTGAGAACAAATAGTATTAACCTTTAACACATGCATAACTGGATGTCTGACACACTCTGGTTATCCTTGCGGCTATTTAGGCAGCAAACTATATAATTACTATATAATTACTTTTTATTACTGAAAATAAAGCACCTTCCCCCCCAGTTCATACACATGCACACCCACATCCAATTTGTATGCTTGTAAGTTGGTGCTTCACATCAGGAAGAAGAAACCCATTTTATTTTTATTCTCATGTTGGTTTTCCCGAAGGTGGTAAAGTCTACTTAGCCACAATGCCAGAGATGGCAGAGACTAAGAACCATTCTGAAAACTAAGATAAACAGCAAGCAATTTTACAAGTAGTTTGTGAACGACACCTTTTAACAGGAGAAATTTGCTTTCATCTTATGTTGCTAAATATTGCCCATGGTACAGCTTCTGAGAGCAAAGAAACTCCAGCAATGCCAACACTGGCGAGGGAGAAGTATGCATCTGTTTAAAGCACTACTGGGGGGTTCTGGGGTTCTGAGGTTTTATCGGACTCTTCCCCCAAATTTTGTGATACACAAATCACAGCTGGGCCTGTCAACCAGAGGTGGGAAAGAACCCAGAGAAAATAATGGCAAAATAATAATGCCATGACATTACACCCCTGATCTTTCACAGAGTTGTGTATCAGAGTTTCCTACAAGCTTCCGTCATACCTCTGGACTCTGACAGCCATGCAAAGGGCACACTTGCTTCAAAGCTCCAAGGGAGAGAGTGAACTCAGCTGCTCTAACGGGTGCAGACCAGACAGTCTCCTCATTACAAGCATGCTTATACTTAAATTGGCCAAGTGCTGGACTACAAGGAGTTCCCAGCAGGATTTCTGTCGGATGGATCTCAGACCCATTCTGCCCATACCAGGAAACAGGCAGGGTGAGTTTTGGCAGTAGGCGCCAGTGAAGGAATAGGAGGCCAGACTCACAGATGCTATCGGAGCTTTCAGGGAGACAACGGCCACGGAAGAGAACAGATGTGCACTATTTTTATCCTTCGACAATGGGAACCGATTGTTGAGCCGGTGCCACACACGCTGCCCTTCCAGCTGTTTGTCCAGCATCCCGCACATGGGGCACTCACACCACACCGGGTTTGCAAACCAACCCGGCTCTGAAAGGGGATCTGCATGCATGCCGCTCTACCTATCAAACACAACATGCTCTACCACAACATTTGTTGCCTAAATTTCCCATTGGAATACCAAGGTATGCAGTGAAAGCCCTCCCCCAATAAAAGCACTACCAGGAGGTTTATTTTTTGCTCATCAGGAGTATCGTGGGTAGGGTAACACGCCACACTCCCATTGCCATGCCAGAAATTCTATACAGCAGAACATGACATCCAAGCCTAAAACCTAAGCATTAGCAAATCCCAATTTCAAAACTGACTCCAGTCTTAGAGAGCTGCATTAATCTTTTCCGAGTATACATCAAGATACACTTATGCCATTACTGTGGTCATTCAGAAGTAACATTATGCAATCCCTGAGAAAGGAAGGTTCACCTATAGAATAGGCTATGTAATACCCACCACAACACCACAAAAACAACCACAAAACCATTCCATAAAATAATTACTTTGTGCCAATATACTCTCTGGTTCCTCCATGGGAGAAGATAATTACAGTTCTCCGAAATCATTTGCTCCGATAGCCACTAGAGCTTTATGTAACGCTGATTCAACCCGTGCATGGAAGAACGTTAGGGCAGGACCTCAGACCTTTGAGCAGCATCTGCGGTTTGTGCTCCATTTCACTCCGGCTCTTTGGTATGAAATGCTGTGCTGAATCGTCACAGGACCGAGCTACTCTGCCAAGTACACACACGAAGCTCCCGCTGAAGGCAAGGATAATTGGCACCCAAGAGGAGGAACAGAATGGAGCACGTTGCATGCAAACTAGCGTGAGTTGGATCCTTTGTACTGTGACATGTGTCCAGCAGCCCTGGAACAACCCAGAAGCTGCTGTATCAGTTGAGCTTGGATCTTACAAGTGCCTATAAACTATCGAACAGCATGTAAAACATCCCACGCACCCATCGCTTCTGCTGCAAGTGGCAAGCTTCCTAGGACCTATAGAACATTATGCACTCAACAGGAACCTAAGTGAAGCTTAGCCAAGGCGAATCAATGGTTAAAAAGCACAAGCATCAGATGGAGCAGTTACAATGGTTTGGGCAGGCAGCACTTTCCCTAGGGTAAGGGAGGAGAGGAAGGGCTATATCTCTTTGTTGCAAGACGCTTACCTTGGCTGAGACCCTGACTGTGTGTGGCATTGCTGTAAGAATGCCTTCCTTTTAGCCATAGCCAGCCCTTGAAATGAAGCAGATCAGTGTGTTGTGATGTGCGTGAACCATAAACTGGAAATGCCTGTTGTCAGAGCCCTGACAGGTATTAACAATATGCCTGCATTTGCCAGTGGTGTTATCAGTCATCTTTTGGCTGCCTGCCCTCGCGTGCAGGTTTCTCTCAACACATGCTCAGTCCAGTTGTTAGCCCGGCATCTCCATGGAAATACTTTCCGTAGACAGGGCAAGGGATGAGAGCTTACACCGAGGTACCAGAGCAGCTTCTGGGCGCATTCAAGTCCAAAGTTACATGGGAACCACCAGACCAGGAGCAGAAATCTAAGTTTGCAAAGCCACCTCAATCTACAGTAATGGAAAAATGAGGAATTTGTATTGAACACTGATATACTCATTAGGAATCTAACCCATCTCAGTGGGCAGCCAGCACTGCATGGGTCCTGCTGCAACAATGGCTTTATCTTTGGAGATAACTCCGTTGGGATATTATGTTAACACAACTGCATTGAAAACACCTTGGTAAGAAGTGCACTTTCACCACTGTTACTTTACTATGACAATGCAGCACACCACAGGTTTCAAAGCATTATAGCTTCCAGCTTTTTTTCCCCCACCTTTTAAGTGGTTTCCTGTTGAAACAAGACTTTTGAAATTGCTATGCCTGGTTCTCTATCCCTAATCTAGCCTTATAATTTGGGGGCCAACTTCAACCGGGTTCAACAGAGGGATACAAGTTTCACAGACAACACTATTTCCACCATCACGTGTTGTAACTGGCACACAAGTAGCTAAGACCCACCCAAAGCAGCTCCCTCCAGCTCCATCCTTAGCGAGGCAAACTCCGATGCGTAGGCTTACACATGTGCAGATTTACAACACTGTGTACTGTTGCTTCCCTTTCACAAGCTCCACCAAGGAAAAGGGGTTGGAATTACTAGAAGGGGTGAGCAGGTACCTCTGGTGAAGACGCAAGTGTCTGAAAACAAGCTTCATTAATTGCACTGCTCAAGGTAAAAAACATTTAATGGATCATAAAGAAAGAGAAAAACCCGCACCTTTGCACGAAAAAAAAAAAATTATCAGGTTCCTGCCTTCTCCCAGTTGCGCAGTGGCGCAATTGCTCTCACAGAAGAGCATTACACTGCAGTTCCTGCAAATTACACAGACATGGGGTCCTCCCCCTCCTCAATTAAACATGAAGTTTACCTGGTTCATGACTCTCCGTACTTGCCACCAGATGTAACTATACATTATGGCATCACGGGAAATTATTTCCACAAAAAATGTTGAGGTTCATTGAAACAATATGTTCCTGCAGACCTAATTCTGGTGGAGACAGTCACTGCCTGGTGTAAATCCATAGTGCTCCGTTCATAGATTTATACCAGCTGTAAAGGTGGCCCAGTATTTATGCTGTCATAAAATCAGACGGGGCCAACACCTAAACTATAGCTAATAGCCACATCCCAACAAAATGTGACAGGTTTCAGCAAAACAGCTTCTTCGCGCTCTGGATTCCTGAGGGATACATGCATATTTGGTAATAATTACACTTTAAAGAGGAAGGAAAAAAAAAGCTTTCTAGGTGTGCAGGCTAGCTTCTCCCTTCCCCCACTGATATAAGCACATAAATAGCCCAGACATGCCTATAAAGAGAAGTATGCACAATGCAGCCCAACACCACCTCACTCCTCGCTGGCGCTTGGGTGTCCTGTTTCCCGTGCACGCCAACCCGCCGGAGAAGCGGCTTCACTGCCAGCATCCCGGTCTTGCCGTCAGAGCCCTTAAGCTCCAAAGGGTAGGTTTGTATATGGGATTTAAATCATTAGATAAACACTTCTCCAGGAAAACTTCAATACCTGTGGCTTCACGTAAGCCCTGCGGGGAAGGAGAGCTTCTCTTCAAATAGCTGGGGTGGGGGGAGGAAAGAGAAAGTTAAAAGGAGAAACGTTAAATTACCCAATTAGTCTGTTGAAAACGGCTGAGTGTTCTCCCTCTCCCAAACCTCTGCACAACACAATCGAGTATCTGGAAGTCACCATCCTATTCAAAATCAAAAGCAGAGCTGTTTGATCAGAGATAATTAGTAGTTCTAGCCAGGAAAACCACACTTAGAAGTTGCAAGAGCGGAGAGACCCAGCGCTTATGGTGCTGCAACTCTCCACTCGTACGACATTTCTCGGAGAGAAGACGCTATCAAAGCTTCCAACGTGCTTTGCAAACACTGAATCTCAGCATAACTTTGGTGTCGAGGAAAAACAGCAGAAATCCTATTTTCCTTCTGGGGAGGCGGAGGCCCTTAAAGGTGTTTATAGAACCTACCCCAGACTGCACAGCAAGACTAGAGGAGACGAGGGAAGCCCTTGCTCCCCACCCCTCACTCCAGCCATGGCGCAAAGCTGCCTTAACCACAGGCATCATCCCCGTATTTTGCAAATCCCTCCATGGTAACTTAGATGTCTAACCTAGGAAGAGGCAGGGCAGCTGATTAAAACCTGAGGGGTATTATTTTGAATACATATGCTAGCTCACTTCCATCTGTGTTGTTAATTAGTTCCTGACTGTAGGTTAAATGTAGGGCATGTTGTCACGAGCCTAAGGTGGGGTGGCAGGACCTCCTGCTATTGCCATATGGCTTTTTGTTTCTTCCTTCGTTCTTCAGCGTTTAGCCTCATGCTTCTCATTTGTGGGCTCAACCATTACATAACAAAGAACAAGAAGAGCAAAACTAGTGGGAAAACAGAAGCATTCCTCACCATTAAAACCTCTATGAAGTTGGATTTGAAATGTAATACAATGTCACCCAGAGGCTGCTTTTACCTGCAGCAAATAGGCCTTGAAATTCAGGAGAGACTCATTCCCATGGAGAACTACTACTGCTCAAGCAGGTATTTACCAGCCCTGTAAACACAAACCAGGCAGTTTGCAAGGGACCAAAGGTCAGCTTAATTCGTGCAAGACTGACAAGAGCAAGGCTATGCACGCTCATAATACAGATGCTCAGTGCTTACAGGGGTGAAGCCAGTATAGCAGCACCATCCCCATCAAAACAATAAAAGGAAAAAAAAGATGACTGGAACTTGGTCCTCTTTTTTCCAATGCATCTCCACAGAATTTGTTAAAATAGAAATGGCTCAGGACCGTCCTCGACAAAACCATGGGTCATGTTTTGAAGTATACCTGAACGTGACTAAGTACAAGACACACAAGATATCGGCAGTTCCCCTGCAGTCATTTTCTAGCGAGTACAGTTTGAATACCAACAGGTCTGGTGGTGCTCTGTGACTGAAGGTTTGCTCCAAAGTGTTCAATTTTGAGTAGACACAGAAGCTGTTTGGTGTGTTTTCTAGCTCTCATTGAATACCTGACCTTCTATTAGCTAAAGGCAGAGGAAATAATTTCTAGTATTTTCAAGCATAAGATTCTATCGTTTTCATAACAGTTACAGCAATCGGAGGAAGGAAAAAAACCATACAATCATATGTTGAACAAAACTGATAAAGTACAGGTGATATGACTTCACGCTTGAGGGCTATGGAATTCAAGAAGTTGTATCTAGCTTCAGACTTGGAGGCAGACTTCTTTGGAGGCTTAGACCTCAAAGTAGTTTCTTCATAAATCTTGTTTCTGCCTTTTCTTCTTAATAGAGGTATGTGGAATTGACTCACTCAGCCTTTTGCACCATCCTTGTTCATTGTTAACATTCCTACAACGTTTGCAGTTACAATGGCAGAAAAGTTTTGCAGAGGAGGCAGCAGAAATTAATCATTAATGCAAAACCGAGAGAGAAAAGGACTTAAAGTGAGTCTTCCAAGGAAGGTAGCTTTGCTCTTTTGTTAAATCCAGGCGTCAATCGTTAGCTTTTAAGGGGAAAACTCATTTTCTGACATTGTTTTGCTAGTCATGACACAAATTCTGTATTTCTGCAAGAAGAGGTAAAGCAGCACCATTTCATTGGCAGCAACTTGCCAGCATTGTACCATTAAGTACCCTGCTGCTGTAATGAGATGTGAAACATCCTTCTTTGCCTCCATTAAATAAAAACAATCCTTCTTCACCAGCCTGCAGGACATAGGCTGCCAGCAACAAAAGAATAAATCATGACATTGACATGAACTGTCATGTTTATATCTGGAAGAGCAAAACCAGAGAACTTCAGATGTGCTTATTTCTCATTTTGGTTCAGCCCATTATAAAGATAAAGGGCAGTCATGATGTTCAGCAGCAAATTCGTACTTCACCGCAGTTTCCTGGCATGGGTTCTGGTTAAGTCACCCTTGCCAGCTTGAACTTGTTAGTGGCTTTGCTTCCTCCTTGGACTCACACTGGCTTTCAGTACAAATTCTATCAAATAGTATTTCTCTCTTGGCATTTACGGCTCAGTCAAACTGGATTATCAAGTCAAAAGGAATGTAAATAGCAAGTGAAGATCCAAGTCTTAATGCAGGCAGCCAGCAGGCACAATTATCTAGAAATACTGCAAAACAAGTCCTGTCGCTCATCCCGACAGCGTCCATACGCTTCTGTGGTGCAGTGACAGCTATGACTGAGGGGAGGTTGGTTTACTTAATAATCCAGCCCTTGAATAAAGTTTAGTTTTCCTTTCTTTTCATCTCGGTATATCCATTACTGAACACTCACCAAGAGCGCCATGGCCAGTATAAAGAAGGGTAAACTAAACCATATGGCTACTAAAAGCTGCATCAAGCTTAGAAAGTAAATGGCATAACGGACTAAGGAATCCAGAGATCATAACCTTTAATTCCTTCATCTAGACAAAACTGCATTTCTCCAGGAGCTGCTGCATTTAAAGAAAGCAGTGTTTTGATCATGTTAGATCAGGCACAACATGTGCTAGAATTGGCACAAGATTAAGCTTCGCTCTCTTTTATAAGGTATGTATCACAGGATTCTGGGGGGAGGGGAAAAAAAAAATAACCTAGTCCTGTTCTTACTGTTACAGCCTTAACTGCAGCAACATGCTCCAAGTCTTTTGCATGCCGAGTTAATAAAGAGAATATAACAGCATTTTGCTCAAGACTTTGCCTAGTTCAATCTTTTCCTGGACTCCTCCTGCTGTGCTATGTGCGTGCAAAGGATGACAAGCCTACCTGCAGCCCAGTGCATGTACTGGAAAGACTGAGGTTGGATATGGAATCCAAGTGGGTCAAGGGCGCATTTTCAAACATTTTTTGGTACAACAACTCTCTCATACACCCTGATACGGTATAAACAGTATGCAGTTGCCTCCTGACTTGAATGGCAAATACACCTTTATCACAGATCCTCAGTTTCCCCACGGGAGAACTCTGTTCCCTCAGAAGCTATACATTAAGTACTTAATCACGATATACTTTAACAGATTTCAAGTATCTTAAGAAGGTATCAAAACCATCACCTGGACAGATATGCAGTACCTGCAATCAACTACTGGTTTGCATTTTCAAGGCTCTGCGAGATGGAAGCGATCAGCTCCTGCTGAGGTTCAGTTCTGTGGGGTTTCTTACTCCGCTGGGCATTTGATAGCCATAAGCTAACAGTTATTATAAAAGCCCCTGAAACGTACTGTGTGTCTGTAAGAGTCAAACGGAAATGATTGCAGATAAGATTAGCAGTTCAGTGGGTAAAAAAGGCACATTGTTTCTTTTTATAAGTAGTTCCTCACAAATTAAATAGGGAACAGTGCTTACTCTTCTCTCCCAAATGCAGAGGAAGAACCCGCTATAGCCAAAGACTGATGTACAAAACAAAAATCAGAGGCTGTGAGCTCCAAAACAGGAAACTATGTCCTAAGAACCAAGGGGCAGATATAAAAAGCATATTCCATGTTGTTAGACTTGAAGTAGCAACAGATACCTCATGCCCAGTTTCACTTCGTTTAAGTTTTTAAATTGGGAAAATCCTGAATCTAGTGAAATCATGCTAAAGGCTGCCGAGTTGTTATCCTAAGGAAGTCAGATTTATTTTTTTTTCCCCTGTTCCACCAAATATCTACTAAAGGACACCACCTACCAAGTAGGCTTCAATGATGAGATGGGGAACAAACACACACACGTGCCAACCCAACTCAAATCCTTAAGGGACTAGTTCTACACTGCATTTTTTTGGTGCAAGTTTTGGACACGCTATCGAGTCTCACCAACAGCTGTAACAAGGCAGTGTAAGTTTGACTTGCAAATACTTCTTTAGGTGTAGCCTAAAGTCCAGCCAGCAAATGCTTTACTGAAAGCAGTGCTTCTTGTTAACCTAATTATGCCACACAACGAAGACAAATACCACCTTGGTCACAGGGTTAAAAAAATTAAAAAAGCCCGCATGCATACACTAAATTTACTGGTGTAGAGTGAGAGTGATTTGGATTAGCAACTTCACTCGTTTTAATTGTGCAGCCACACTTTGCAAGAGCCAGCCAGAGCAGCGTGTTTGGTTCGTGCATCTCTAGGTGGCGGTAGCTGCTCAGATTTTGAGATACCAAGAGATGCTCATCTCAAATTTAGCAACCAGTATTCCTCCCATCCTAGAATTGCCTTTTCTAATTTGAAATGTGACCCCCTCCCCCATTTCTTCATAATTTATAGTAGTCTGAAGCTGAGTCACAAGAATTTCTGCGTTTTCCTAACCAAGTACACAAGAAAAGAAATGAACTGCCAAAGTATGGAGGTAATTTATAGCGTAAAGCATCGAGAGCTTCTTTCTAGTCGATCAAAGGACTCTGAGAAACAAACATAAGAACAATCATGCCTTCTGTTCTGTACAAATGCCACGGCCAGAAATAACTGTCCTAATTAACTGGTTTCAAAAAATGACTTCTCTGAAAAATACAACAGTCTTACCAAGGAGAGTATACAACTGCTACAGCCTTATGGCAGCTGTCACCAGGGCATGAAAATTCACTAAATGAAGTTTCCTTTTGCTTTCTCCGGTTGTCCATGGTACTCATCCATAGACAGCTGTACCCATTTGCAATGCCTAAATTATGCTGTAATGGGATGTTCTGCTACCACTAGTATCAGTGTTACTAAAGGATTACAATCACATCAAATCAGCATCATACCAGCCAGCTCCCTCTGCTCACAGTTTACGAAGGGTAGAAATTCTGCTTGAAATGTGGTTGGCTTTTTTTTGGTAAGACTGTTGCCTATTCTGTCAAGTCCACAGCATCTTCAGTATTTCAGACTTATGTCAGTTTTATGTGGATTATTACTATTGGGTGTAGCAGTTGAATTCCACCAGTCTACAGTTGCCTGACAATTAGGTCCTGAATGTTGATGAGGAGGAAAACACGAACCTGACCCTATGCTTTATGCCTGTGACTGTCCCGTTCTGCACACACAACTCCCACAAACAGTGCTCCTCACCGGGCTGCTCAGAGCCCAGAATTGTAAGCAACCCTGCCAACGTGAGGTTGTATCAGAGGACAGAGGCCACAGTATAACGGTTATCCTACTAACTCACACACACCCCTACCTCCAAAAGTGAAGAGTTTTATTCTTCTATTATTCTAGTGTTTCCAAATCAAGTAGCATAAGAATTCAAGTTGATAAAGTGTAAGTTTAAGGCGCCACGGCAGAGATGCATAGCAAAATCTGCTATTGTTTGTACTTCAAGAGCTCCGAGGAGTCCCTGTCATGTACCAGGAACAGAAGACAGGCGAGACTACCTCTGCCCCAAAGAACTTACAGTCAAGAATAAGAGTGAATAACTGGTATGGCTAAGGAAGACAGTAAGATGTGGGAGCTGACAGACAGTGCGCACAGCCCACCAGCCCCACACCAGCTCGTACATCAGGCAGTTCGCTCTGTACACACCTGTACGGCTTCCTCCTGCTGGATTGCTGGGAAAAAGGGAGTTGTTACACACAGCACCTTCCTAGCTGGAACTGAAGACAGGTTATTGAGTTACCACCTCGTTTCAGCCATACACTGAAATAGCTTAGCCTCAGTGCTTTGAAAAGCTTCCTTTTAAAGGGTGTTCACAGCTAAGCGTTACTAAGAATGCCAGTGAATAAACTGATCTAATAAATGATTGAGAGTTTCCTAATTAAGCAGCATTTTAGCTATTTAGGAGGAACCAAGTGCTCACAACACATGCTTGAAAACAGGTCAAGACAAGTTAGCAATTAACCTATTAAAAGCATATATCCTCTTCTAGTGGAGCCTCCACCAATTCACACAATGCTTAACATGAGGTTTCTAGTGTAGGCACAGGGCACATTCTTCGAACAAGATTTCAGCCTTTTGTACAAACCAGGAAGGCAGAGACGGAAAATACTTTTTGTTGCTGGTGGTGATTTTTGTTTGGTTGGGTTTTTTTTTTTAGTAGGAGTTCACTCAGCAGAGCGAGTTGTTTCTCATCTTCATGCAGGCTTACCCACAGAAGGGAGGAGAGGGTCTCCTACTTTCAAGTTTCTTGTGACCTCCTTTTATACCTGCACCCCGGCAGAGTACTCCTATCTGAGCTGAAGGTGCAGATCCTTGTGGTTTCCCCAGAGTAACAGTTGCAGAAAGTGCTACAAGTACTGCAAGGACTTCTCTCTGCAGCTTTCAGCTCAGCACTGCCACTATATGCAAAGCTTTTAAGCAAAAGCACGCAGATCCTTATTTTCCACTATATTCTTTCACATCTTAACGAGTCTTTAAAATCCTTTGCATCTGTGCACTACATTTCGTAGTATCTGAGCATATTGTAGTACTCCCCTAGCACTACACTACAACATAATGCCTTCACGTTTAAATGCATGCTGCTTGAAATAAAACTTTTTTTCAGTTTAGCTTTACCCCCTCCAAGATAAAAGCCCTTTCCCATTCTCCTCCAGTGATATCTGGCATATTCAGATAAAGCATTCTTGATGCTTCTGACCCGGTTTACCCCGATCCACAGCCATGTACTGCCAGGCAGGATCTACCCTGCAGCCCTGGGAAGCAGAGAGCACTGGCAGCGTGAACAGAAGGCAGGCTACTTAAAAATGGGTTTTCCCAGCTGAGGTTCAGTGAAGCTGAACATTAAGTGGTAGTACTACAGCAGAAAATTGTTGTGAGTTACAGAGCCCTGTAGAAAGGCTCCTGTCTCTTGTCGCATTAAGTACCTCGCCAAGACATCTGCCAGCTCCTTCACGTATTTTCGAGTCGAAATGGAGCTGCTGGTTCGCCCTGAGACCCAGGTGAGGGACGGCGCTCCCAGAGCGGCCAGAACGCTGCGGTTCGCCTTCTCCCTTCCCCTCGCCCCGGGTGTGTTGACACAGCCAGCGCCCTGCTGCTCCGCTGGCGGGGGGCCACAGCGTCCCCCCGACAGCTGCTGCCTCCCCTCCTGCCAAACCACCGGGATTCGCGGCCGGACAGAGCCAACAGTGTCCCCCTCCACCTGTGTTCATCCATACCCGGACTACGGGCGGGCCGCCCCCGGGGTCGGGCTGTCACCCCGGCGAAAGCCAAGCCATCGGGTGGCTCCGAGGCGCTCCCTGGCACGGGGAGCGGGACGAGGTGACACCTCCTCGCCCGGCTCTCCGCTCCTCTTTGAAGATCAGCGAGGAAATTCGTTTCATGTACTTCTCGCCCCATGAATTAAAGATGACAGAAATACTTGCTTAAGGAAAGCGTATCGCCAGGATAGATTCTTTGCATTCATTAGAACCGTGTTACTAGAAACATAAATAAGTAATGACTATCGATCCGGCAACAGTCATAACCTCAGAACAGCAAACTGCCATAAACTGAAGGGAAAAGTAGGTGTTTTTAACCGGAACGTAGAAACCCAGGCACCGACAGCACCGCTTAAGAAATGAAGCGGCAAGGCACGCGCGGGGCTCCGCGCTTCTGACCCCGCCGGGGAGGGGGCGCGGAGCCACCGGGGCGGTCGCGCAAGGCGGCGGCGCAGCGACCGCACCTTCGCCCGCCGCATTTACCGTCTAATGCCGGTTCCTGCCCGCCAGCCCCGCGCCAGGGCGGCGGCACCCCCCGCCCGCGCACCGACCGGGCCCCCCCCCCCCGCCCCGCGGCGGCGAGGCCCCCGCCGCACCGCGCCGCCGGTGCGGCCGCCCCGCGTGCCTCACATTCCAGCGACGGCCGAGCTCCGGCAAGTGCAGCGCTCCCCGCCCTGCCGGCACCGCGCCCGGGGCGGCCCCGGCCCTCTCGCCGGCCCCACGGCCGGGCCCCGCCGCCCGCCCCGGCCCCCGGGCCGCCGCCGCCGCTGCTGAGGGAAGGGGCCGGGGCCGCCGCCCGGCCGCGCGCCCGCCGCTAGGGGGCGGCGCCCGCCACCCAACAGCTGCCCGCCGCGCCCCGCGCAGGGCGCCGCCACGCGGGCGGAGCGCGCCCCACGCCCGGCCCCGCGCCGCCGCCGTCGGGGGAGCGCCGCCCCTGCCCCGGCGCCGCGCTGCCCCTCCGGCCGGCGGCGGAGCGCGCTGCTGCCGCCCCCGCCCCCCGGCCCCTCCGCCGGCCCCGCCGCGCCGACAGGTGCGGGAACAAAGGGGCGCGGGGCCGCCCCGGCCCTCCCCGCCCCGCTCCCCGCGTCGCCCCGGCCCTGCAAGTTTCCCGGCGGGGCGCCCCGTACCTCTTCGTCCACACAAAGCCTGTCCGGGTCCCCTCCGGGAAGTCACATCCTCTCCCGGGCGCCCAGTCCCACCGGCCGCCTCCCGCCGCCCCGGCAACACAGGCAGCGGCTCAAGTGTCTCATCAAAGCTTTATGAGGGGCGGGAGGGCAGCGGAGCCGGATCCCCCACCCCCGCCGCCCAACGGGAGCCTCCCGGCCCGGCCCCGCCGCCTCCCCGCCGAGCGGCTTCGACCCCCGCACGGGCGCCTCCGGCCAGCGGCTGCGGCGGCCGCAGGCACCGCGCCGCCCCGCGCTGCCCCGCTTAAAGCCTCCGCGCCGCCTCCCCGGCCCCGCCACCGCCCCCGCCCCGCCCGCCCGGCCCGGCCCCCGCTCCCCCGGCGCCCCCCGAGCGGCGGGCAGGGCGCGGAGGGGCCGGGCCCAGAGCGGGGCGGGGGGGTCGGGCCGCCGCGGGATATTGGTTTACTCCGCCGGGTATTAAGCAAGCCCGATGCATTTAAATATCGCTCCCGCGCTGACCTCTCCGTAGTTTGCCTATTAAGAATGCAATCAAGATAATAACGGGCATTGCTTATTAATGAGCGCCCCAGGTAACGTTACACCGGTGACTCGCCGGAGGCGCGCAGCGGGCGCGGGCGCTCAGCCCCCGCGGACCGGGGGCGGCCCTGCCCGGCCGGGGAGCGGGGCCGGGGGCGGCAGCCGGAGCCCCCCGTGGCGGTAGCGCCCGCCGGCGGAGCGGGGGGGGCCCGCGGTGCCCGCGGTGTCCCGGGCCAAGCGCCCCCTCGGCGGCGCCCCTCCGTGCGCCCGTCCCCCCCCCACCCCGGTCAAAAATCTGTCCCGCCGCTTCCCCCTTCCGCCTGCGCGGCACACGCGGTGAATTATTGATAGTGGAAATTGCATGGCAGAGGCAATAATGGCAGCCCCTGATTGAGTGGCTCCATTTGATCTTGGTACAGACAGGGAGATGGCATGCTCCCGGCCGGCCGCGGCCACGGCCCTGGCACAGCCACCCGCCTGGCTCCCAGCACCCGCCGTCGTGGCCTCGCCTCCGCCCTGCCCCGGTCCCTCACTGGTAAAACTGGTCCATGACGTCCCATCTATTCTGTGACTCCGTTAAAACCAGTATCTTGCTACGCCTTAAAGCCCAACTGCCACCTAATTGCAATTAACGCCAAAGGCTCCATCGCTCCAGCGTACTCGTGGCCGTTTATTTATCCTCGGAGCAATGTGTGCAACTCATTGCTGCCTTCAGATGGTCTGATTGCCTGTGTGCTTTTGCTATGAAACACCTGCATTTATTAGATCAGTAAAGCAATAAAATAACCCAGGCGTTTGAAATCTGAGCACACCTAAGGCCTTCCCCATAAAACGGCTTTTAATATATATTAAGGGAAACAATCCTGGTGGTTAATATCCTTTGCAGCTTTAAGAACGTCTTTAAAAATCATGTTCAAGTACCACATTACCGTCCTTCTTGTACTTGGGGGTTTGGTTTCATGTGTTTGAACTAAAAGTGTCACTGAGCTGTGAAAACAGTTCCACCTCTTTTGTCCCAGCTATTTCCAGACGGGATCCACTCCGTTCATGAGAAAGGAGACAGTTTCTCCAAGTCCTCCCTACCAGCCTGCGCTGAGGAATCACGCCCAGTTCTTGCTGGCTGACAGCGAGTCGCTAATAAAGGCAGCTCTATTCAGATTCTGCCATTAGGAATACATCAGCCACCTCTTTTCCCACTATCCGGGTATGACCTTCTCTCTCCAGTGATACAGCCAGGTGGATGTCTGAGTGCAATTTCCAATACGGGGATCGTGATCGGAACTTGCCGAGTTAACGTGTCCGTTTTATTTTCCCATTTTGGACTTTGCTCAGCTTTCCAGGTACGACCGTGCAAGCAGGGTGCCTGGGTTCACCACGGCAGTGTGCTTCTAGCCAGCCTTTTTACATGGTGATAAGACAGCACAGCTTTAATACGCTGTGTTCGTAAGATCACACCTGCAAATATTTGGATGATCTACCAGTCAAGCTTAACAGCAGCGGCGGAGGCTGCTTTAACCCGCTGTAACGTAATACCTTACACACACCTTATTCCTGGAGGAAGGACTCTTCTCCTGCTACACTAGACATGCAGATGAGCAGCGGCGAGTACCATGCTTTAAAAACACCGAAGCATCTGCTGGCTTGTTCTCGGAAGCGAAGGAGGAGGCACACATTCTGAAAAAGTCTTGCTTGCAATCAGAATGAGTTTTTTAATTTTGGAAAGGAAGCGTCTTATGGACCGCCTGACGAGTCCTCCCTCTGTGGTACGCGCTTTCAGCTCAGCTCTGCTGAGGACGTGGGAACCGCCAATTCCAGGCAACCCTGCGCCGAAATTCCCATTTTGCTCTGCTACAAACATGCTGCCTTTTGCCCCGGCGCAGAGATTTTCCCAGGGAAGAGGTGTGGTCAGAGAGCTGCTCTATCTTGCCAGTATAATCAGCCCTTTGGGGATTATTACCAGCCAGTGCTTGATTACTGGGAAAATGAAAAAGTAGTGGAAATAATGATCTGTTTGGATTTTTAATGCACACACAAGCTGGGCACTGTATTTTTCATTCGGACCCTGATTTCAAGGAGAATTTTGTATGAACGAGCCCCAAAAGACTGGGCCCACAAAGTATTTATTACTTTGTGAAGCAACCGACAGCCATCACATGGAGACACTGCCCTGGTCAGAGCTCCGCTCCTTTGCCCGCAGGACGTACTCTGAGCTCAGAGGTATACATAAACCATCACCTTCAGAATACATGGGATCCGCAGGATGCAATGATCAGACATCCTGATCCTGTGGATTCCCAGGTGACCCTAGAAAGAGTTATCTCTTCTCGTGTCTGAAAAAGGGCATCTCCCACTGTCTCAGGCACGGCTGTGTTTTCCCCGTTTGGGTGGTACAGGCATTGGGACTGAGTGGCACTCAAAAGCAAAGCATCGCCGCGGGCTGCATGGGGCAGAAGCAGGCAGGCAGGCCCTGTTCTGGTGATTTTGGTTTGGCTAACTCAGCGTATCGAGGCTTTCAGCGTCATTGTCACGGCATGCCCGCCTTACAGCATTTACCGTGAAACCAAGTGTCTTTTTCCTATACTTAACTAGTTAAAGTTATTTTTTGCATACACAAATCACACCTCACCCTTTTCCATACACAGCAACAGGGGAGGAATGAAAAAGAGTTTGAGTCGTCAATCAACGTAACGTTGATTTATCCCTGCAGCAGTATCAGATTGCTTGCGGGGGGGTAAGACCATTGCTTTTTGCTGAATTCAATTTAAACTGTAGCATAGGCACTAATGATGCTGTAGATACTATAAAGAAGAAAGCAGAAGCATGCACATCTGGTTTCTGTCTCGGTGGAGGTTATGCATTATAGTGATTGATGCACGAGGTCCAAATTTACTGATAAACTAATTATATGATAAAGTAGTTTGTGGGGCTCTTAAATTCCCCCATTGCAATTGTAAGAGAAGCAATAAAAAAAAAGTCAATATTTGAAAAGAGTAACATTCTTAAAAGGTCCATAGTTAGTCAATACATAACTGGCGATTCATCTTCCCCCACCTCCACAAATGTGTCTTTACATTCCCCGTTTTATTCATGTAGTATCTCGACCTGGTGTTGAATGAGAAAAAGGTCAAGAAGCTACAGTTTGGACCGCCTCTCACTCGGTTGTCAGGAAATGTAAACTAATCCTGATTACAGCAATGAGAATGCTGTTGAAGTACTCAGGTTTTGACACTGGAGTATTTTTTCTATTAATAATTTTAATTGGCTGAGGTCAGTTCTTATATCGCTACAACCATTTTTATGTTTAATTATGTTTATTCGTGTTTCCTAGTTACCTATCTCTGCTATTTTTTCACATGAAAGGGCTGGAAAGTTCATGGAAATAAACTTTTCCAACTCAAGTAACGCTAAAAATTGCAATGGATTATAAACACAATTGGAGGTTGCAGGCCCGTTGCATTTGCAAGCAGATGACTGGGCTGTGACGCCACTCTCCGATGATTCAGCCATCGCAGCGCACACAGCGGAGCCACTCATGGTCTGCACAAACACCAGCAGGGCTACAAAACCCTCAGCATCTTCAAGGACCGAACCCAGATTTTGCTCAGCTGTCTTAAAATCTTTGTAATCATCCAGGATGTGACTGAGCGGGGTGACCTGCGTGTTAATGCCCCGGGGTGGGTGGCACCTGGATCTCACAGCCTCCAGGTTTACCTTGTGTCCAGCCCGCAATGAGTTGGGGTGGTTGTGGTCTACAAGGAGCTTGCTGGGTGGCCAGAGTGAACCCGAGCCTTAAATAGCACAGGGTACTTGCTCCTAATATCAACCATAATTTCACCTTCAGTGAACAGAATCTGCTGAGAGGCCTTTCAGCCTCTGCGAAACAGCAAAGATGGGAATACAAACCCAAAGATCTTTCATTAGATGTAGTCTGCAGGCTGCATGTGTACAGGATAAAGCAGTGGAACCTACCCTTTCAATCACAGCCACCAAAACCACAGCATTTTTGCTGAAGAAAATACTGCCTAATAGCTCAGAATCGTCACCCTGCAGCTACAGCAAAAGTGAATTTAAAACTCCAACAATTAAAATAATTGGTCTCTTCTCATGTCTAGAGGTATGCCAGCTTTCCATCACATGGGGGGATCTGTACCCTGGATCTTGTCCCATGCCTTCTAGTCAGGGATTTCAGCACAATTTATGTGCATGAAACTGCTTCTTTGACAGAGCTCTGTGGTAGGTGCAGTTTAGTCTTTTGCAAATGAGGAAATGCATGTGTCTATTATGTATAAATTTATTAAGCTGCTCATGAACATACTTGTTCAGCAAGCACGCCCCTTCTGTGTTTGTTCCTTGCCACCGCTCATGTAGTTGCCTCGACCAGCATCATCTGTCACAGAAGTGGAACATGAGTCATACGTGACGATTACCACATGCACCCAGTGATGCACGCACACTCCTCTCCAGCCAAATCTCCAGGCTTCCCTGTCCGGGTTCTGCATGGACCCCATGTGCTGCTGAGACAGTGGGACTCCTAAACCCCACATGGAATCCCTCATCCTCCCGCAGAAGGGCTGGGAGTAGCTGGGAGGATGATCCACCCTTCGTCCCATGGAGCCGTGCTGGGCTGGGGTGGAGGGTGGCTATTGGGGACAGCAGCACGACCAAAAAGGTGAGGACCAAAACAAAGAAAGGAGAGAACGAATCCAACCCAGCAGCAAAACCAAATGGGTTTGTCATTCCCTGATGCTTCAACACTCACTAAACCTGGGAATTTGTCTCCTGAGGCTCTCTGCCTTACTGCTGTCGCTTTGGAGGCATTAAACACCCGGCAGCTGAGCAGAAAGCAAAGTATCTGGGCTGTGCCCGAGAGTATCCAGTGTACCAGGTGTCTGGCAAATGGTGCCTGAGCCCTTCCCCGCTCGCCCCGACCTCCCCGCCGACAGCCCGGCCATGGCTCTGTCCCAGCGGACAGAGAAGAGGGCATGAAACAACAGCAATGACAAAAAAGCAGGCTCCGAGTGAGCCGCAGACAGGGGAGGGGAGAAGAAAATCCCCTCTCCCCCAAAGAGGTTGTGTGTGATTCCTCGGGATGGGGGAAACCCGAGCCAGGTGTGGAAAGACAGATGGCTAGAGATGCACTCCTGTGACGAATCCGGCCATTGGAGCTCTATGATTAAAGAAGATCAGAAAACTGCTGGTGCACTTGTGGGTGAAAGGTGTTGGGATTGACTCATCTCTCCTTTCCTCTAAGTATTCAGTGGGTTTCAATTAGATGCAATACAGTGGATTATTTTTAATATTTAAAGGGATCAGATTCCAGGGGCTCAATAAACTTAGCCAGGCATCTTGTCAGAGTAGCTACATGCCCTATCAAACTCTCCTCAGTGCGTAAATGTGAAGAGCTTATTTCGGGTATGTCCTAAAAATAAGCAAGCCCCAAACCCCCTGGCCTGCAAATGCTCTTTTGTACTTCGTTTCTATTTAAGCAACTAAAATCTCCTCTGACATCAAGCTCAAGCACTCCATTCGCCAGGTGCAGCCGCTCAGCGATATTGCCTGGAGGGTGACGGGCGATAAGAGATCTAAAGCAAACAGGGAGGGGAGATGGAGGATGGTGCTTGGCGCTGGGCACTGGTATCTGTGCCGGGGTGCCCACCGCCCGTGGGGCCCCGCTCCCAGAGCTGGCAGGACGGATCCTCCTCGGCTATGCAGAGATCCTTGGGAATGGAAAGCATGTGTAAACATTAAATAGTTCCTCTAGCTCTCCTGCCCTGCGCTGCTGTCATATTAAGGCATTTTACAGTGCATTTAGCCATCGTCATCTTCCCAAAGAGGTTAAGGTGCTTTGGCTCCGTCCCTCTTTAAAGCACAGCTACGTCAATGCTTTTAACAAGCTGATGTGTTTAAAGATTATTTCAAGATTATAATTTTTTTTTAAATAGGATGTCAAGCTATTTTACCTAAAAAACAGCTCTAGAGTTCAAAACATTTTCCTTGTTAACCACCTAAAGCGTTAAACAGAGAAGTATCTGAGAAACAGCAGATATTTTTGTTAATTGCAAACTAAAATTATCACTGTGGCAATAAAAATTAAATAGAGTCCTCAAAATGAAGCTCAGACCACATTGTGTTCTCCTCCAGTTACTGTGACTTGTGGCTCAGAAAACAAGTACTGGATTAGTCACATTAAAGCCAAAATTTCCCTTGACTAACACATTTCATTTGTTTGCAGTCTTTTTTGTTTATTGAACACTTGGGTTTATTAATCTTAAACTAATTTAGTAAGTGGAACCATGGTGTGTATAAACGTTACTACATTCCGCGTCAGAGATTAATAGGCAGCCATGTGTCAAGTCCAGTGGTTTTCACTTGCCCAGATGAATGCGACGGGCTGTTCAGCCGTGGCGGAGGAGCATCTGGGCGGCATGCGAGCACCGACGGCGGCAAAAAAGTCAAGATCTGGGCCACCACCGGGCTATGTGCTCACCCACACCTCGGGGCATGTTAATGCACAGCAAAAGATGCCAACAAAGAGGGTGCCACCCCCTCTCTCTCCTTCCACTAAAACACCCAGCCCAACCCCAGGGAGCAGGACTTGCATGGGGGCCTTTATTTCTCTGCATTGGCCGGATGAAATGATTTAACTGACTTGCAGTGCAGAATCGCTCTGAATAGTAATTAGTACCGGTGTAGTTGTATTATAGTTGTATTTATGGTACTGCTATTAAAATATTATTTTCCTCCTCACAAGTACAGCACGGGAGGAATTGGATGCACAGCTGGTTCTCTCTCTGCAGCACATGATGAGCTTGGACAATCGTTTAGAAATGCAGAGAGGTGGGAACAGAGCACAGAGCGGATGTACAGCTACTCTGGAATTCAAAAATCCTGAAATATTGATTCAGAGAATCAATACAAATTTTGAGGTACTTTAAAATAACTTCCCTCAAGTTCAACACCATTTCCCAAATGGGAAAACTATCGATTTCTCTCTCCCAGCTTGCACAAAGACAGGGCGGCTCTTGGGGGGTAGCAGTGGAGCAGCAGAACCTCAAGCAGGGGGAAAGCGATGGCGCCCCTGCCATGCCCAAAGCCCCTCTATTTTAAGGGTTAGATGCCACTTCAAAGACTACTCAGGCAAAATCCACCCCTGGCTTTGGCGAGGCATTTAGTGGGGCCTTTTCTCAGCAGTTCAGGACTCATGCCATTGGAGTATAGATTTGTAAACAACATTATCTGCATTTATTGCCTGGACACTGTTTATTTTTCACATAGTTTATACAGCTGAAGCATAAATGCCTACAAGGGAGCAGTGGCTTTAAACACCTCTTTGCATTTCATTAGTTAGCCTGTTTAATCTGCTATAATTTATTGCAACTTGCAGCTGCATCATATGGCCTTATAGTACCTTTACATATTTGAATACAAACACCACTGAAGTCAGCAGGAATGCAAAGTGTTTAAATCAGAAGAGAACCAAGTGCTAGATTTTGAGTAAGGACTCTGCAGTAAGGCATTTAAACCCTTATTTTAGACTCCTGTTCGGTTTCTGTTTGATGCTTTACCCTGCTATATGCTCCGAGCAGAATCCCTTTCCCTTCCAGGCATTTATAGCTTCTTCCCCTTTGGTTTCTTAATTTGGGTTAGATCCCATAATATGAAAAATATACTCTGATACTGCACCTAGAGCACATTGATGAGGCCTAAAGAGCTCTTCTGTGATGGGAATTAAGATCAAAAAGGATATGGAATTTAAATATTCAACATTTCTTCTCAGATGTGAAACAGAAAAATTGTTTTGATGCAAAAGTCATTGCAACAGAATATGTTACTTAGACTCTGGGACCATATTAGGGTAAAATGGCTTTTTAGATAGGAATTGCACTGCAAGAAACTCCTTCATATGGAAATTATGACATTTTGTCTATTGCCTCTTACTACAAATGTTTAAAAGATCTGTTAAAAATAATCTTCTAAGAAGTTGTATCAAGATAAAAGAAATAAATAGGAACCGGTAAAATTTAGAGGCTTATTTCTGATTAGTTTCTTAATTTAGACCCTGTTAACTGCCAGAAAATTGCACCAGTTACCAGAGCTGGGAAAGCATAACTGATAACATAGCTTATTTTGCAGTTTGGGTTTGCTGTGCTTTTGTCAGGCCCTCACCCTCGCAGTAGACGAACGCTGGGTTAATTCCACATACTGCTGGGCTTAGAGAGACTCAGGAGAAAAGGCTGAGCCCAAGCACTAACACAAACGAAAGCCAAGTGTGCGAAAAACACATTCTCACTGTCTGTTTGACAAAGCGTTCCTAGACCTCCACCTGAATTTAGCTGATTGATTTTCAGCTAACTTCAGCTAACGATTGATCTTCACTAACATCCCACAAAACGCACGGACACAGAAGAAGGCGGACAGCTTCCCCCGTCAAGGTTTTGGACAGAGCCAGGCAGAACACGCTCGCAGACCGCTGAGGGACTGCTAAGCCAGCTTGCTGGGAAGATGGACCTCTCATCCTGTGTTCCCCCGTACCAGGCAAGATGCATCACTATTTCTTTTCCATCCGAGCGCTGCTCCCCCGGCGTGGGCCAGCCTGGGCTTGCTGGAACTCCAGCAGTATCCATCATTTCTGCTTGCCCATCACCTGCCGGTGCTCCCACACCTCCTCGCTGGCAGGGGGCCAACAGTGGTCCCCAGGAGCCCCGCAGGACCACCCTCCAGCCACACAACCAGTTAGCCCAGGGACCTGCTCCTGGCCAGGGCTAGCCCAGCAGGGACAGGGATGGGCATTTATGCTGTTTTAAAATGCCGGTGTAAGTGCGTTGTAGGCTCCTGATCTGGGCTGCTTTCTGGTCCAGTGCTTTTTCTCTCTCTCATTTCCCAAGAAGAGAGGTATGTTATAATTAATTGTTATAAATAACCTGCTAGATTCTTCAGATAAATGCTAACACACTTCCATCACTTTGTTTTTTTTGTGGTTTTTTTGTTTTTTTTTTTTTTTTGCATTGGTACAATAAATAGGTCTTTGGGAGTATTCTCAGATTCTGAAAGCGCATCCCTTCTATACGTGCTTGAACCATACAACCCTATAATTTTCCTTCCCTATCACTTGCCTACCTATGTTACCATATCCCCATCTAGCCTCTGCCTTGCCAAGCAGTGACAGTGCCTACAGAACAGATAAAGAGAAGATAACTCAGCCACAGCCCAGGTGCCTCCTGCTTGACGGTACCACTGGGCTGCCACTGCGGGAGCAGTGCCTGGGGGCACGGGGAGGGCTCGTGGCCACGGCTCCATCCCACCACAGCAGTGGTGCTGTGTCCTGGACCAAAGGCTCTGAGCACCTGTGTCTGAGATGCTACGCTGCCTTTGCCTAGGAGTCAAAGGTGGGGTTGGACAAGACGTGACAAGAGGTTGACAAAACTTGCAGCGATGCCAAGCGTTCAGGCTGAGCATCTGGAGCACACCAGGCACCTGCCTTGTTTCTTCTCCTCCACCGACCCTTCCATAGGGCTCCTTCCCTCATGTCGCACAACACACCTCCTCTTCCAGGGGCTCTCTGTGTCCTCCCCATCCCTTCCACATGGTTGCTCACATCAGGGGGTCTGCACCCTCCAAACCACCTACTAGCACAGTCCCCCATCCCTCTTATCTCCATTTCTCTGGCTGTGGGAACAGTGTGTGGCTCGTCACCACCTCCAGGTCTGCAGTGAGGGTGAGCAGGAGGCTATTGCTATGCCAGGGGGCATTAATGTTGACCTGCAGTTAGCTCCAGGAGCTTCATGGGGACAGCTGACCCTCTGTGCAGGGTCTCGGGGCTTACCCCAGCCTGCAGGCCACACTGGAAACCCACAGGGAGAGACAGAAAAAGACAAACTGATCCAAACAAGGTTCAGTTCCCCAGTCTGTCCTGGGGGAGCACGCTCTGAAGCCTGCCTGCCACTCAGTTTCTGAGAGGGAGCTGGCATCACACACACCATCCTCACTGTGTTTACAGCCCTGGCAGAGGTGAGCTGGGAAGTTCTGCTGCTGAGGGGCCCCCCAGGCAGCTGTCACACACTAGCAGCAGCTGGTGAAATGGCCTCTGGTGGTCAAGGAGGCGAGTCAGTACATTGCCTTGGTCCTGCCCTATTGCTCTTGGACTGGCCGTTCTGCCAGGGGATGGTATGGACCCAAAAGCAAACAGTTTTGAAAGGTCCATCATCTTTGACTTTCCTCCTGGCCTGAAATGTACGCCTCACATTAGTCTGAGTTCCCCCCCGGCTCTGTGTGGAAAATCCCTATGGATAAATGAATACGAAATTCTGGCCATTTCAAAATAACTTTCTAGCTTTGCCTTAAAACTGGCTTAGCCTCCTTGTCAGATATTTTGGGTTCCTTAAAATTTGTGAGCCAGCAAAATTGTCTTTAGGGAATGCTGCAGGAAATCTTTGATGGGAAAGTCAATGATAAAAATAACTATTCGGTGCCAAAGGCGGTAGACTGGGGATTAAAAACCCCTCTGAAGTCAGAGACGTTCAGGTCTCTGACAGAGCTCAGAAGAGACGCAAGAAAAGCGGTGGGTATCGTGGGCTATGCCCATGGTTGGGCAGCTGATGACTGAGTCTAGGTGAAGGATTTGGGAAGAGGAAAACAACAGGTGGTGGGCGGGAAAAGGCCGAGAATCAGATCTGCCTGGGGAATAGGTGGTGGATAGAGTGACCGACTGCTGATGTAGGAATGAATACCACAGAGAAAGAGAAGAATCAGGTGAATTTATGATTAAACTCTTACCTCTTGCACCACCAAGGCCTTTGTGAAAGACTTAATGGCAACAAAAAAAACCTAAGAAAAAACCCTAGACTTAAGTACTTGCTCCCTCAGAAGAGGGTGAGAGCAAAGCCTGTGACAAATATTCGTCATGTCACTGAGAAAGGTGTTCAAATACCATGATGAATGATGAGTGTGGTATAAGGACTTAGAGTACCTCAGTCAATAAACCAAATTTGGGACACAAAAAGGGATTCATACGGGAAATACTGTGAGATTCACTCCTGTGTGGATGACTGTTTCAATAACCACTAGATACATTATTCTTTTTCTTTTTTTTTTTTCTCTGATGCAATAGATTTTCAGCAATAGAATAAGGGGTATCACACTTCAGGCTACAGCGAGCGACATGTACAGAAGTGAAAGACATCCGAGATGTATCATCATCCACTGGAAAATTCCAAACCCAGAACTTAGCCTCGCATAAAAACCGCTAGGGCTTTTTGTTTTCCTGGCCAATGCTATTTTATCAGATACCTGTTTACAAAATTCAGCCAAATACCCTCTCAGATGGTTTGATAAACTTTTGGCAGATGTGAATGAACATGTATTTGACAGAGCCAGCTCACCACCTAAGCAGCTCCAGTCTCTTGACCCCTGCTCATGACTCTCACTGCAGCCCATTCTCATTAGAGTTGGTCAGGTTTCAAAAGGTATTTGCTGTCAGAAATCAGCTGCCTTTTTTTTTCCTCTTTTTTCCCCCTCCTTTTCTTTTGATAACCACCTGTTTCCCTGAATCCATTATCTTTTCATTATATATTTTGTTTTGAATCTGAATATTTTATCAAAAAGTCATTGTCAGACTTTTGAAGATAGCTTCAGCGGGAAATACTGAAAGCCTATTTAAAACGCTCTGTAAAACAATATAGAACTGAGTTTGTGTTGAAAATATTGGGGAAAAAAAGATAATTTTGAAATGTTAAATATTTTCACAACTCTGTCTGCCTCGTCAGCATGCAGCCTCTTCTGGTTCTCCAGGGAAAAACCTTAATGGGAGCTAAATGGTAGACACACAACAACCAGTGGGCCACCATACAACCTTCTTCCACCGCTATTGTTTTAAGGAGTTAGATATGTAAAAGAATAAAGAAACCTGAATGCAGGATCAGGGCTAAAGTCAATGCTATGACATTTCTATAGCTGTACAGGTTTAGTGTCTCTAACATCACAATAACATACTGCAAGAGTGAGGAGGTTAAGCTATGCTGCTATGTCTTAGGTGCGAGCAGACCCAACCTAGACAGCTTCCATCATTCTTTTACCACTCAC
Source organism: Falco naumanni (assembly GCF_017639655.2). Taxonomy (NCBI): domain Eukaryota; kingdom Metazoa; phylum Chordata; class Aves; order Falconiformes; family Falconidae; genus Falco; species Falco naumanni. Next base: position 13,872,367 of record NC_054063.1, on the reverse strand, counting down.
AAGTGCTTCTTAAAAAAATTCTACTTATAAAGAGGCTTGAAAGTAATTTTAAAGTTAATTTTAATTTATGGTATTTTTCAGTGCTCAGAGAGGAGTTTGATAACATCTCTGTATTGTTGATGAACAAACTGAGGTAAAAGAATAGGAAAGATTGCCCGTACAACACACGAGCCATATAGAAACTAGACTTTACACCCTGTAGGTTACTAATGGAAGCAGCTGAGGACCCAGCCTCACTGGTCTTCCCTCCTGTCTGTCTTAAAACAGGCTGTATGACCACGCATACAAAGCAAAGCCCCCAGACACTGCCCACATTCTTCGGCTCCTGCCAGACAGATGAGAGAAGGGTTAATCCAAAGCCTTCCCACTGCCAGGGTCCCTTCCTCCTCAACATGCCTCAACTCTTTTTTTTCAAACTGCTTCAGCTTGTATTTTACCATTTGTTATAATAATGGAGTCTAGTGAGATGCTTGTGGCCCCATAAACTTCAGACATAATTTTAACTATGTCAGCTTTAAAAAGTCAGTATCTGCCTCATCAAAGGGCAATCTTGTCCAATGTGGGTGTCTGTACCAATTGTGTTTTGAACTACAGCAATAATCCAACCAAACCATGCGAAGAGCTTTTCTACACCCACATTTCTTAATTATCATCATGAGACTGAGGTAGCCGAGACCAGATCTATAATGTTTTCTGGATGTCAAAATGCCCACACACCTTCTGTAATCCTTGTGCTACCAGCCCCCTTTCATATTGCATTTTAGCTGGTCCATCTAATTATCTATTACCACAACTGTTTACTGCGTTATTGCAGAGTCCCGCAAAGGCTCATCAGGAGGAAAGGGCTCTGTTTAAGAAAAAGGAAACAACTGTCTGATGAGACCGCCCTAGCTGCACAACCCTATAAACATTTTAGTGGATGATAACCCCCTCTTCGCCCCTTTCAGAAATGAACCTTTTTTTTATTATTATTATTTCTTACAGTCCAGTGAGACCTAGGGCTTTAAAAGTCTCTGCATACATCGCATCCATAAACAATGTATTTTCTTGGGAGGTTTGGGGTCTTCTGTTGGAGAGTTTGGAGAATAAATAAGTTCATTATTTTCACATGTGCTACAGTCAATAAAGATGTGAAATAGGAAAGTAGCGAAAATGTTATGACTTAATGAACACTTTGCGTAATCATTCTTGCCAAATGTCAAAATAAATTGGAGGCCAGAGTGTACGGTTTACGCTTGTTAAATTGGGGGTTTGTGTGCTATTTTGGGGAAGGAAAAAACAAAACAAAAAAAGACCAGACCACGAAAAGGCAGGGGGAAGAGAAAGTGTACACTTGGCCACTCACAGCAAGACCATTAGAGTCCCACCGCTGATATTCCCCACGGGAGACCATACAACAGCCTGGGACTGCGGTGAAGCCACTTACCGACAGTGAAGCTGGCTCTACGGCCAGTGTCCCAGCCCAGAGGCTCTGCACTGGCCAAGGAGGAGCAGGAACCAAACCCCAGCAGCCCAGTTTACACCCTGGGCTGGACCTGGCTAATCCCTGCCTCCCTGGGAAGCAGCTTGATGCTGTCACATCCATTTGTGCCTTCAAAAGACAGTTTTCATCAGGAGACTGAGTTTATGCTCTGCCAGGAAGTTCAAATGACAACGGGAATAAGGCGACTGGAGCCAGATTTCGCTTTTGCTAGAGGCTGAAACGTGAAATGTCTGTCCGCTTTACAGCCATCCCATCGGATCCAGTTTTGGCATAGAGCTACTAAGAAATGCAGCTTTTGCCTCTGTTATGCAAAGACTTCTGCTCGTCCAAGCCACGAGTACCTTGAAAGCTCTGAGTTTGGAAACATCTACACGGCTAAGGACCCGACTGTTTGAACACCGAAGCGTGTCACAGCAATTTTCCCTTTGAGATTGCCTCAGGAAAAGACCAATTAGGATTACGTGATAAGTAAAATTGCTCCCATACTTATGTGATTAGGAAAATAGGTCTCTCAAACTGCCTGTTCAAAAGGAGATAAAAGCAATATTGTCCTTTTGTGGTTAGATTTTAACTTATTTATGTTTTTCCCCATTGAGTACATGTTCTAGCAGCACTGAGAGGCCACAGGCACGTGCTTCTTACTCCACCTCTACTTCTAGTAATGGGAGTGCCACGAAGGTGCCTGCATTTCTTGCCGCCTGCGTGAAATGCGTGGATACATTTATGTGGCTTTCATTTATTTTGTTTCATGACACAGGGAGGGGGGAAAAATCCTTTTCATACACCTACATCTATCACATAGCAACTAAGAATAGAAGCAATATTGAGACAGATGGAAATGTTAACGGTGACAGCTCACAAGCACGAATCACACATTTGTGAAATAATGAAATGGGTGGGCAGTTGTTATATGAACTCCATGTCAGTTGGTATGTTTTCCTGGCTATAAGTTTGCAAGATTATGTCTCAGATATATTTTCAGTTAATGGGAGAAGTCAGTGCCCTGCCCTGCTGCACACCTTGCCGGCATGTGGGTGTAGGGATTCATTGAGGCTGGCGAGTGGTTTGCACGCAAAACTGCTCATCACGCACCCTGGGCGCTGCAGGACATCCCCTGACATGTCCCTGCCGCGGCATTTCAGTATTCCTAATGATGTGGTGGGAGAGACACAGAAAGGAGGTGTAAAAACGTTTGGAAACCCAAACACAAGGGAAACATGGGATGCTCACGCTTGCTTCAAAGTCTTCCTTGCAGGGATGCAAGTATTACCCTTTTTTTAACGTATCATCTGCCTGTGTTCTGTGGTCCCTATTACTAGCTGAGCTTGCCAACCACGAACCAGAATGAGGATTACAAAATCAGTCCTGTGTTTCTCAGGTCATTTTCTTTTTAGTTCTTCATGCCCCAAAAGCCACCGTCTCCATTTTAAGGACCACTTTGACAAGCCTGGTTTTGCTAACCCCAGTTTCCCAGCCCCATTCTCAAGTTAGTTCCAAGGGGAGGGAGCTGTGGATGTATCCATGTGCATTTCACCTTGTGCTACCCGTCTCTTTCCCCAGTGTAGGGAACCTACTAATTTTCAACAACTTTGAGAGGTACTGTTTCTTACGGATGCTGTTTACAGCACTTGACATGACTATTTTTTGCTAGAGGAATGAACTAGATCTCCCAAAATCTTATGGATGCTCTCTTTGTTTGTGTATCTGATTAAAAATAATTCCAGCAGCTACATCTTCGAGTGCTCAGTGGTGATTTACTACAGTGATTCATGTAAGACTTACAGCGCTGAGGAAAATCTGTCCCTTGGGATTCATCCACCTTTCCAGAATTTCTCATGGCAAGGCAATCATATGCCACTGTATTTAGGAAGCAACGTGTAGTTACTAAATGGCAGCCAGTCTGCATTTTCTCTGGGCATTTCTGAGAGCTCAACAACATCAGTGCGACAAAGAAACGAAATAAAGGACTTGATGTACAAAGGCAAATGTGCACATCCAGCCACCTCAGATTAAGGAAATGTTAGGCATAATCCTCCAGCATACATGCCTGTGAATGGTAGCCACTAAAATAAATAGTGAGAACTATCAGACCATTTGAAATAGGAAATTATTGAATGATGCTGAAAATCAAGCGGCTATCCAAATGGAGAGGTGCCGCGAATGACGAACTCGCAGAGGGACCATGCCTACGTCAAATAGCACATTAAATAAAATCTCACACTGGACACAGCCACCTGACAGCCACCAAAGCACTGAAGACAACACTCGTGGTATCAGGTGAAAGAAAAGGAAAACAATAAAAAAGAAGCAAGAAAGACTGCCACGTCAAAACTTTGCAAGTGGAAGAGATATTTGAAGGAGGTCGGACATTTTACAGTATCATAACCATAAGAGATGAAAGGTGGTGACAAACCACCACCAAAGCGGTGACAGCTCTTGGAGAAATAGTGGATACTAAAAATCAATAAAGCGACTTGCAGATTAAGGTATGAGTCACCGTGAGCAAATGTGACCAAATACGGCCCAATGTCATTTGTTAGCAGTCGTCCGTCCCATGCGCCTCTGCAGAGAACGATTAGAATTCAACGCAAACACGGCAACAGGGGCAGGAAGGGAAATATTGGAACCAAGAGGTTTTTACAACTTAGTAAGGAAGTAACAGGTGTAAAAATAAAATATAAGTAGATACGCAGCGTTATCCATGGAATGGAAAATTCACGTGAATAGAAGCTCGTCAGCAAACTCCTATGTAATAGGACCATTTATTTGGGGAAGCGGATGGGGTTTAGTAGGGCTCATCACCACTAGATCACAGGAGATGTATTCAAATATTAGCGCTACCACCTGACTTTTTCCAAAGTGAAAAAAGGCCAGAGGACGTTTCATTATGAATTTAATGAAACCGATCCTGCAAACTAGGTGCGTCTGAGTTTCATCCAGGCTGCCGGTGAGTGATGCTCCTGAGACCCATGTCTTCTCCGGCTAGTTTCACCCGAGAGATGCCTCTCATCGCACTCTGACAGGCATCCCCAGCAGACGCAACTTCTCCAAGTGGAAATGGAAAAATACACTGAGGGATCCCGGCAGGGCCTTTCCCCGGGCTCCCACCGAGCGACGCGGCGCGGCCGGGCCCGGGGGCGGAGGGGGGGCGGGGGGGGGGGGGGGGGGGGGGGGGGGCGGTGCCGAGCCCAGGCCGCCGTTAGCGCATCTGCAGGAGAGAAAGGCGGATGTTTCTCTTCAATGGGGAAAAAAAAAATAAAAAAAATAACCCCCGCCCCCAGCAGATACTAACGCAGAAGAGACGCCAGGTGACCGACTTTAGGGGAGCTCCGCGCCGGCGCCCCCCCGGTGCCGTCCTGCAGCACCTCCATTTTGGCTGTGCGCGCCGGTGCCGCCGCCCGGCCCGGCCCCGGTGCTGCCCGCGGCACCGTCCGAGGGCTGCTGCCGACGTGCCTCTGCCGGGGGGTGGCACACGACACGGGGGGGGGGGCGGGAGAGGGGCGGCATCCCCGGCCCCCCCTCCCCGCGCCCCCAGCTCCGCAGGACGGTGCCTCCCGGGGGGAGGCGGTCGCCGTGGCAACCGCGGCGGGGGCGGGCGGGGTAGCGGTGGCGGGGCGGGGGGGGGACATCGGCGAGGGGAGCCTGGCCCCCGGGCCGGCCCGGCCGGGGCGCGCAGAGCCCTGCGCGGCGGGGATGCCGCCCCCTCCCCCGCGGCGGGCGGCCCCGGCGGTGCCAGCCCCCTCCTGCCGGGGGGTTTCCCTCCTCGGCGCCGCTACGTGCGAGCCGGAGCGGGAGCCCGGCGGGAGGCGGGGGCGGCGGGGCCGCGGGATCCTCCCTCCTCCCTCCCTCCCTCCCTCCCCGGCGGGGCCCGGCGCCGCAGCGGGGCCGGCCGCGGGGCTCTGCCGCAGGGAGCGCCCGCCGCCCCCGCGCCCTGCCGGGGCTGGGGGCGCCGGAGCCACCCGGCCGCCCCTCGGCTCCCCCGGGGCGGGGAGGGGGTGGCTCCCGGCGGCCGGGATCCCCCCGGGCGGGGAGGCGCACGCTGGCTGGAGCGGGGCGGCGGAGCCAGCGCGGCTCCGTGCGGACCCTCCTCCGCGGGAGCGCACCCCTCCGCGGCAGCGCGGGTGTGCCGCTGGGGCGGATCAATGCACAGACTCCGTGCAGAGCCGGAGACCCCCCGAGCTTCTCTACCTGCGAGCACTGCTGCTACCGCCGCTGCTCCACCAAACTGCTGACTTTCCAGAGCTTATTTTTAGCCCGGAGACTAAATATTATTAGCTACATTTCTACGTAGGAAGAATCGGAAGGGCGGGGGGGGGGGGAAGGCACCAGAGAGAGGGAGATGAGCCTAAAGCTTATCCGAATGATCTCCAGGTGGGGGGGCTGCGTTTGGATTTCAGGCTTGTCAAACACCTTCCCCCCCCCCCCCCCCCCCCCCCTTTTAATTATAGCAAAGTAGATGCGGATATTGGATCATCAGCAATGCATGCACGGCTCCCCCTTTCAGTCGTAGGTTGCGTACACAGAGGGGCCATCAGTGATCCCTCAAGCTGGGGACCCGCTAATCTCCATGTAGGTAAAGATCAGCTGCGTCTCTTTATCTATGTAAGATCAGTTGTGCACAGTGCCAGCTAGAGCTCAGCTGCATTTCTTAGCTATGCAAAAATCAACTTGCATTCTTAGCTAGGAAGAAAAAAAAAAACCACAACACAAACCCTCACACCACCATCGCATCTGCTTATCTAGGTAAAGATCAGTTGCATCTCTGCCCAAAGCATGCACACGCACATAGAGAGACGAGATTCCCAGATTAAATCAGGCACAACTTAACTCAACTCGTAGTGCAATCTCATCAAGCTTCTCCTACCTTTTCTAGCCTCCACACACCGAGCAAGCCAGCAAGGTAACAAAACTAGGCAAAGAGCAGGCACCCATCCCCGCGCCACGGAGAGAGAGAGAGAGAGAGAGAGAGAGAGAGACAGGAGCCAGAGGGGGGCCCGGGGGGGTCACCCCTCCGCTTACCTTAGGCACAGCTAACACCACGAGCAGTGGCTAGATCGCGGAGATAAACACTGGCATTTCCCAAAGTTGACACCGTCAAATCAACCCCCGGAGCTTGCAAGACTCTGGGTGTTGGTTTTTTTTTTTTTTTTCCTTTTTTTTTTTTTCCCCCTCTCCTTTTCCTATTCCAGTCCGCACCGCTAGGAATTCAACTTCGCCCAGCTCCGGCGGGGCGAGAGGGCGGCGGGCGGGGAGGGGAGGGGAAGGACCGGGGGGTGGCGGGGGGCGGGGGGGAGCCGGCACCAAGTGCCAGCGGCTCCCCGACCCGCAGGGGCGCGGAGCGGGCCGCGGTGCGGTGCGGGGCCGGGGCCTCCACCGCCCCCCCGCGGGCCGCCCCCGCCGCGGGCCGCCCCCCCCCGCTCCGCTCCGCGCCCGCCGCCGCCTCTGTCCAGGGTGCTGCCGCCGCCGCCGCCGCCGCGCCCCGCTGCGCGCCCCGCTGCGCGCCCGGGCCGCTCCTCGCCCCCGTCCCCCACGCGCCGTCACGTGCCGCGGTCGCGCCGCTCCGCACCCCCCCGCCGCTGCCGGGGCAATGCCCGGCCCTCGCTCCGCGGCGGGGCGCGGAGGTGCCCCCCCCCTCCCCCCGAGCGTCAGCCGCCTCCCGTGCCCGCTGGGAGCGAGGGCAGGAGGGAGCCGGGAGGAGCGAGCGCCCGGCCGCAGCCAAGTCGCCGGCAGCTCCAAGTTTCTCCGACGCGGTGTTTCCATCGCAGCCTTAAATCAAAGAGCGTTGCAATTAAAGTTACACCGGCTAAAGCACAATTCCTCCGGCCTCCGCGGGTTACGCGCTTTGGTATATTAAGTACTGGAAAGCCAAGCCCGTGATATTAGATACTGTCGTTAAGCAACATCTCAAGCTTTCTTTCTGTTTTTTGTTGTTGTTTTGTTTTTTCTCTCCAGTTATAAAAATAGGCTTTTTTATTGATACTTACCATTGTTACTTTGCTGTCCTGGAGACAGAAGTGTCTTAAAATCCAGTCTCTCCAACAGATGCTGGAAGGTAATGTGTCTTGTTTGAAGTCATCATGTGAGAACTTCTGCTTTGCTCAGTGGATCGCCCACCACTTGGTGTGACTTATGAATCTAATAACCCTTTGCAATATCCGCAAGCTTAAACTCTCCACCACCTTGGTGCCTACAGAAGACAGAAAGCAACTGGCAGGGAGTTTTAAAAACCTATAGATTTACGCAAACGCCTTAGCTCAGAGTCACGTTTCCCTTTGAGTTCTTACGTGATCTTAATGAATGAGAGGGGTTACCAACTGACACGGTATAAAAAACGTGATCGCAGCCGCCTCCCAGGAAACCGGAGCGGGACAGAAAGTTCCCGAGGAAAGTCCTCGCCGGCCGGGCGCGCTGTGCAGTGAGCCCTGACCGCCGGCCGCGCTGCTTCCAGCGCCCGGCTCGCACCTGGGGCCGTGCAAGACGAGCTGGCTCTGGAGATTTGCATTGGTGACAGGTAAGTAAACATTTGGCTTTTTTTTTTTTTTTTTTTTTTTTTTTTATGTCACGTTCGCTCTCGCTCACACGGGAAGTGCTCCACGGACTTGTTGCATACTAGCTCTTGCCACAAGAGGAACCTCGCAGAGCTGCCAAGACGAGCTCCCTTCGGAAGCCCCTGCCTTTTCCCAGCCCTAACTTCCCAGCACACTTTTTCTCCCCCTCCTGGCTGTGCCCGCGCCAGGAGGCTCAGCCCCGGGGGCGCGCAGCCCCGCGCCGAGCCCCGCCGCCGGGCGGGGGGAGGAGGAGGCGATGGCGGCGGCAGGGGAGGGAAGGGCAAGGGAAAGGGGAGCGCATCCCGGGGACCTGCCCCCCCCTCCGGCCCGCCCCCCGGCTCTGCCGCTCGGCCCCCGCGGGGGGCGCAGCCCCCCCTCCCCAGGAGAGGGGGTCGAGCCCCGGGGCTGCTCCGGCCAAGTCTCCGCAAAGCCCCCGTCCCCCATTTTATCTCGGTCTCTCCCGGCTCTGCAAGCCCCAGCGCGGAGCGGGTGCGGGGGGCGAAGGGGCGCGAGTTGCGTTGCCTTTGGAGGCGAACTGCGGCCAAGTGAACCAGGACTCTCCAAAGTTTGTGGCCGCTGCCTCTCGTACAGCAGAAAGCAAGACCAAGACCCAGCAGCTCCTTGCCCGCTCCCGTTCTCTCCCGGTTGACTGTTGAAATCACATTTACGGGTCGTTTCTCTTCAGTGTCCGTCTCCCGCCGCCCGCCCCACGCCCCCCCCCAGCCCCAGGTACCTCTGCCTGGGAGCCAAAGCAAGCAGCCTCTTCCATGACAACCGTTTATGTTGATCCATGCAATAACCAGCAGATGCTGCCCTAGGACTGGTACAGCTGGTGCTCTCCTGCCTCGGCTGTCCTGGGGGCAAGGTGTTAGAAGAAAAGTCAAGTGGTCTCCAGCAAAGCTGCCCCGAGGAGAGCTGCTGAATCCCTTCGCCGGCACTACATCCTTGCTGTATGGCATGCAGCGGGCAGAGCCGCTCCGAAGGGCTGTTGCTGATGTAAGGCTGCACCGAACAGATCACCCTATCAGTTGTCACCCGAGCCCCATCCCTTAGTACTGATCTTCAGTCAGGAAGCTGAAGTTTTCTTCCAACAGTTGGAAGTGTTAGGAGTTGTGAATACCATTCTTTAAATTACATTAAAGGGGGAAAAAAAAAAGCGCACAAACGTTTCAACAAGTGGGCTTTCAGTGAGTTCTGCTTTCTCCCAGTGTTCTAAGCAAACAGCTCCTGCCTCTCTCTCAGGGGAGTAAAATAACTATGCTAATATCTACTTTGGGTAGTAAGTCACATGTTTTATATTTTGGCTACATAAATACATGTCTAAGTCTTAGAAGTTTCTGACTCCATGGAGTCCTCAGTGGTTTTGGATAAAGAGAACTTTATAAAGATGCAATATCAATTAAAAAAACCCCAATTCTACATGCTTATTTCATAGCTTAAGAAACATAGGCTTTCATTGAGAAAGTAATTCCAGCTGCATCACTTGCAAGAAAGTATCTTATCTACAGCACTGTTCCTCACCTACTTCTCATCTCATTAACTTCTAGATATTTCCATTTTCTGATGAACGTCTTAGTTGTTAGAGATGCCCAGAAGAAACCTCTGCCAGGTTACAGTATTATATTGATGTAGTAACGTTAAACTTACAAAAAAACTTCCATGAAAGCTTACCAGGAGAACCACAGTAGACACTGGACATGTCTCATCCAGCTGCGTTTTCCAGAGCAAATTGGTGGCATTTGCCAGTAATGCTAAGGCAGGGTCATGCTGACAGAACCACTAGCAAAGATACTCCTTTAAAGAGCTAACTAGAAGAGCTCCTAGTCCAGAGTTCTGCTTTAGATAACACAAAACGACTCCACCACCTTCACTGGAGATAGGTGACAACTGGTAACCCATCTCATGCTCGTTAGTCCACATTAAGCACCTGTTTGCTGAGGAGATAGTTTGCTTTACATTGCTTCAGTCACATCAATCTGAAGTAATTCATGAAAAAACACAGGCGCAGGAATCAAGAGAATGGTACCAAAATGTACGGAAGAACAACAGGTCACTGGTAGGGTAGTGTGGGACGCTATAGACCACGGGAATTATCTGGCAGAAGAGGACGAGGTAGTATAAAGCAACCACAGTCCTTTCCTCATTGTGCCATTCACTGGCAACAGAACAGCCCAACTTGGTCTGAGGGACCAGAGCTGGAGATAGGACATCAGTCAATGCACAAAAATGATGGAGGGGAGTCACCGACAGACAGCTGAGAGAGATTCCTGCAAGAAAGGCCTTAGAAAGGGGATGGAATAGAATTAAACCCAGATGTTTGTTGAGTTTCCAGCCATTTCCTTTCCCTACATCTTGTTTCTGACTGTGGTTTTGATATCTAGAAGGGCTGATGATCCCTGTGCCATGGGAACCCAGCTACGAAAAATCACTCAGTGTGGGTAGGTGCAGAGGACTATTTTTTCCCTTATAACCGTAGAGGAGCACAATTGATTCCAAGTTACTCATTTGACAAGTCATACACTTCAGTAAAAGTCGGGACTAGTGGGCAGAGTTTGGTCCACCGTTTAAAACTAATAATTGGGTGATCCGTTTACAGGGTGTTGAAACAGGATAGCTGTTAGCTTTTGCCAGAACGGCATGGCACAGCATTTGCTATATTCAGGTAGTTCATACATATAAGGCAATGTACATCTCTTGTTCCAAGTCTGTTTATCTTGGATTTACATTGTTACCAGATGAAGTATACAGCTGTAGGACTTGACTTCAGTGGGACTACTCATATGTAAATAGTGACATAACTGTTTAGCAGATGAGGCCTCATTAAGCGGGAATCAGTCATACATTTTTCCCCTCTCTTAGACAAAAGAATGTGAAAAATACTGCAGGAGCATTGCTAGAAAGTCACCCTGCCTTGAACCAACCTGCCAAACAGCCCAAAATCCCAAGCGAGCTGCAAACGTTCCTTCCCTGCCTTAAAACATCTTTGGAAAACAATGAGCTATTACTGGTTGGCTTTTTCACATACTTGAAAGGCTACCAAAATTCATGGAGGACTGCTAAGCCCACGTTAAAAGACGCCTTATATCCATTATACACAGGCTGCTCCTTCACAGATCACTTAAAACCCACCTCAAACACCAGTGTTAGCAATCCGAGCAGAATCAGACGATAACAGTAGCTGTCAACTTCATGGAGATGCTTCTGAAATAAGAGCTATATTACATCACCGCTGGTGTGAAACAGGGCTGCCAACTTATCTCCATGCCAGCAATCTAATGGCGTGTTTGAAAGAAAGGTCCCCCGGGGTCATTGTGTGCTAGTTCGGCTGGTAACCTCCTGCTTCTTCAACAGGCAGATTTGGCACCTGCCCTGCTACTGTCCGGAGGGTAAATACCATCCTCCTAGTATGTATTTAGGGTAACCTCCCATCAAGTGTTGATTTTCTGTGCCTGGTCTCCTCCTCCTGGAGATTATCCCGCTCTGGTATCTCCATCTTTTCCCCGATCTTCATGCTGCAAGCATTAGCAGTCTTTCACTCTGCCTCCTCCCTCCCTGGAAGAGTTTTCCTTTCTTTCCGAGCCTACTCATCTTCAAACTGCTCCCAACTGCGTATATTCCACGCTGGTAACATGCAGATGAACATCGTAGTCATGATCCCACTCAGATACTAAACAAGCCTCCCACCAATGCCTAGTCCTCCTTTAAAGTGCTAGAACATTTCAGCTTGCTTTCAGTCTCCCGAAAGCACCAGGAAATCCTCTGGAGTAGGCAGGCAGCAGCAAGCGTGCTCGCTGTGTTGTACCTCAGAGAACGGCTTGGCATGGGCTCGCCTCCAAGCGCAATTCTGGAGGGAAGAGAGGTGAGACCCCTGAGGTGGGGTGGTGTGTCCATAGCCAGTGCAGAGCCTCGGCTCCTGCCGACCTCACCTCAGTGCCCCAGGAGAGGGGCTTCAGCATCAACGGGAGGCATTTTGCATGTTGCTGTCTTTTAAAAATCACAAGCGGTGCCAAGCTCACGGTCACGCTTGGTAAAACCAGGAGAGAGACCCAAGGGCAGCTCGAGCTCGGTACGCCCAAGGAAACCCAGACCTGATACAAGTCATGATAAACTCTGGGTTTCCATCATCAGAGGTGCTTGGAGCAAGCACCTTGAGACGGGTGCCTTGGCCAGTGTTCCTGCACTGTAGAGGCAACAGAACAGGCTGGAGTGGGAGGAAATGTGGCAGAGGTAAGAGCGGGTCTGCCAACGTTGTGTCAGCCACTGATTTGCTCATACTGGGGAAATCCTTTGCTCTACACTTTTGGCTGGCTCTAGGTCCCCCCACATCGCTTCCACAGCACGCTGGGGCTGTAGCGAAGGTTTAAGAACAGGTCTAAGAGCTTTGCATTAAGTATTTAGTTGCCATCAACTATTTAAAAAAAAGTTTTGCTTAAACTGTTTTTGTTATTTATGGAAAAGGTGCGTTTCAGGAAAACTTCCAGCATTATTGTTTTTCTCAAACTACTGCTGATGCAAATGTGGCTCAGACTACATCTTATCTGCTTGTGTGGCACTCATTTAGGTTACCTGCGAAAGACAGGAGATGAGATAAATGTAATGGAAACTATTGGCCCATGTAAGTTCTCCTGGATGACCTGAGCAAAATGAGCCACAGGGTATCTCTTACTAGAAGAAAACCAGAGATAGGGAGAGAAATCAGAACCTGGAGAAAAAAAGAAACATGACAGCTGTAATCTGTTACTATTGCAACCTGATTATGGCCTTTGTTGCTGTGGCCGGGGACCCTTTCTTTTGGCTTTAAAGACTATGTCTTGCTTCATGTAACCCCAGGGAAAGTATTTTTGGACACATCAACCTTTAAAACCGACTCTTTCTTCAATTTCCTTTAAAAAGAGCAAACATACAACACGACTGTGAACAAAATAAGCTATGCCACCACCTCACCACATTTTTAAATGCTGTTCTGTACAGTCCTGAGTTAGTAAAGAACTCCAGCACTTCCAGTACAGAAATAGCCTTACAAAACTAAAGGGGATTAGCCTTAATTGTACTTATGAGTGAAAAGTAAACACATACTTCAGTTCCTTTCTAAGTTTATGTTTATAAGGGAACTATCTCCCAAACCATATTAATCTACTTCTCGACAGTCAAATACCCTATCAGCTTCCATGGGAGTTCTCAGCAACAGCTGCGGATTTGAACCTCATTGAGCATGATGGAAACGTGTTATTGTTAAGAACAAAATATCTGTTGAGAAATTATACACTGAGTTAGCAGAGAGCAAGAGGAACTGGGTGCATATCGTGTAAAGATTATTAAGGGATGCTGGCGAGCTCTGATTAAGAGCGACCCTTGACTTTGTCTCGGCATGTATATGATGAACTCTTTCAAATATAATTGTGTTCTCTTTAAGTCCTATGTGTAAAAAAGGAAGAAGATGAGATAACAACAGAAGAAGAGGGGAGCAGGGAAATAGTCATGTAGGAGAGAAACACTAAAGGAAAGGAAAAAGACAGAGAAACTCTTGTGAAGCTACCACTGAACCGAGGGTATTTAGTAAAACAGTAACCTCCATCCTGGGTCTTGCATAGAGTTAACTGAAAAACCAGTCCCCGCACCAGCTATGTTTGCAACTGTCCAGTATATTTTTATCCTGTCATTTTCTGATTAAAATGACAAACAAATTCTCCCCTGATACAGTATTCACAACAGCCAGGAAACAGCGCTAATGCTGACCTAAATAAATAAAGCTTCTCCTGCGTAAGAATTCCTGCAAGGATCCTTTAACAGAAGGTACTTTGAAAACATTTACTGCAAAATGCATATGAAACCCTGGGGGACAAACAACCTGCTAGACACTATGGTCTCACTATCCCAATTTGGCAAGCAAGGCTGAGACCTTTATAAATATGCTGCTGAAGAAAACAGTGGTACTCAGAGTAAGACTTCTGATGCCAAATCAGAAGGTCCTGGATCCTACTGGTAGACCTTTCAGTTAGAGCACAGATGAATTTCCATAGGAAAAAATACTGTTTTGTGGAGCTGTATGCCTGACTTGGAGCTAAAGGGTGTTGGCACACATACGGCTTTGAGTACCTGCTTGTCTTGTGATGATTTGCTTGATGTTTTCTGCCCCAGGTGGTGCTATTACTCCCCCTTAACTTTTTGATAGGGTCATTCATTGCCCTTAAGGAGAGCAGTTACATGCTTAACAAAACAGATCTCTTTAGATGCACTGTTTATCGAGGTAAATTAGATCTGTTGTTCTTAATCAATCAGATGAGGCAGCGCTGAGATCCCTTTCCAAAAATCAAGCTTCCAAAGACCGAGGCAGGTCTAGAGGAAAAATTTGTGGAGGCTTATTTGGGATTTTGTTGTCAATGCATCAAACTCAGCAGTGTTAGAGGTTGCTTGTAAAAATATTGTTGCTACTCCTACTTTCTATTTCCATCATAGATTTAAAGCTGGTTTTGTTCCATTTGCAGCCCACATACTGCTGCAGCATCCTTCCTTTTGCTCTACCTGATAACCCGTCAAAAAGGTGGGCCGTTAGCAAAGCCTCTGCTGAGTGGCAATTAGCAAGTCTTCTGTTCCAGCAGAGATGACAAAACCGGCTTTTGTTTTTTCCTGGACTTGGAGACAGAATGGCAAAGAAGGGCCATTATTTTCATTTAGCGTCCCCTGTAACTGCCCGCTTACCTTCGAGATGTTCTGCATGGGCTCTATGAGTCAGTGCCTTCCTTACATGCAATGTACATACAAAGCCTTTAGGTGCGCAGATGTCATTGTGAATTGATCCACTTCAGCCACTTAAGTCTTTTCTGCCTTTCATCACCTCTACTGGAGTTGAACTAAATATAAGCTACGGATTTTCCCTTCCACTTTCTTTCCTGATACACTCTCCTATTCTAATTGCTCTTCATAGGAGCCAAAGAAACCTTTGTTTGTGACCTAAGGAACTTCATTGTATAAGTATATCTAGAAGTGTTTCTAACATTGAACAGCACACAAACTGCATGATTACTTTTAGTGTCTCTTATTGAACAGAAAATATTTTAATAACTTGAAAGATTCTTCAGTGAACAGTGCTGGATCTGGGCAATTTATAGCGTATTTAAATATTTTTACATTGGTACCCAAGACTGAATTCCAATATTTCTCTTTTGTATCTCTGAGCATTTTAATATGCTTCTGGGAACACTTACCTTTTATGATGAAAACAATATTTTCTAGCATAAAGTGGTGATTTCAGCTTAAGTGCAACCATATGTATTTTAGGGCAAGGGCTCTTGGTTCTAAATAACTGTTTAATGTTAAGGATCTTTCACAATGGAAATGTCACAAACTACCATATACCAGCTTTCTTGGAGAAACAAAGGTAAAATGCAGAACAGCACAGCTTCTATATTTTGAATAAATACTTTGAAGCACAACTGTAAATTGAGATTATTTTCAATGAAAATTGTGTAACTACCGAGAAATGGGAAAACCACCAAACAAATCTGCTTGATTTAATGAACTGTGTCCTATTTTAGCTTACCAGTCTGATTACTGGTGGGTAATAACACTGCTAAACCTAATTTCACAAAATAATGCAAATGACTTATCTGTGGACCTGTACAGCATATACCCCTCATCAGTAGAAACATCACATTCAATTATTTTGTTTCAGGAAAAGATCTCAAACCTTTCCGAAACCTGCATCAATCTTTACAGCTTGGAGGGACATTTTTGTATCCATTTTACAAAAAGAAACACTGAAGCAGACAGCATTTAAACTGCCATTAAATGACTCTGATATTGCAGCTTGGTCCCTAAGCAGTTTGCCCACAGTAATAATGCCGGTCAAGATTTGGCAGTCCCAACACTTTTTTCTAAGAAGTATATAATGACTCTTCCATGCCCGCTGGGTATATTACTTTGACACTGGGAAAAGATCCATGTAAAAATATTTGTATCATTATATCAAGGATATGCACTCATTCATATTGCCTAACGGCAAAATGCTGGCAAGGAGTAATTATTAATTTGGGGGTAAAATGACTTTAGTTGTTCAACTTGTACGTAAATCACAAGCAAAAGAAGAGACTTGGGCAAACAGCAAGAGAGCAGCAATCAGATTTTCCAGCTCTTAAGCCTTCTCAGACTCACTCTGCCTACCCTAAAGGTTAACATCCACCTGTGGGTGACAACTTGTGCACTTACCCATGGCCTGCACCCCAGGGTAGCGAATCTGGAAGAAGTTCTATGGAACAGATGTGAAATCATAGAGTAGAAACATAGAATCATTTAGGTTGGAAAAGACCCTGAAGATCATTGAGTCCTACTGTTAATGTAACACTGCCAAGCCCACCACTAACCTATGTCCCCAAGTGTCACATCCACACGTCTTCTCAACACCTCCAGGGATGGTGACTCAGCCCCGTCCCTGGGCAGCCTGTGCCAGTGCCGACAGCCCGTGCAGTGAAGACATTTTTCCTAAAATCCCATCTAAACCTCCCCGGCGCAACCCGGGGCTGTTTTTTCTTACTCTGTCGCCTGTTACCTGGGAGAGGAGGCCAACACCCACCTCGCTACGGCCCCTGCCAGGCAGCTGTAGGGAGGGATCAGGCCCCCCCCCGAGCCCCCTCCTCTCCGGGCTGAACCCCCCCGCTTCCCCCGCCGCCCCCCCAGCCTTGTGCCCCATCCCCGGCCGGGGTCCCCTGCAGCTGGCTGAGGGCGCTGCCCCCCTGGCCCAGGCCGTGGGCAGAGCCATGGCACAGGGCTGGCCCCAGCACGGAGCCCTGGGAACACCCCGTGTGCCCGGCGCCCCCGGGAGGTGGCTCCATCCACCCCCGCGCTTTGGGCTCGGCCGCCCGGGCAGCTTTGACCCCAGCGCAGAGCTCGCCCGCCCGGCCGGCAGCAGCCGCTGGCACAGGGGGTGCTGGGGGAGACGGGCCAAAGGCTCCGCTGGGCTCCGGGTGGGCAGCACGCGCGGCCTCCCCTCACCCGCTCAGCGGGTCGCCTTGCTGTAGAAGATTGGGTCAGTTCAGTGCTTATGGAAGCACTGGCCGTGAAGGCATGGCATGGCACTGCGTGTGACCCTAGAGCGGCCACGCTCCCTGCCTGGTGACCACACTCCCTTTGTGGCCGGGCACCCCTGAGCCCTGCCGTGTCTCAGAGCCACGGGAGCTGGTAGCCAGGCGAGCAGGTGGTTGGCCCCCGAGCCCGCGCTGCCGGGGTGTGCCGTGCCGGGGCGACTGGAAGCGCGCAGGCCCGGGCGGGCGCCGGCAGCGCACCCACCATGCCGGGGGCCTTCTGCACCACAGCAGCTGTCCCGTGCCGTGCTGTGCTGCCAGCCTCCCCTCTTTAATCAGGCTTTTAATCAATCAGCACTTGGGACAAAACACAGGCCTGAAGAGCAGAATATGTATGCCAATGTTTTCCGATCTTTTACGGGTGACTCATTTTTTGTGCAGCCTGTTTTCCACGAGGAGGAGAAGGCAACCCAGATACTACCCAGGGGAGGGAGGTGTGAAGATTCAGATAACTACAATACAGATAATTCCAAATTATTTGTCAGGAAAACTCAAGATGACTATCGCTGTCAACAATTTCGGTCTCTGAGGTCCGCGTCATTACATGAGACTGAAATGAAACTTGGCCTAAGGTTTCCCTGCCTTTCAGTGGGTTGGTTTGTTGGCTTAGAGGTGCAGTGGCTGCAAAGGCGCTGTCTCTCGTAATCTCACATTTATCTTTTTCTTGGGTTTCTCACAAATCTTTCGACATTCCTTGCTGGGAGTAATCCCCACTAAATCTAAAGTACGTGGCAGTGCTCCAAAGCAAAAAATCTGGGAGTAAAATCTAGAAGGAAAACCATAGGCTGGAAAAGAAGCGATTAATCGCAAGTAGGTAGGTAAGAAGAAAGTCATAGAATACCAGTACTTCTCAATTATTTAAACTTAATCAGCAGCATATAAATCATGGTGTCTTAACATGACACCTTCCTGTGCCACTAAGCCTCTATCAAAAAATATATTGTAGGTGTTGGCCTAAAGAGTGTTCTCAGAGAGTAGAGCAACACCAGCAAACACAATAGGAAGATGAAGCAATTAAAACAATTTATATAGTTAATTAATAACATAAAGCTACCTAAAAAGCTTTGGATGAGATTTGAAGAGTGCAGGCTGGATTCTCAGCTGCTTAAATTGATAGAGTTCCATGGCTTTGCGGGGCTGAGCCACTTTGCACCAGAGCAGGATCTGTCTTACGTGCCTTGGGCCTCTTAGAGAAACAGTAAGAAAGAAAGCTAAACAGAAACTGTTCCAATCACTTTAACGATTGCTCGTCTATATTGGTAACTAAATGAAGCCAATTAAAGAACTCCCCCCCTCCCCCCCCAGTTCTTTATTGTGATAAAGGCTTTTCATTGTGCAAACTCATTAGTAAAGCTTACTGTCTGTCACTTACATTTACTAATATAAATAGCCAAAAAGCACTGATAAATAACCTGCTGGCTCTGAAAATCAGCAGTACAGAAAGGTCGATGCTCGCAGTCATGTGAGGTAAATAAGAACAATGTGCTATCCTCTGTCGCTAACATTCCCCATCTTTATGTGTCCTGGTTTATACATTTGATGTCTTAAGTTACTTTTCCCATTGCAGCAATGTAGGCACCATCCAAAGCAAGAAGCACCTGAATTAATTGTGTCCTGATGTCAGGGTGCATGCTAAGCCCTGGGAGGGGTGCTGTTCTTTAAGAGGGAAGGGAGGAAACTGGCTCTTCCTGGGCCAGCCAGAGGAGCCAGTGGGAGCACGTCGACTCTCTCTAGCAGCTTCTGCAGAGGAAACAGGGTAGGGTTGGAGCATATGGAGCTGGGAGGGATTACATGCAGGTGGCACCCACTCTGCAGGTTTCTGGCTGGAGAAGGAGTTGCCAATAGATGAGAAGGTGTTTTTTGGGGTTCAGCAGCAGAAAGAGCAGCAACGAGGCCCAGGAGAGACGATAGTGAGAAGGCCCTGGTGGGAAGTCTCATGCCAGTCCAGTCCAGCAGTACCTGTGGAGATGCTGGTGCCACAAGGGCACGAGAGCTTAGGTATCTCAGGTGCATCTGGACCACAGGCAAAAGGAGGCATCACCAGGTGTTCCCTCCAGTGCAGCCCAAAATTCTTAGGAAGAGATTAAAATCGGAGCCTCTCACTTGGATCTCAGCCCTTGCAACCTGCTTTTCCTCCCAGAGCAGTCAAGGCTGGGGTTTAGACAAAGCTTTCCAAGTTTACCTTATGAAGACGTGGCTGGTGGTCGTGTGCCATGTCCTGGCAAGTCCTACAGCCCGCTTGTGGGAGGGGAGGCAGGCAGGGCACGGCCACCCTTTGCCACTGCACATCCCCATCAGTGCCAGGGATGCCAGGCAGAGGAGAGGATGGGTTGACGTCTGCAGAGATGGCAGATCTCTGGCAAGTGAAAAGGCGTTTATTGATCTGAGGACTGTGGCTACGTAAAGCAGGAGTGTCATGTCCCAGTGTGAAAGGTTGGGCATCGTATTGGCCTACGGCTTCACAGCCTTTCTGTACACATATGCATATGAGTGACACGTATTTACATGAACCTGTAAGAATTTACATGTGCACAAAGACTGACTATAAACCAGAATGGAAATACAGCAGTTTAGAGAATAAAGAACTAAAGATTAGAGAAGTACTGAAAACAATGGTGCAAGAAATGATCTTCACCAACTCCTGATGCCCTGTAAGTTGGAATGAGCTATCTGAGGCCTTTTTTCTGGAGGTATACTGGAGAAGAGGTTCAGCAGGGGTGCTGCTATGGTCTCTGGGAAGATTATTTGTACAAGATAGGGTGAAAAAAATCAGGACTTCATGTCTCTGCCATGCTCTGCTATGGATGCGACCCTTTCACGTGCATAGCTCACGGTTTACAGAAGTAAGTGAGACTGTAAGAGCAGGATCTGAAATGTGTGGGCAGTATTTTTCCTCAGTCTTACCAAAAGGAAGGCAACATCAAAATACTGAAGTTGATAGAAATAATTTGAATACGTAGTCATTATTTCCCACACATAATTTATGGCTAGATTAGCAAAAGCATTTTAAGTACTCTCATGGACAATGCACGGTTCAATGGCCAAGTAGCAAGAAGTTACAATGCCTGTCCCAATAAGCTTAGAGCAGTGCAGGGTGTAAAAGCCCTTGTGGCTGTGCAAGTCTCAGACTCCCTCACCTTCATCTCCTACACACGCATGGTCTATGGAGGACACAGGTATCAGTGAGATAGGCGGGAGCATGCAACATGGGCTTGGATACCCCAGGAAAACTCTAAACCCACCCAAATGCACAGCTCCCCACGCCCTCCCCAACAAGCCACCCACCACCCGATCCTACCTCTGAGAAGACACAAAGAGCCACATGAGCTCCTTACCTCCTGGAGGTGTTGAGAGGATGCAGTCCTCCGTCTGCAGGGCACGCGGGTCCTGCCGCCGCAGGGGTTTGCCGGGCAGAGGCACCGGAGCAAACACTCGTGCGAGTGAACAGACCCGCAAATTTGTACAGATGTAAGGTAGTGGTTGTGTAAGAGCGCTGGCGATTTACATTTGCTATCTGCAGATAGGGATGAAACGCAGGTTGCTTGCAGTACGCTTGCACGCTCGTACACGCACACCCTGGAGGGAGAGTAAAGCGGAGCCCTTGGATCTCAGTCAAGGCGGTGATTCAGAGGCAGAGCAGCACGCGCGGGATGGGTAGCTGCTAGCCAGCTACTTGTTGGGTGGGCTTGGGCTAATTAAGCTGTCTGATGGGAGAAAGGAATCAAGGATTCAGGAGTGAGTAGAGAACAAAAGTGCAAGTCAAAATTCGGTCTCCGTTAGCTTGATGTGTAATTTCATGACAGTTTACAGACCTGTGCAGGAGAACAAAGTGGAAAGCATCTATTTTTATGTTGCAGAGGGATGCTGAGCTGAAGACAAGGCTTAGTCCACAAAACACAGTTTGGCTTCTTTTTAGTCTTAATCCACCTCCTGTTACACACTCTGCTCAAAACAGCACACATCTTCATAACATCACTTGCATGCGGGGTAGCCTTGTTTTGTTACAGGACTGAGTTCAGGGAGGAAATTGGTTTCTGATGCTCTGAATGGCCTTGTAAATGAATGATGAATGAAGACGCAGGCAAACCAGGAGATACAGGGAAGAAATTGATAAATAGACGAGAATGCTGTGGAAAAAAACCAAGGGGATCTAAATTACTTACACAAAATCCAGTAGTAATTTGCGTGCTTGGTATTAGATATTAATGGCATCTCTCTCCCTGCTGCACTGAAACATGTTTTATATGCACAAATAAAGGAAACTGCCAACCACCCCAGTGTTTGCGTTAGTTTTAGAGAACCCCCACATTTAATTTCCAAGCTTAAAAGGAAATAAGAAACCTGGAGCTCTGGAGATCATTGCTGTTTCCTTCCAGAGCAATTCTGCATGTTTGACATCTTATCTATTGTTTATGTCAGGCAAACAGTGCCTGGACAACACACAGAGTGGGCTGCAGTGGTAACACGGCGAGTGAATACCTATGAGTCTTGGTGATTCATCGCTCCAAGGAGCTCTTGCTTTAATCACGGAGGACTGGCAGCTGAGGAAGATTATGAGGATTTATGACTTTGGGGCAGAGTGACAGCTGTCCCAGGTATTCCAACCCAAATCTACAAATCAATGATTTTATTAGAAAGTGACAGCATTAGTGGTGAAGGGTTGAGCAACCAACCAACCCCCCAGAACAAAACTGTCACGTGAGAGAACAACCCTGCTTCACCCACAGAAAAATCAATCTGAAATGAAAGCTTTTCGATGGCTGAAGGGTCTGTCTGTGAACTCATGTCTAGCTAAGGTAACCTCACCTTTCTGAGTGTTGGGCTGCCCATTTTATCACAGATCTGGAGAAGCATAGTTTAGTGCCAGGACCTTGGATGCAGCAGTTAGCCACGGAGCATCCCCCAGCCCTGCCCGCATCCCTGCACGACCACTGTGTTTCACCGCTCCACTTTCACAGAAACCTTTTTATACCCACTCTGCTGGTTTAGATGAACAGTTTGGTGTCCGCATCATGTTTTACGTAAGAGACTGATGCTTTCTCCACAGCTGCACTTCTCTACCACAAACAGCTGGGTCCTGTCTGAAAGCAGCAATCCCTATAGGTCATGGCAAAAGGAAATCTTCCCCTTGGAACTTGTGGCTGGAAAGTTTAACTAGAAATTAAGAAATCTGGGCTCTATCGCCCCTCACAACGCTCACACGTGCAGGTGAATAGTTTCCTTATCTATGTGACTCAGTTTCTGCACCCCTGAAACAGAAAAGCTGCCTCTCTGGAGTGTTTATTCACAAAAATGTATCTGAGGCTTTCAGCCGGGTGGAGACGTAAAAGTGCAAAGTGCTGGTATGGGCAGCAGCTGTGGCCTGCTTTCACCTAGAAATAAAGGAGCGACATACTGAAAGCTTTCACATCACCTACCACGCAAGCCTGTGTGCAAACCAAGAAACACACTTTATTTTAGAGGAGGGACCTGCCCTGCGGCTGCTGCTGCCTGGTAGAGCAGGGAGGTACAAAGGACGCTTATGCAGAGCCCGCTCCCAGACTGAGCTGCTCCAGCAAAGACCATACCTACCTTCTAGCCTCAAAGAAATTGCCATGGGAATCGTGCCCCCTTTCCAGCCCTATTTGAATCACTTAAAGCTGCAAGCCTTTCCAGCCCACAAGCACTCGATTAATCAAGATGTGTCAGCTCATGCCTGTTGCGAGGACTGAGCCACATGGCTGCCAAGGTGGCCATTACAGTGTCCCGTCAGGGTAGTTTAGGGCTGGTTGATTTGTCTGATTTCCATTCAGTAGCTGTAAAACCAGCACAAATAATCAAGAGGAGGAAGAAAAAAAGAGAGAGAACTCATATACTTTCTTTCTGACTGCGCATCTTGCAGTTCTTTGCACAAAGCAAAGTCAAAAGCAAGGTTCCATTCACAAACTGATGCCCATTTTGCCACCGCAAAGCATATGGACAACACATTTAATTTAGAGATACTATCTGTAGAGGGGAGTGCCGATACAAGGTAACAGTCATGTGTGCTGCAAAGGCAACACCAAGATGTTTTTCCTCAGAGGGACATGAAATCCTATGTGAAGCCCATCACGCTATCACGGTGTGTCTGCATTGCTGTCCTAGAAGAATGCTTGGGGAGAGAAAGGTCACCGCTCCCAGAGCTGCTGGAGGCTGCTGCTTCTCACTCAGCAGTAACTGACAGGGCTATCGTTCACTGGCAGGAGATCAAACAACAAGCCCACCTCATTCTGAGAAAGGGCAACCCATTCAGAGCTTTAGGGTTGATTGTAATACTCCTCTCCCAGTCTCCATTTGCTTTCAAGGGTGATCAGAAACATAGCATTGGGGGGGTGGGCAGGAAGAGAGACTTTTGAGGGACTGATCAGCCACTTCAGATTTTGTTGCATCCTCATGGCATACTTTTATCACTTTATTAGGAAATACTGCTATTTTTTCTTAAGCTCTAATCCTTTAGAGAGGCAGCATCAGTAGCTAGAACCACCAATGAAGTTTCTGTATGGAAGCATCCTCATCTGAAACTTAAGGTGTTGGAATAACGTTTTCCTACTTATAGCTCTTCTACCCACCATGTAAGCAAGACTGAGTGTTAGTCCTGAGGATGTTACTCCAGGGATCCAATTTTTTCCTGTCATTGATGGGAGAGATGAGAACTATCTTCCAAGTCATTACTGTGGCTATAGTCAGTTATCAGGAAAAACCCACTAAAAATATTGACACTTATACGAAATAGAACACTATCAAACAAGTGCTTGGAAATCAGGAGAAAGTAAAAATAACAAGCCAACAGCATTCTTGAAGTTCCTACAGTAACACCACACATTGTTCTATCACTTTCTTTGGAAAAGGATTTCCCATGGTGTTGCTGCTATATGTGCAAGATGACTGTTTACACAGCTAATTACTAAGCTCTATACATTTCCAGCTGAAAGATTAGAAAAAAATGGACAAGTTAGAAAATGTCACCTCAACTGGGATTTTTGATCACAGAAGACTCTTAGCAGCAATAGTTCCCGGGATAAGATGATGGAGCGTTTGAAAGAGAGGAATAAAAGTAATATTGTCAAGGTCTTGCCTGGTGACTCGGTGGCTTGAGGAGAGTTTTGCAAAGAAAAAACAAAGCTGATGGTGCTGTGGGCTGTGATGCTCCAAACCATCTATCAGCTTAGCACTTTGGTTCTGAAAAAACTTTAAATTTTGCCTATTTTCCCACTCTTCAGGAGGGGACAAATAAGCAGCTTTGGAGAACAACAGATTCCGAGATCTGCCATAAGAGTATGTCTAACATTTTAATGACCTGGGAGCCAGACATTTTTTTGGTTTTGGTTAGTATTTCAGTAACATGCCTCAGATGCTTTGCTTCACTTCGTAACCTCAAACGTGGTACAGCATAGCCAGACGCTTGCAATATGCAGCGTCATGGACAGGCACCAGGAGTGCTGCATATACAATGGAAAAAATGCAGTAGTGACACATACACATCTATAGCTATATATACACACACATAGTGCCATTCAGGTGAGCACAGGCAGCCTGGATTTTCCAGGGTGACATGTTATTTAGTCTTCTCATGGCCTTGAAAGATTTTTTCCCTTGGAGCTTGTAATGTGCCCCCTCTAAGAGGGCTTGGACCCACCATGAGGCTCTTTTCGACAGCTACCAGCTCACCTCCCTTCCCAGCCGATGTTAAGTAAACATTGGCTTTTAACCCCTAGGGTATTACACTTGACCTTTGTACCCACCGCAAATATCTCCTTAAATAAATGCTTGAGTAATGAAGAAGGAGGAGACAGAAGGATCCAGGGGAAAAATAGCATATGCAAAACTCAGTTGAGCTGTCCGGTCACTACATCCTGATACAAAGGTGATTGGGGAGGTTTCGTGATGGATGACATGCCATTTGCAAGAGCTCTGTCTGTAGTTGCCAGCACAGAAAGAGGTCCTTAAAATTCTAGCAGCTGAAGCCCTGCCATCCGTCAGGGAGAGGAACACAGCCATCCACCCACCCGCTTGGCCTGCGCGGGAGCCCGAATGATAAGCATAAGTCACAATCATTTTGTTTGTGCAAAACTCTTGGCCGTGAAGTAGCAGCTGGTGCCTGGCTTGCTGCGTGTGGCACTCCTATTTGTACTGACAAGTACCTCTATATGCAGGGGCTCCCAAACTCCTGGTGTGCAGGACTTCTCCTACCTGGCAGCAAACCGGTCAGAGGGGGAGATGCTGCTGTTTGTGGTGGGATTACTCAGTCGCGGGAGTACAGTGCGTTCCTACCTGCGAGAATGATTGATTTCATAAAACAGCTTGGAAATGAGGGCAGTGTTGTTTAGGCTTTGACTTGTAGCATTCAAATGCTATTGTAACCCAATTCATCTTTTTATTCCCCCTCCCTGGCTTGCGACTGTCACCCATCACATAGGGTGCAAAATGGAAATAGGTTTTGTCTGCCTTTGCTTGGATCGCAGCAGTGTTAATTTTTAATTGAAAGGCACGCTCTTACACCAAGAAGCCAGATGGATTTGATTCAAACTTCACTCAAGCATCCTTTGACTGAGCTTAGAGTAATTAATATTAGACTAAAATAAGAGATCTATGCAATGCACTCCCCATTCAGAATGTCCAGGGAACTTTGCACGTAAGACCCACCTTTTCCCCTGCAGCTCTTGGTTACTTGGTCTGGTTCCCATGCTGCTCACACTGGCTAAACACAGACTAATTCCCAGCAAAATAAATAGCGTTTCTAAGTCAGTACAAAAGCGTGTGGCTTCTTTGCCTGAATTATAAATTCTCCACCGGTTACACCTGTGGCCAATAGGGCCTGAGGGATAAAGCAATATGAAAGCAGGTCATTATTTGAGTAAACATGAGACGATGCCATGAGGAAGTATTTGGCTCACCAGGTGGCAGAGAAACAGCAGCGTTATTCTGCTTTTCTCTGCTTCTTCGTCAAGGCGGGCAGCACCGGCCATTTTTCACATCACACAACTGTCCTCCCCCGTCCCTTATGGGTGAAGCGGTGGTTTGGGGAATGACGTAATCAGAGCAGGAATTTGGGCTAGACAGCTTTTTCCCCACTGGTTTGAGGCACCAGCTGGGGAACACTTGCAATTAACGGGACCAGCATTTTGATAGAGAGAACACAGGGCAGTTGGCAGAGGACGGTACATCTCATCATCCCTGATTTACACAGGGGAAACCAAGGTATAGATGTGCAAGTCAAGGCACACTTAGTGCCGCAGCTCAGAGTTACTAGCATTTAATCTTGACTTTTGTGGGCTGAAGGGGAGCTGCCAGGTGAAGGGAGAAGGCATGGGGTCGATCCCCAGTTCCCCTCCCGCAGCCGTCCCCCGGGCTGGCAGGATTTGCTCACTGACCTTTCCAGGAATGGGGCTGCATGTCTGAGCGAAGACTCACTCAGGATCAACCCCCGTGACTCTGGATAAATGAAACACTTTGCCGTCTGGCATATCACTCCGTTTCCCACGAATGGCACAAATAGTCACCGCGGCATGTACAAACACAAGGAAGCTATTATTGGTGCCTCTCCTTGGCTCGCCGTCGTGACGTCCAACCTGGAGGCAAGTGTTAATGCCCTTATAAGGCTCCTCACACACATTTAAATGTGTTATCCTTTGGCCGATGATACAAACTGCTATCTCAGTAGCATACGGCATGGGGAGGTGGGAGATTTTCTTGGCTCTGTGGTGAGAGAGAGAAATTAAAAAGGAGCCTACAATGCTGAGTCACTGTGACAAATAACTTACTATGGAATACATTCAGGCTTTAGCAAGGAGGCAGCTGATAGTGAGTCAGGGACTGACTAGTGCCTCCTAGATTTTCCTCCTTGGGAAAGATTCAATTTAATGGGATGAAGCACCAGCAAAAAGTCATTCTTGGTGTTATCGAGTCAATATCACTAATTATATACACCGTTAAAGCCGTCAGGTTACATTATATGTCACATAATAGATGCATTTTGTTTGGTGGATATCATCTCCCCCATTACGAGGCTGTTCAGTACGTCCCAGTAAAAACACTGGTTTTCAGATGCCAGAATTTTTGCCAAACTTCAGCTGTTTGGCCGTGTTAATTCAAGCAGCTCTCCTCTTTTGGTTGCTCAACTTTACAGGCTTATGAATGTCCTATTTAACGTTCTGGTTTAACACTCCATAGCTCAATTTAAACCAAAATAGATAGTCTTGTGTTAAAAAAAACCCTTCCAAGTGCAAAATGGGTACAGTTTTGAGGCGGAAGGTAGAAGAAGGTCACAATTCACCCAAACATTTAGTGAAGTCAAATTTGCATGTTTGCATGTCCTCAATTATGGCCATTTTTTGGGGTGGTGGTGTTGGTGCATATGTGCACACATCTTACCCCTCTCCCCAACCTGACAGGCTGATGTTCAGACATGGAAATGAGATCTCACCCTAAGAATTAACTCACTTAGGACTGCGGACCCGGAAGAGGGAAACAGAAAGCAGGTCTGAGCAAGTTTGTTCTGGTCCCCTTCCCCTAGACCCCCAACCACATACTTGCCAGTGAAAGAGCAGAAACATCAAGAAACAAAGCCTCCCAAAGGCTGAAAGCCTGCAGCCGAACCCCTTTCTTATTCACACAACCCCTCTTCTGTTTACACTGCCTGGCACAGCTGCTGATTAAATTCTCAAATACTCATGCAATCTCCTACCACCACGTGACAGATGCTGCTCCCTTTAGGAGGCAACTTGCTATCTTGCTGAACATAAATAATACAGAAAAAGTTAAAAGGCATCTATCACCCAAGAACCAAGCGTTGAAGCCTGTTCAGCCAGCGCATCCTTAGCCGTGGCAGCAGGGGATCAAGGGGCCCGAGCAACGCGATACCTCCTGTGTTCCCACCAGGCTGCTCACCCAGCTGATGTCCCTTTCATCTTTGCCTGTGCTCTTGCCTTCAGAGAGACCCAATAGCATCGGCCCCAAAATTCCTAAGATACCATGCTAACCATTACATTATGGGGAAGATTATAACTGACCACGACCAGGTGGAAAGAATTTCCTATCTTCCTTTTCCACCTGCACTCCGGGGGGAGACATGGGGCGCAGCCTGGCAAGGGGAGCATTTTCCCCTCAAGTAATTCCAGCTGGGACATTGCAGCCAGGCCACCCTTTATGAGCACAAGTATCATAAAGGCGTAGAACAATCCACTGTTTGCTTGACCCGACAATTAGGGAGTGAATTATACTCATGCTGCTCTTCTCTAAAGAGTGGCTGCTAAGGAAGTGTAATTAGTTACTCATGTCTGTTGTCTAACTCATATGAACTACAGTGGTCCAGTTGCTAGTGAATGGGGTCCATAAAGCTGGTCAAATATTTTTGCATGATGCTTTTGTTTGTTTCTTGAACAAAAGTGTCTTTTTTTTCCCCTAAAACAAAGCTTTTCTTGAGAAATGGTGATATCATCAACAATTTCACTGTCTTTTTTTAGCCCAGTGCATCTCTCCCTAACCCTGTGGGACAAAGAGCTTCCTTATTTCCACCACGGCTCTACAAAATCACATTACAAACCCCAGTATTAAAGCGACTGGCATGCTTGGTAGAAGGGTGGAGGGGCAGCCAAGGGCTTTTCCAGGCCAGGGAAGAGGCAAGTCCACAGGGCTGCAGGGAACGACTCGTTCCGCTGGTGCCAGCATCAGCTCGTCTGTGGTTGCTGAAGGACTTTTAAGCCAGGCTCTCACTGGCCCCGAGGCGATGAAGCGGTCTTAAAGTGGTTGTGAGCCTATAGTTGTGATCAAAAGAGTCTTCTTTCAAGGAAGAATTGTCTTCTATCTGCAAAAATCACACACAGACCCTGCTTTTAAAAGCAGCAAATTCATATAATTTTAAAGGAAAAATACTCGCGTTTTCCTTTGTGTGCTTGTGAGGAGAGGCTCTCAGATGTGACCTTTCCAGAATGCCTGTCAATGATCAGCTATAAAACAAGAAATCGCAGTAATATTTTTCTAATGCAGAGTGAGAGCAGCCAACTTCCCATCGAAAAGGAGGAGGATTTTCTCAAACTAATTTTATTTCCTTATCTTTAGTCATCTGTTGAAAAGAAAACACTAAATATATTCCTCAGTCTACTCCTTCCAGTGATAGCTCGAAGGAGTAAAGAACCATATGCTCCTTCAGCTGATCTATACTGTCTCCATGACAATGCACATTTACAAAGTTTGCTTCTGACAACTTTGTAGTATGAGCTCCAATTGCTTGTATTTAAGGGTACGAGGCAGCCTTTTGGGAGGGAAGGGCTGCTTGTTGCTGCAGCTACATCGGTCGGGCTCCCCTTCCCACGTCGGCTGCGGAGGCCACCACACTGCTGCACGGAAACCTCCCAGACCTTCAGCTGGTAGAAATCAGTTTAGCTTCAGCCATGTCAGTGCAGCCCAGCCACCTAGCACCAGCCGAGAAGCTAATACACTTAGTCCCTTCCAGTTCCACACAAGTTTAAATACCCAAGATACACCTGAAAAGGCTTTTTACTTATCACAAAATCATAGATTTTCGCTGAGCATCCTCCTTGTTAAAGAATCTTTTCCCTACGTAGCATTTTCATGCTATGAAACCAGATTTCCCAAAGGTTTCTCTATCTGGAGCACAGCAGGGTCTTGAAGCTGTGACCTCCTCGAGCAGGACAGTGGAGTGGAGGAGCAGGAGCAGGAGCTGGGCATGGGTGCTCTGCGCGGAGGCACCCACCGCGGCTGGGATGCAGGCAAAGGGAGACGGGTTAGCTGGCTAGTGGGGAATGGAAATAGTGTGCCAGAAAATAAAGGGGGTATGAACTACAGACAAGGAGGCTCAAGTGTCAGAAGTAAAAGGAAAAAGTAGTAACTTTAAGATAGGAAGATGTACTGTTTGTCTTGACAAAGGCAAGTTATAGGATTTTAATACCTTAAAAATATAATTCTAGACCTAGGCATATTTTACACTTGAAAATATGCAATTCCTTGTTTGGTCATCCTTCCAGTACTTTAGGCAGACTAGAGGTTGGAAAGTCCTGTATTTAAGGCTTTTACTCCTCTCTTTGGGCCAGCTCATCTCACCCCAGCATGACGGGCTGGTGTTTTTTCCCAGGTTCGGTGGGTACACTAGGAGGGGTGTCCCTAAGCCAGGGGGAGGAGAAGGGTCCTGGGTGGAGGTAGCAGGTCACACCCCTCCAAGGAGGCGAGGCAGCACCTGCCCAGCCATGCCTCCCCCTCCACGGGTTGGAGATGCCTTGTGGGGGCCAGGTGCTGTGAACACCCTTCAGGGTCCTGGCACAACCTGCCGAGGATCCAGACCCTGATGGGGCAGGCTGTGTCCCGAGCCCTATAGCACTGCAAACTCACCCCAACAGGGATTCGTTTAGCTGTCTGACGCTTCCTGGCATGCCTGTGGTTAGCAGCATGCTGCATGACGTGCACAGCCATCGGCAAAGGGCGATGGAGCCACCCAGCAGGGCACTCAGACTGGCACAAATCTAAAATTTGGGAATCTTCTAAAAATAGCACTTGGAGAGGCCAGGATCAAGAAGTCTTTTTACAGCTGCAGATGCATCGTATCAGGGACCAGTCATTAAAGACAGTCACCTTCTCGGACTTTTACCCCGTGCAAACCACTGGACAATATCTGTTCTGGGACTTCTGAGAGCTATCAGCATCCAGGAGAGACATCAGCCAACAACAAGGCAGCCACTACCACCCCTCCTGTCGCCCGGGTAGGTCAGGGCAGTGCCAGGAGGAGACCGTGTTCTTCATGTGAGAGAAGATGACGCAGTGGCAGGTTTTAGTGTATTGACTCTTCAGATCTGTTGGATCTTTTAAAAAAAGAATTAAGAAAGGGTCAGAAATGCTGATGGGTGGGCAGCAGCACAAAGGCGGGACAGATGCCATGTTTGTGGCTGCAAACAAGCGGATTGCCCATGGTGGGGACCAGTGCTCCTGGAGGTACCAGTGACCTACCCTCCTGGCTGAAGCAAGGTCTTACCACCCAGAACAAGAGGTGTTTTATTCTCCATTAAATCCTTTATATTCCTGTGGGTTTTTTTTCAAGTTTCTTGGGTTTTCCTTATTTTAAAATATATGGTATTTTAAAATCTTTTATTTTGTGTTTATCTTTCATGTTAGGAGGTTTTCTACTGCAACCAACAAGAATAACTTCCATCTGAAAATACCATTCGCCAGAAAATGTTGACATATTCCAGTACTTCCAGAAGCCATGTTACATATCAAACAGTATCCAGAAGTTTACTTCTAACCCGGCAATCCAGGATGCAACTTACTGACTACTTTAATGAAAAAAAAAATAATCAAACAAAATTAATGCTACGATATAATAGCAGAAAAGCATTCACAAGCAGGCTGTGCCTGGGCCACAGGCTGTCAATTGGCAGCCTCTACGTAAACAAGTGCAGGAAGACGTTATATTGTTATTTTCAGAGCCTGTGTGTTTCACTAGTCCCCAATCGGTACAATGGCTGTCAGCACTCCTCTTTTGAATTTCACACATTTGCTTAATCAGAAACCAACAGAAATACACAACGGGCTGAAGCGGTGCAAGAGACTCAAATTCTTTCTTTATCAGGGAGTAACCCAAGATATGGGTTGTAGATCAGGTTAACCCCACATAATTAGTTTCAAATGGACCTGTAGTACATATTTCAGCTCGATAATAAAAACTTCAGCCAGCTAAGATGTGGCCGTATTTAAAAAAGTATAGAAGAACAAAGATACATTTATTGTTAAATAAACCCACCACATTTATTTGAATTGTCATAATAAAATATTTAGAGATTTTTTCTTTCCAAAGTTCACAACCCCATAAGCTGACACAGGCAGAAAAATCCCTATGAATTTATCGGATATTTGGATTTTTGCTAGACTGGCAATTTTCACTAAGAAACCTCTACCACTAGACTTTTCCTGCTTGTACATCCCATTTAAACATGAACAGGACTCCCAAGAGCTGGCAGACACAGAGTCCTGCTGAGCAGCTCTCTGCTGCCCTGCTCCTCCCAGCAGCCAGGCCCAGGGCACTGCTCGCAAGCTGTCTCCCTATCCATTTGATGCCTGTAAATATATGCCAAGTTCTAATTACGCTTGACAGTTCTCTAGAAATTCAGATTTCTTCCCACCCCCACCCCCCCCTCCTGAAAACACCAGATTCCTCCTGAAGTCTGTTTAGAGGGAGTGATGCTAAGGCTTCTCTAATTACAGCTGAGTCTCCGGTTATCCTTTCACCCCGTACACCGGGAGCTAAGGCAAATCCTGCCAGAGAGGAGTCACATCTAGACTAGTCTACCAGCATTATGCAATGAAAGGAGGTGTGCTGCTGTCGCAAGAAGGAGTTTCTGCTGAGAAGAGAGACAGCTCAGAGTCACAGCTTCCTCTTCAAGCCTGTGGAACTCACGGATTCAGAAAGATTTGGTTTCCCCAGCACAAAACACCTTTCTTTCAGGGAGTAAGAGCCAGACCTGCTTGGGCTTTGCTAAAGTCTCCGTGTAGTGGGAAAGCACAAGAGACCCGGCATGCCAGGAGCTCAGGAGGCACCGCTCAAAGTTATTTGGTGCCTCCGAGAGCTCCCCGGTGAATGACGACGTGAAGGATTCAATGTGTGTGCCCAAGTGTTGAACAAACACTGCCTATTAAAGAGTTTAACGGGAGGAAATGCTTTCCAGACACACAAGCCTTTTCTGAGGGAATTGCTACTCCGTAGGATGTCAGACACATAACGCCGATGCCATAAATGTCACCATACAGCAGTTTTCATTCAGAAAATATATGATTGATGTCAAGAAAACCCGAAGTAATATATATCCCTTTTAATTCTTCTTACCCCTGCCCCCTTCTCCAGGGTTTTGGGAAAACAGGCTTTGGGAGAAGCTTTGAACAGTCATGAAAAATCAATCACCTCCAGCTTTCAGAGGGTGGCAAAAAGCTAAAAAACTGCCACATCTTTTGGGAGGTTGAAAAAGGGGCACAGCCCTGGCAGATAGAGGTCTGTGTCTTCAGAGCCTGGCTCCCCAGCCCGCTGCACCCCATGGTGCTGCCAGCACAGCCACCCTTGGGGACAAGTGCTGGTGTGCCCCGGGGACCTATGAGACATTTTTTGCTAAGAAGGATTTCAGGCCAGAGGCTGGTAGGGAAAAAAAAAAATTATCTGTGCACGTAGAAGAGTTAATGGCTTCCTGCAAAATTATTGTACCCCAATGGAAAAAAAAAAAAAAGTATTTTTTTCCTAGCTTGGTGGGGGTGTGCACACAATGAAGAGCAGATGGAGCCAGAGGCACCTTACTGCGGTCAGGACTGTGGTCAGATGAACCCAGATGAATAGGTATGCATGGATGGCGACAAGCCATGAGCCCGCCTGGCCAGCGGCATCCCTTCGCTCCCATAACGCCGAGCTCAAGCTCCATCTCCTCACCTCCCCTGCATCTGGGAACCTTGGAAGGGGTCTCCTTCCCCACGTCTACAAAAACGAACATATTTTTCTTATTCCTTTTTCCTATTTACTTTGTTTCGTATTTCCCTAAGCCAACAGCTCCACTGTGTTTATTCATTTTGATCCTAGAGGAGTGTCTCTGGAGGTTCAGGATAAATGACCACGATTACACTGCCATGGCACCGACACCCTCTGGCTTGCTGGGGGCTCTGTCGTGTTACACCCCACAAGCAGATAGCGAGGGACAGCAACAACCCAAAGAGCTCATAGTCTGGGGAGACAAGCCAGGCAAAGAAAATATGCGTGTCCTCATTATGTAGGGAGATTAAGATCCTGGTTAATTATATTTAATTACCTCCAGCTCCTTTTGGTCAATAGGGAAAGAAAGACACCTCCAAGGGTGATCCAAACCAAGATGGGCTAAATGCCTTGGAGATAAGCCTATGTAACTCCTGTATAACTCCTTATAGCAATGGCCTTCCTGGTTTAAATGTGTTTGTTAAGCCGGGTTAATTCAGGCTTGAGTTACTGGCTCAGGACTGTATCCAGTCTTGGGTCCAAGCCGAAAACCTGTGGCTGGAAGAGTTGTTGCACCTACGTCCTCGGAAACCCAGAACAAGACCTGGACTGAAGAACCACCCAGTCCCCCTATTTTTGCTTTATTACTGTTGCATTTTATGGTCACCGAGGTGGCTTTCTTCCCCCTGTCCCCCTCTTGATACGCGACTCCCCGGAGTGGGCTGTTTGTCCCCCCAGCAGAAAATAAAGAGTCACACCAGCAGCAGAGGGTGTGGGGGCAGACGCTTTTCGGGCATCAGAACTGGCAGTTTTTAGAGCCTCCGAATGAGTAGGCGACTGTGCTGAGGCTCTTTCTCCCACCACAAATCACGAAGCCAAATATCTCAGCTGCACTGCATGTCTGCAGGAGCTCCTCCTCCGGTGCTGGCTAGTGTGGGAAGGGCTCTGCTGGCATGCAGCTCACCCCAGCGCTTGCATGCATGTGGTCAAAATTAAGGCGAGTATGTGTTTGAGATGCACACGTGGGCAAAGCTCTTCTGCCACTTACAACCTGTCTGGCTTCACAAGAGCAACCCGGAGCACACGTTTCATAGGGGCTACGTGCAACCGACCAAATCCTCTGGGGATGTTGGCACGGGCGCAGGGAGGAAGATGTGGGCATAAGGACACCAGAGACCAGAGGTCTTCTCTGCTTCTTCTTAGAGAAGGGAGGAAAACAAATTAGCTAAAGGTAGTAGAAACAGATGTACTTATGTGTCTTGTACCCTATAAAAGAAAGGCCCTTCCAGTGAAACAGATGGGCTTAAGTGCCATTTAAAGCAACTCCTGCTTTACCCAAGAAAGCCTCACACAAGCTTTGCGTGTGGATTACGCAAGCAGTTTATACAAGAAAGAGTCTGGCCACACATCTCTAACATCACAGAAAGCCTTCTTAATCAAAGCTGAACCGGAGGAGTCAAAAAGCCCCAGCCCCTGTGTCCTTGAACCTCAAGCAGTGCTATTGACTTAAACTACCTGCGGTTGGGAGCCGAGCTTAATTTTGTAACTGCTGCTTCTCCTTCCCTTTTCCACTCACATCCTTTGATAACCCAGTCTCAGGGAGACATTTTTTCGGAACATGTAACAGCATGGCTTCGTTGTTTCTCATGAATTGTAAAGACCATCACAGAAGCGTATAGGCAAAAGGTGAAGAGATTTCACAAAAAGAGTCACGCAAGCAGAAACTGTCATTACAGACATCACGTCTCTCAACTCTTCAGAGCTGAGCTACGGATTTAGCACGTGCTGCCTCAGCCGCTTTGCACCTTCCCCTGCATTAATTTTCTTCAGGGACCAGAGCAATGAGAGCTAAGCAATAGGCTTCAGAGATCACCGTTTTCTGCCTCCTTTCTTTTGCAATCCTGTACTGCAGGCTAGTATCATAACCAACATGTACTTTCGACCTGTGAATGAGGAAGAAAGTGGGAGACAGGTAACACCTTCATTTCTCGTTGTGTTTGGTGAAAAGGCAGTAGCCACAGAAAAGAGGAGTTATTTGTTTGTTCCCTTCCAGTCAAAGCACCACTTAACAGCTCAAACCTCAAAACCCAAAGCAGTCAAAATGATAGGACAGTGAGAATTTTTTAGAATAATCAATATGGATAGAGGAAAGATTACTTGAATGAAATTGAGAGAGAAAAACATTCTGTTGTCCCTCCTCCGTACACGCTAGTCCAACCACTCAGCTCATGCTGCTGCTGCCATTTCAGAAGTGACAGCTTTCAAAAGCGCCAGGACTGGTTTGCAATGCTAAGCTGAGGGAAGCACACGCAAGCAACAGCTGAACACAAAAATGCAGAGAAAATTCAAGTCTTTTTAAAAGAAAAAAATTATACCCCATGGATATAAAATAGAGTGGGTAAAATAGAGTGGAGTCAAGGCAAAAGGCTCCCAGCAGCAAAAGAAAAGTTGCAGTTTTGGCTTATTACTTAAACCAATGCTTTAGAAAGAAAGTCTAGTACTGACAGATGAGGAGGGAGGGAAACACTCAACATACCTGCTGGTGGCTGCGCTACAAGCCTGAAGGTTCATCTCCTGCAGAAAAGAGCATCCCTACTGGAGTACTGCTCCATCTGCTTATACCCAGGAATGCTCCCACCACCAGCACTTCACTTACTCCTGCCAGCAGCACACACTTGGGCCTTTCCCCGTAAACACTTGCACCTGCTCCCTGTAAAGCTGGTGGTGGTGCCCGCACACTCCTCCTGTCAAGTAGGTTTGGGATCAGCTGGCCCTACACCAGCCATACCTGGCAATAGTCCTTGCATCCTCAGTACCTCAGCTGTTATGCTTCAGATGTCACTCCTGCAGCCAGTGCCCTTCTGACGGGGTGGGAAGGAAACCACTAGCATGCTAACACCATCCCTCACTCTCATTTCCGCCTCTTCTGGGTCAGCTGCCTGCTCTAGGCTACAGCCCCATGGCTGCTAACAGGGTCAGTCACACAAGCCCTTTCATTCATCATAAAGAAAAATTAAAAAAGCAACACAGTGTTTTTGGCTGAGAGGGGAAAGAAGAAAATTTATTGTAACTGTGAGTCCAAATAAACCTGTCCGCTCTTTGCCAGATGCTACAGAAGATGCAGTAGTAGGTGAGCACAAAGCATGGACAAGTTGGCAAAACTAATGAAGGAAACTTTTCTCACACATTTGAGAGAAAAGGGGCTCAAATGTAGCTGCTGTAATGGCAGGATGGGACAAAACTTTAAGGTACTTTCACAGCAGAACAAATTTGTCCACATTTTCAGTCTTCATATTGCACACGTTTCTCATGCCAGATTTTTGGTGGCTCCTTCTTGGATGGAGCATTTCCAGAGCTGCTCTGGTTCTATGGAGCGAGTCCTTCTGTCTGCAGCAGGAAAACCCAGTGAAATACTGGCAAATACAGATTTTGTACAGGTCTAAGTCTTCTCACCTCAGCGTGACCGCTCCTGGCTTACACCCTCAGCAACGGCAAAACCTGAAGTGGGACTGGATCTTCATTGCTGCTTACTGGCTCTGGTTGGTGCTTTGGGCAAGGCTGTGAACAGCTCTGGCTCTTTCCCACACAACAGGCACATGCAAGAGTCTTTTCAGTGCATGTGTCCTGTGTCATGCAGTTCATAAATGAGTGCAAAAGTGCCAGTACTCAGCCACTCATTTAAACAGCCCCGAGGAGCATTGCCGAGAGGCTATGGGACACTAGCAGAGTGCAAGGATGAGGGCAGTGTGTTTGGTGAGCATAAGCTGGAAGTCAATATTTGAACAACACAGTGGAATTCAGCCAACTCAGCATTTTATTCAAAAGGAAGGACATGAAGGGTGGCTGAAACTGGCATTAGGCTAATATAGGCAATTCCAAAGGAAAGGAAAGAGAATAGACAAACAAGGGTATTCACGCTGGGAAAAGGGAGCTATGAACCACCTGAAGCTCAGAGAAAAATCAGTTTCAGGCATGTAGGAACCAGATCTCTCGCTTGAGAAGAAATATGGTTGCAATACATCTGTAAGAAGGGTTTGGGCAAAGACAGAATGACTGAAACCAAGGCACAAGGAAGGAAGACTGGCTGTTACACCTCCAGCCTCAATCAGATATCATTTAAGCATGATGCTGGTTTTCAGACCAAAAAGAATAACAAATCCTCCCATTGACTGTGCACAAAGCATAAAAGTATTAGAAAAATATTTAGGAGATAAAAATGTATACGAAGGCAAAAGAAGACTCAATAACAAGTTAAACCTGTATTTCTCTGAAGGTACTGGCAGAGCACCCACTGCTTTCAGCATTCTGGCTATTTTTGTTAGCCTGAGACTCCAAGAAGGGCGACTGGGTGTCATATCAGGGAGTGACGGAGAGGGAATCTCTCCCTAGAACTCAGCCCATCCCTTCTAGGGCGTCAGAGAGAACAAACCTGGCTTTTCTCCCAGCTGAATCAGAAACAAAAGTGCCAGGTTTGGGCCACAGCAGTGGTGATGTTTGGCGTGCTTGTTCTCCGTTATTTGAGAAATACTGGGGAAGCTTCATGTTTGGTTTCTGGAAGAGTTCCTTGGAAGACATAGAGGGATGGAGCTTGCAGCTTTTGACAAGGAAGACAAACAGAACTGAAACTATAACCAGAGGAGGAAACCCTTGCAGATTTTTTTTTTTTCTTCCATACGATCATTCAAACATTTAAGGTAACATTAAAAAAAAAACAAAAACAAAAACAAAACCAACAAAAAAGCTTGAAACAGACTAACCAAAATCACTCTTAATCAGGTTTTGTTTCCATGGCACCTTTGATGTCACAAGCTTAATAGCTCTCCAGTGATCCATACAGTCTTCCAGGGAAAAAAAAATAATAAAAAAATGGCTAGACAACCGGAATGCCAAATGTTGAATATGCCCTTAAAAATATCCTTTCTGAAAAGTTTTCAGGCCTCCCTGAAACGAAAAATTATACCAGGAATTTCCCTCTTCCCCACCCCCCCCCCCACCCCCCCCACCCCCATATCACCAGGAATCTTTGCACAGCAGTTGGAATGTATGGAGACCTACAAATATATTATTAAACTGCAAAGGAAATGCATAAAAAATGCTGTTATAAAAATAGCTGTAAAACACTTTTTTTCATTCTACAGATGCAAACTCTCAAGAAACATCTTTCTGTCAAAACTGAAACAGATTGTGATGTTCAGCAGCACATTTCTTTTCAAGGGAAACATTCCTGGTACAGTATTTTTGCTCTTCATCTGATGTTTTTTCCAAGGATTTTCTAATTAATCACAGTGCTGATGGATGATAGCAGTTGTGCTAGGGCTGCTACTAACACACACTAGTCTTGCCAGAGGTAAAGTAGGTGTAATGTGCTTTTATTTAAAAGTTTTTGCTCAGTAATATTTTTATGGCCTGATCTGACACTTGTGGTCAAGCAACATTCCCAGTCCCATCAGCCTTCAGGATCCTTATCTAATTTTATATGAAGAAAAAGAGGCAGATCTCTGGTTTGCTGCTTTTCTGGTGATCAGTGGCCACTGCCATGGTTTGAGGAGCGATGCATCGCTCTGCCTGGTGGTTTTGGTACTTATAAGAGGAGACCTAAAGCTTCAGACATCATGACTTATGGAAGGAAACTTGCTGCTGGAGAAATTAGATGTCACAAACTGTACTAAAAAAAAATCAGAACCCTAATCCTGATTAGAAGCTTTGTTTCTTCAAAGGTAGAGTGATTTTGATGCGCTGATAGTAAAATACGCAGCAAAGGTCTACTAACTTGGATGGAAGGAACTGCTTAAAAATTACATTTTTTATAAAAATAAAACTGGAAAAAGCTCTGTTTAAGAGATGCCATAAAAGCCACTAATCAAATTATTTTATCATTTACTGTTACCAAAACAGAAAAATGAAACAATGCCGTATCCTCCACGCAGCTGGGCTTGAACTCTGCAATATATGTAGAGTGAATCTGGATGTTGTCAAATGAGCCAAGGTACTAGCTAAACCTAATTTATAACCCATTTAGCAAAATAAATAATTTGCCATATTGAAATGATTATCATATTTTAAAAGGATAATATCGAATAGAATTTTAAGCATAACTTAAAAGGTGGGTGTTACCTCTGTACATGAAAGGGTTTGAACTAAAATGACTATACTGGTGAATTACTCCAGGCTTTTGACCATCTAACAGAGAGTGTAACAGAGTTTACTGTACCTTAAGTCACCTGT
The DNA here is from genome assembly GCF_017639655.2 of Falco naumanni. Taxonomy (NCBI): domain Eukaryota; kingdom Metazoa; phylum Chordata; class Aves; order Falconiformes; family Falconidae; genus Falco; species Falco naumanni. The sequence goes on along the minus strand of NC_054063.1, from coordinate 13,832,563 downwards.
GTACATCTCAAAATTTGGCCCCGTCACACTTTCTCTGATACAAAAGGTAGTGGCTTGTCTATTTTGGTCTAGAATGGGAAGATAACAAATAAAAAAACCTAGATTTTTTTTTAAAAAGGATATACTTGCAGATACAGTAATTACATAGTTGTCTTGTTTGGGCTACTGGCTTGTCACTCTAATCTTGCGTCATTATGGAAAAGATAAAGTACATTACTACAGTGGATTAAAAACCAGAAAAAAACCCTTCTCATATTTTGATAATACTTCTTTCCTACTTATCTTGTGTGGCTTGTTTTTTGCATAATAGGACAGAGTTATTTAGGTATATATTTATATATTCATATATTTATATGCTATTATTTCATATCTTGTTCTGTAACAAGCATCAGAAATTTTCTCACCAGGATTTTTTCCAGACAAAGTCTCCCAGTGAACCATCCAGCCATTCATATACAGACCCATGTTCAAGTTTTAGTGTGTTTCTATTTATCCTGTTTCAAAACAAACATCTCCAGACAGAAGAGATCGAGGGGCACATGAAAGACCGTTTTAATCTCCTTCCCCAATCAGCTCAGATATATGAAGTGTGGTATAGACTGGAGCATGCTTAGCTCACGTTCTGGGAAGCCTTGGAAAAGTGCGTTCCAAAATACTGTTGTATATGAGAACATTCCTTATAAATGACTTTATAAGAGAAGGATGATGAAAAATAGTATTATCTCTGTAGCTGGTATTAGGAACAATTGATAGCTGAGCCCGGTGGATGCTGGTTGCGGATATACCTACAAGCTGTGTTAGGCACGGCACTTACAAAGTAAAACCACGCAAAACACGCCTGCCTATTAAGTTAATATGAAATGCATATACTATAAATCTTGTGAAGTTATACTTGCCTGTCTTCTCTTTGAAAAGGGATTCACTGATTAAAGACAGGGGCCAGGACCTGTAGGCATCCAGACCCATGGCTGGAGCAAGTGGAAACCATAAATAATTCAGAATTTTTAAGAGCATGTTGTTATCATCACTATACACACCCACATATGCACACACTGACCTATACAAACTATTTTTTTTTTTTTTTGTAATTGGAAATCAAATAGAATCTTTTAAGAGGAAAAAAAGAGTCTTACTGAAAGCTGTTAACTTTTCCATCTTGAAATTATTCTCCTCCTTTTTTTCTTCTTAGTCATAATTTCTCCTTCCTCAGACTTGTCTTAGCCACTCTCTCCCTCCCGCTTTCTTTCTCTCTTGGTGACTAACGGGTTTCAGGAATTAACTTCAGAGGAGTCTGAAAAAAAAAAAATCTCTTCCAGATTGGCTATTTTTCGATTAACTTCTACAAATGCATATTGCAGGCAGTTCAGAAGACTGGCCATAAAACGCACGCTCTTTCATCTCCATGTTCCCCTTTCAGCTGCAGTTCCAGGTAGTAATAACCAGAAGCTGTCAGTGACCTTCAGTCAGCATCACTTTCTTGGGCATCCATACTCAGGAGTGATTTTTCAGCACAAGTTCACCCCTGCCAAAAGGAAATGTTCTTAACAAACACGACACTTTCTTCCATTTTCCCAACACTTGATTTTTTTTTTTTTTTTTTTTTCCCCCTCAAGAGCACATTAGTTTCCTTCTTGATTCAAATCCTCTCTTAAACTGACTTGAGTCGTTCACCCTCTGTTTTCATAGCCAGTGATGGGATTCCAGCATCTTTTCTCTTTGCGTCATCCCATAAGAGCTCTTTTTGTCTCCCATAGCACGTTCCTTTTGAAAAGCCCAACTCAGTCTGCAGCAACAGTTTACCTTAAAAAATACCTCTTTTTTCCTCCTTACCCACTCTCCACCCCTTCCTCCCCTCCGTCCAATCAGCAGAGTAACTCCAGTATTAAAGATAAGCATTTTTTTTTCAAACTCACAGCATTTCTGTCCAATTTAAAGAATATAAGTTTTCTATTCCCATTTTTAAATTTTACCTTTCAACTACTATTTCAGCACCTTTTTATTTTACCTGTTCCAGCGATCTGATTTCTCTTGGGTTTAATGTTCTCCTCTCCTAAACTTCAGTACAAGATCAAATATTCAAAGGTACCGAGTAGCTCCCAATTATTCCAGATTTACATCACGGTAATAGAGAAAAAGCTGTACTTCAAGCCCCAGAGCGATGTCTGTGCTGCTGGTTTTATTATTTGCACGTACTATAGTGCCTCAAATAAAAACCACGTCTCTGATTTAGGCCTCTAACCTCAGAGTTAGCTTTTTCTTCCACAGCCCCATAAAATGCACATAAGAAGAAAATAAGGAAAATAAAAGCGAGCTGAACTGCAACAGTTTAGACCCAGCAGTTGCTGACTGTTCCACTCTTGCAGGAGATCAGTGGCCAAATCAGAGGCAGGACCAGCAGCACCGCATACCAGCCAGGGGCCCAGGAGTCATGGAGCATCATGCACCGGAGAGAACTCAACACACATAGAGAGCTTTTGTTTTTATTTTGAAATTAAACCCAGCAGAGCAGAAAATACTCAGCTTGATACACCTCAGATCAAATACTTCATCATTCTGCAGGTAGACCATGTACAGGGGTGATCCCACCACAGCGCTTCGCCTTTACAAGAACTTGTCTAATGATACAGCAAGGAACAAGGAGCTGAGAGTCTTAGGTTATGGTCCTGGCTCTGTTTGAAATTCCTCCACAAAAGAGAAAAAGAAAAAAAAAAGAAGAAAAAAGAAAAATAAAAAAGGAGAAAAAAGGAAAAAAAAAAGAAAAAATAGAAAAGAGAAAAAAGAAAAAAAAGAAAGAACAAAAAGAAGAAACCCAAAAGATGTTTGGCGAGCTTGCCAGCAGGGCACTCCACCAACTCTGTGAATGCGGCATGACTTACACCTGTGGCCAAGGCTCCACTTCTGTTTCACAAGCCCTGTTTTATTTACTTTCTTAGTAAGAAGAATCTCTGCTTCTTTGCTTAAACTTGCTGGTTTGAACAAAACTACCAGCTGGCCGCTCTCGTGGGGGAATGAGACTACAAACTGCTGTGCGTGAGGGACCAGCCTGTGCTCCCAGCTCCCATCTGCAGTGCTGCTGAGGATGGAGGACTGGATGCTACATCCCACAGGGAGCTTCCTTTGGTTGTGGAGCTTGAGCATGGTGACAGAATTCTTTACAGTGAGAGCCCTACACAGATACTCAAAACTAACCATTAATAATGAACTAAAATGAACGGAAAGATGGACGGTTCTACTGCTACTACCTTCACACTCCCAGCACTTTACAGAAGCCAGAATTTAAAAAAATGCTCTTTATCTGACTCGTGATGGCTTTAGATCAATCCCAGCAGGCATTATAATACTTGAATGCTCTATACTACAATGCAATTAGTCTGACTTTTTTTCACAGATGTTTAATTTGAAGAATTTTGCTGTGTTCTGATGATATTAGAGTAAATTGTGCACCATTAAACTGGCTGTTTGGTGAAGACCATCCAGTAGGCTGGTAAAAAAAAAAAAAAAAAAAAAAAAAAAAAAAAAAAAAAAGAAAAGAAATAAAAAACACAAGTTCACCGGCTGTGGTTGCTGGTTGTAAAAGTTTTTCTATATGCAGGATTTCAGCCATGTAACTTCTACCCATTTTAATGGCCTTACATAACACAACCCCTTTTTGCATGTTTGGGCTAGTACTTAAAGCACTGTAATGTATTTGTGACCCTCTTTAGTCCACACAACAAATATTCCCTAAAATATGCTCAGGGGTCTGAATGACAAGAGAGAATGATTTATCTTGTGATGCTTTTTTGTGACTGCTGCCTCCAGCCATCCTTCAAGCATCAATCTGCAGAATGTCTCAGCTATTCACAACGTAGCTGCTGAGTCGCCAGTTCGCAATTTAGTGTAGGAAAGGAACCTACACTAGGTACAGATTTACCTCAACGAAATCTCTAGACTGTGAGTAGCTGCCACGTGGAGAGATGAGGCACCACCCTAGCACAGGTGGAAGAAGGGCAGCATGGACATTTCCCCAAGAAATCACTGTTCAGCACAGATAAAGTCATCCCTGCTTATCGGTCCCAGCCCTTTGGGTCTTAGTTGTCTTTTAAACTCACATCATTTTAAACAGCCCTATCCTTATCCAGAGGTCTTTAGATAGCTATAAACAGAAATTTACTTTGCAAAAGAGGTAAAATGAGGTTTACTGTGAATAAACATTCAGGCAAAAGCTTTTCAAAAGGCACAGTCTCTGGCATTTTTGACAATAGACATCATTTAAAAGTAGCTTTGTTTGCATTTTTTTGTTGTTGTTTTTTTTTTTTATCACATTGCATTGTTTTCTTCTCTGTTTAAGTGGCACGTAAGCTTGAGTAGGTCAGTGAATAATGGTAGATTTGGTGGTATTTGCTTCTTTGGATTGGTGCCTAAGTAGTCTAAATCACGTGTACACATGCTGGCATCACTGGATGTGAGATTACAGAAATGGAGAATTACATATGCCTTTTTAGTAATTAAAATTTCTATTGTATTTGGTGACTTTATTAGGAGTCCCTGAGCCCTCTTAATTCCCAGTGTTAGAATCCCTGTTGCCTATTTTTAATATTCTTGCAATGTAAATAAGTTTTTCACATCGCTTTAAGGACCTTGTGTGAATAATACCCAAACAAACACAAAACAGTGAATCATATAATTTCTAGATAGTTCACACACGAGTAGTATGAATTCAGGTCATGGAGCGCAGCGAATTTATGAGGATGCTATACTAGCTTGTAAGACCAATTAAACAAAAAAGTAAAGTAGATTGCTTTAGCTGTTTTGCAAAAAAAAAAAAAAAAAAAAAAAATACAACTTTGAATATTTCATTTGCATTTTGTTTACCAGGAGCTCCCAGCGAGTTTCAGTCTGATGGGTGTTCTCATGAGCTGGTCCCTCCCATTTGCATTTTAGCACTGCCATATTGCTGCAGCTGTGACAAGCAGAGGGAGAGGCCATTTGTTTAAAAAGAGCAAAATTCAGTATTGCCAAAGAGATGGCAACGGGCTGACCCTGACACCTCCTCCACTGCAAAGTGGTACCTGTGAGCAGTACTATCGCAACTGCTGAAAGCTGGATAAGGTCATCAGTGAGAGGTGAATAATGTAAATGCCAAAGCATTTGGTATATGGCTCTTGGCACCCCCTTACCTTGTTAAATGGTCTGTGCACCAGCCTGTCCATGCAACCCAAGAGCAAGGCTGCAGTGCAGTTTTGCTTCAAATTCCTCCCTGACCAAACAATGTCCTGGGTAAGAGCCTTGATGTTCATGGCTTGGCAGTAACTACAGCAGATACTATATCTAATATAATTTCCAGATTTCAGACTGACATAACAACAAAACCTCATAAAGCTACTGAAAGTGGGATATTTGAATGGGCAAGAAAGGAGGAGGAACACAAACTTTGTATCTACTGCAATTACATACCCAGCTATACTTAGCACTGTGCCCAAATTAGATTATCAGTGTTAATTAGCACAAGTGGAAGAGTTTTGCTGAGTTTCAGCGTGTAACTTCCATTCACCTCGCATTTTGTTTGGCAGGCACCTGAAATGTCTATCAGGCTAACTTCTGTCTTTTGCCCTGGACCCCTCATACATTACTGTGTTTTCACCAAAAAGATACCAGTAGTTGCCCTGATAAATCCCCCCAGCACTGCTTCTGGAAAATGTCAACCTGGTTATTAATCACCGACCTGTTTATATTTTACCGACCAAAACAGAGAAGTGTCATCTGAGTCGAGGTGGGGCCTGAAACCTTTGGCCTGGTGGTTTCAGGAGTAGATGCTCTGCTAGGTCTTTGTCATTTCCCACAAAATGGGGCAGCCTCAACACTTTTTCTCAGCTTCAACACCTTACAGACATTTTGTCACGATGAGTAGGACATATCTGCAAACAAAAATGTAACAAGTTCATACTTTGTTCCTTCAGGAAGGCTCCATTCTCTATGTTCAACAATAACTCCTGAAGTCTGGCATATTCCTGTGAAAGAAAATGGTTTTCCCTGGTTTATAGATTCCCCAAACACACTGGCTATCTGCCCCAACAATGAGTACAAACCTTCAGTTACCTCTAGAACAGGCCAGAAAACTGGGTGATAACAAAGACGTTGAGATTTCCTGAAGACACGATCCTGTGATATTTTCTTGTTTTGATAAAACAAAGTATTTTGGTGAATGGTATTTTAAATAACACAGAGATTTTAGTTAGTAACTGTTTTTTTCCCCCCCAACATGCAAACCTTTTTTCTCCCCCCAGACAGTTGCATTTCTTTTGGCATTGGTTTACTTTCCCAAAGAGCTCGAAGTGATACCAAACAGTGTGCATGAGTGTTGAACACATTCTTCCAGGTGCGTACAGGCATAGCATCATCTTGTGAAGAGTTTTGCCCGGGAGGTTTCAACACTCTATGTTTCTGCAACATTTTCAACAACAGCATCTGGATATGGACCACATGGCCACCTACCACACCCTCCTGAGAAAGGCTGGGTGACTTCTGGTTAAAACTTCTATCAGTGAAAATGGCAGAGCTGTGATCCCAAAATGCTCACAGATGACTCTGGCTTTTGCCAGATTTTTCATCCAAGTTCAAAGGAAACCATTCCAGGGTCAGATAATTTTATTTGTAGAGGCTTTAGAAAGCTCAAAATCAAAACAAAAAGTTTCTTGTTGAACATAAATGGTTTTTTTCCCAGTATGAAACATATTAATTTTGCAGTCCTTTGATTTTTAATCTTTCTTTTTCAGAGAGCCAGCAACTCCAGAGTCAACCTCCTCAAGGTAAAACTTGTCCTTTCCAAGAGGACGTGTGAAGCAGAGAAGATGTAAAGCAAATGTTCCCAGGTTGTCTAAGTGACCTAAAAGCAATATTATTCTTTACCTCAGGCAAAAATACATACCTAAACACCTGCATATATGCCTTTGCATACCACGCAAATGCTTCGGGGTCAGGCCAGGGCTCTGAAGATGGACGCCAAAAGGTTTTCCCGGAGCATGTCCCCTGTTTGACACAGCTGTGCTTCCCGCCTGACCCGCGCCTTTCTGCTCCCTCGCCCCTCTTCAGCGTAAACGGCTGGTGAGACTGTGATGTACAAGAAGACTGTCACTCCTTGCTCCTGAATGTCACAGTTCAGCGCGGGGATGACAGCCCAGGGGAGCAGCTCTCAGCCCACGTGGTGTCCGTGCCTGCTCCATGGGTCCAGTTGCCCAGGGGCGAAGTGCCTGCTGTGCAGCACCCGCAGCGGCAGGACCGGCAACAGCGCTGACACAGAGCTGGCGTTAAGGAAGGGAAGCCACGCTGTGCCAGGTCAGCAGACAGCTAGGCCAGTAATATGAATGGAAATAAGTGTATCTCTTACACAAACTGCTTCACCACCTGCTTACCGAGGCTCGGCAGTGGCTTCCCATGTTGTAACCCAAAGGGCGTCAGAGCTCAAAGGAGCATCTCCCAACCCGTGGTGAAGGAGGAAGACACCGTTCTCTCCACTGCAGTTTCAAAGCATCAGCACATTTGCCTCCCTCCATCTCCTTGTCTCTCTTCACCTTCTGTATTTATTTCCTTGCAAACGCTGCGGACGTGGGGCTGTGCATTAAGCCAATACACTTTTCCTGGGATCCTGCGTACACCGGACTTCCACTTCAGATTTCACACCAAAGAAGTTCCATTATTTTCAGATTTCTATGCCTTACCTATTGCCATGACAGCTGATGAGATAATCTAGTGGGCAAACCTGATCAAAGCACAGGTTTCTCCCTTCCCCCGACCTGGGGACACAAGCACATAGATCTGTGTTCCAGCTAATTTAACAACATAAAAGCGAAACATTTCACATGTAAGATCCGGAACCATCATTTTCTAGTGTCAAAGGTCACATGAAATACCTCTTATGTTGTCTCAGCCTATTTCCTGGCATAGAGTTGTAATCTCCGAGAACACATAAATGTTTCAGTATTAGTACTAAGAAGCCACATGAGGGAGCATTTGGAGAATTGAAATGCTTTCCTTGTATCATTGTAAATAAGGCAGGGAATCAAACTTGATCCCTCTGGGATATGTAGAATTCAGACAAATCTAGATGTTATTATCCATTTCTCCGCTCACACAGGGATACAGAATTTGTGATTCCCACTGAAGACAGAGTTTCTAAAAACAAGCCCATTAGCGGTCTGAGCCAGACGATTTCTTACTCTTGCCAAGGTATGCTGTGACTGGTATACCTGAAAGGGAGTGCAGATAAGTGGGTTCGTGTTTCAGCTAAATGAAAATATCAGACGCTCTGTACAGGTTATTCCGGGCCGAGCGTGGCAGCCATGCTAGCTTTCCCACATTACCAGCAGCCTTGGACAACAGTGGCAGGGAGCGGTAAGGTCTCGGTTCCTGCAATCTCCTGGCTAGGCAGATAGCCTACATCCTTCTCCATAACTTTTACATCTTATGCTTTTCTATCTTAGGGTTTACTAAAGAACATAAATCCCACAGGTACATAAAGTGAAACCGCTCTTAGTATTTTTATAAGCTGACTCACAGTTTTTTGAATGTTTGAGGTTGGCCGTACTGAAGCTAACCAAAATGGGAAATAAAAAAAAAATATGTCAGCATGAACCATAATGGGAAACAGGTGTACATTTCTGCTCTCTGCTGTTGTCTTAGCAAAAAATCAGTTGCACCTTGGGCTATCCTCATTGCCAGAGTCATCTCAGTCAAAGAACAACATCAAATGACTGTAGTGAAAACCGCTTTGCTAGCAGTGCTAAACAGGTGTCGAATGAATAAAAAATTTAGCACTCTACCTCCAACAGTCAACATCCATAATAACTGTCAACCAGAGACACTCGTATTAAGGGTCATTTTGAAATCAGTAGAAAAGCACTTCACCAAGATTCCATTTTTTCGTCGTTATTTACACCTAAAATTGTATAAAGAGCAAGTAATTAATGAACCGCACAAAAGCTGTAGTGATGATGTTATGAGCACAAATCGCTGTGCGTGTTTGACTGAGAAATTTGCAATGAGTTTTGCAACTGTGGCAGAAGATCCAGCAACCCCTTCTTTCCTTCTTCCTAAGCCATGTCACCAACTCCAGCCACAGCAGAAAGTTGGAAGGGAAAAAGAGAAAAGAAAAAACAATAAAGAAAAGAAAAAAATGAGAAAAGAAAAATTTTAACCCGAGCCATTTGCTCGGACTTGAAGGAGGAGGTCTGGGATGCTCCTCACTGCAGTATTCCTGGTGGGAGCGGTGGGTGCCCACTGAGCCACACCAGGTCCAGGGTGTCTGGTGGCCACCTCCAAGCTGCAGCAGGGCTTGGTCGGCTGTCTGCGAGGCAGCCCTGCAAATCACAGCATGCAATTTATCTGTATTTGAAATAATCCCTGTTTTCCGAAGGATTAAACTTAACCCAGATCACTCCAGTGAGCCGGTTTACAGCTCAGTCTCCCACGCGGTCGTGTCACCACAGCCAAGGGGGGAGCAAACTCCAGCACGGGAGCGTGCATCCGAGGGCAGGACCTCCACAAGCCTCCTCTGCTGCCAGAATCAGCAACCTGGACACGCGTGGCCTGATGGTGGGGGAGAGGCTGGCATTCATCCCCTCTAATTTTTACCATTTTCACTGCTTACTGGTTTTCTTTGCGTGAAATCATCTGACCGTTTTTATTAAACCAAGGAAGGTCTGAAAGTCTGGTGTTTGCCGTTATCCTCATCTCCAGAGAACAATTCTTTGCAGCTCCAGTAAATAGGACTTAAAAGGTAAATGATATTACAGTGTTAATTTCAAAGTGAATTATTCAAAAAGTGCTCCATATGTCAGCAAGCATCATTTTGTGGAACTATATTAATGTCTTCCTTAAATACAGTTCTCCCTTTCTAAAAGCTGTTTTATAGATCCAGGAAATATGTCTGGTATGAAGAAGTGCTTATTGTAAAGGATGTTTTAGCAGTCGTGTTCAATTAATGAGGAAGGCAGGATGTAGCCCTATATAAGAAACAGCATAACAGCACTAATTCCTTGGGGCTTGGGAATCTTCACACTTTCAGGTACTGAGCAGTTACCCATTCATTCAAGACACCAAGTTAGTTCTGTTTCATATTCCATATTTTTCATCAAAAAAAAGGTAATATATCCTTGTGACAGGACTCTGTAAAGAATTAAGAAGTTAAAATAAAAAGAAATTTGCTTTTCAGCAGAGGTGCCTAAAAATGAATGACTTGGAAAGGACTCCAAAGTTTCCAGGATCAAGTGAATCAAGTGGAAAATTCCCAGTGCTGTCAGTGATGGCCGTTAGATAAGGAAAGGATCAGATGGAAAAATTGTGTTTTACCCCACTGACCCAACCATCAGCTCCCTTTCTGCCATTTCTCAAATTCAAAGGATGGCAAGAAGGTACATGGGCAGCAGAAGACCTCCCCAGCTTTCTCCACCTTGACCTGTTATTGGACACTGCTCAGCAAGCAAACAGCAGCCTTGATTTAGGAGAACGCGCATGCTTCATAATTGTCCAGCACTAGGGCAATGCTTCCGAATCAGAGCTGGGTTTCTGGATTTCTCCTGTTCAGCTCAAAGGACCAAAACTCCCCATCTTTTACATTCCATATCCATTTCATGAACTCTATGGCACTGAGGATTAAAAACAAAAACATGCAAATATTAAGAGGATTTAAAATGTCTGCAAGGTGGCTGTGCCCCCGTCGTCTTTAGTAAATAGCGGCTGCATGTATGTTTATTTGTGTTACCAAATTGCTTAGAAGCTCAGGCAGGCTTGGGATCCTACTGCGAGGGCCGGTACGGATAGAGGCACGGAGGCAACAGCAGGCAAGGATTGTTCTCATCCCTATTGTATAAGGGATAATTGCAGCGTGGGGAGATTACACCCAACTAAGCGCCAGCCGCAGTTGATGCTGGTGGAAATACTAGTGCAAGGGACATGACAGAAAACTGGAACTGCCACCTCTGTGTCTAAGCAACCTCATAGCTGGAACTGCAGAAATCAATGGCTCTCCCGCAACAACCAACCTGCCTTGTTTAACTCATGATTAGACTCTCTGAGCCTCTTTGGTGCACTTTATAGTGTCAACAAAAGCAAAGCACTATTTGCTGGTAGCTGGGATGTCAGGGCTTTCACTCAGGCTTACGTGGAAGGCTGGGTCTGAGGGCCAGAGCTTGGGCTTGGCTCTCCACCTCTTATTACACAGGTGAAAAATCTAGGCAGACTTTATTTCTATTTTATATACAATTATATCAAATGCGCTGTGGGTTATGGCATTGTATTTACAGAGAGCTGATATTCCAGTCAGATTCTGGTACTTGCTTTCAGTTTTTCCTCTTCTGAAGCAGTGTGCTGATCTACACTGTTCATATGTGAAATATAGAACATTTGTGGTGACACTTCTCAGATCAATTAGAAGCCCTGTAATATTCAGCTGTCTTGCAAACTGCACACGTCTGCAGGTCCCCATAACCGCAGACTCCAGCAAACGACACTAGCTGTTGGTGATTGAGAGCAAAAGGATAAGATCTCTTCTATTCTGTGATTTTCAGGCATTTTTATAGTGGATGTGACCTCTCAGGCATTTGAACTAATTGCCATGTTGACTTTTCACATTGACAGTTAATATAAATAAGCTGTTAGTGCAATGTTTAGTTACTGGTGAAGGCTTTTGACTTTTAATTCCTCAGGTCTGTTAAAAAAGTTAATCCCAGTCAAAAATTATAGTAAAGGCAACAAATCTTAAACTGCTCTTCTCTGTGAAAAACATCCACTGACATGTTCAGCTACCTTAAAAAAATCACCTGTGTGGTAACCAGTCAGAAAGAAACAAAAGCTTAGGATACGGGCAATTAGAGGATGAGAGCTCAAAATCCAAAACTCATCTCATTCTACCTGTGATAAGTCAAACTGGCTTGGGCAAGGACTTGTACCATACATTGGCCACTGACTTATGATAGTATTATGGTCTCCCGACCATATTTTAACTTCCATAATGTCAAAGCCTAACTAAAAATAAAAAAGTTAATAATGATGATGATAATAATAATGATAATAATACTACTAATAATAATAATGGTGGTTTTTATTGCATAGCAACCCACAACCTTTCACCAGGTTCACATGCTGCTGTGGGAAGTGCAGTACAGGGAGCATAAAAGCTGAGCACAACACGCTCATTCTGAACCTACAACAGAAGCAGCACCAAGAGGATGAGCATTTGACTGGGACATATTGCCCAGCAGCCAGAAGGGACAACTGGAGGAGAGCCCACCCCAACGCCCCTCCTGCCTGACGCTGACAGGTGCTGCAGAGAACTTCGCCAGTGCTCACACTTGCAAGCATAAATCTGCAAGCAAGCAGATTTAATATTTATTTCACTCCCCCCAGGATTTACAAGTTGGCCATGTTTCAGCAGATTTTCATGAGGATGGCTAAAAGCACATCGCCAACATCAGGCTGACAGACCTGCTTACTTCACCCAAATAACGCTTAGCCAGTTTTTGAATTCCTGTTCTCAACATGAAAACGCTATAAATGAAACAAGTGTTCCTAGAACAAAAATCCAGTACTAAACCAATATATTTCCCACTAGCCGTAGTTCACAGGTTACCCTGTATTTCTTTCACACACGTACACAAATCAGGCTTGACGCAGTCTTCAGGAGGGAAAATGTCATTCCCAGTAACAAAACTCTGCCAAAGTTAAAAACCAGATAAAGACGGTCTTTACTCAGCCGTGCCAGGCAGCTTTCACAGTGGTGCTCCAAGCTGAGCCAAAAATATGTGTATGTTTCAACAGTGTAAGAGAGACAACGAAAAGAACTGTACCTGAGACAAGTCTGGAGGTGAGATCTGAATGAGAGAGGATTGCGAAGAGCTTTGGCTCTGAAAAGTAAGGTGCGAGGTAAATCTTGTTTGGTATCATCGTACCTTTCTTTTCTTTTAATCCACATATGCTTCTTCTTATGAGTTAACTTCTCTGGAATGAAGGCAGTTTAAAGCATCGCTCTCGGAGCATTTTCTGCCACAGGTATGTGTAAGCAGCTACCGTGCCCGTGCTGCCCACCTCGTCTGACTGAAAATAAGTGACTGCTTTTTATGCAAACTATTTATGAAGCTTACCAAGATATGTTGAAGGGCCATACATAGTATTTTCAGCTAATTTGTACAAAGACAGTCACAAAGTTAAGGTCTGGTGGATTATTACAAAAGAAAACCACAATTTCAGAAGTCCAATGCAAGTGCTATGAATGCTTGGTTCAGGAGCCATAGAAACCTGTGGGCTTTGACGACAGATTCAGCATCAGCGCACACACCACAGCAAAGCACAATGGCAAGAAACTTGCTTCTAAACCCAAACTTTACTGAAAAACCAAACCGTGTGATGCTTTCCTGCAGTTGAACCACAAAGGCACATCTTTCTGCATGGACTGAAGGTGAGAAGAGGTTTGCCCTCATCACAAGCCCACTCTCGAAGCCAGCAGTGATGCGCTTCCCACTCTGTCACCAGAGCGGCACCTACATTCAGTGGCAAACACGGCTGTTTGGAAATGCTAAGAGAAAATGGCAGGGTGCAGTTTGAACCTGTACACTAAGCCACCAGCTCATACCCTAAGAGAGAGGGCCTGACCTTGCTGCCAGTTGGAGGTGGCCTCTGGCTCTTGCTGTCCCTCCAACCATGCCCTGGCACTGGGGAGGGCACCAGAAGGATGCTGGAAGGTGGGCTTACAAGAGCTAGAGTTCATCCCTGTGCCCACCTCTGGCTGGTTTATTGTCGTAGTGGTGGCCCACAGCTCATGATGACCTACAGAAGGTTCTGTGTGGCACAGCGTGCAGGAGAACCGGCTGATGTGGGGAAGGACTTGGCCACGGGCTTTCACAAGTGCATCCATTTCACTCAGGAGCAGGCAATTAGTCACTCCTCTGCAACCCAATTGCATAGGCTGGCTTTGAAATCCAATAGAGAGGCTATTTGATTTCCCTCTCTCTCTATGCCTCCTTTCATGGGAGGATTAGAAATTCTATGAGGAGAGATTTACGCAGGACTTTTCCTCAGCTTCCTTGGCCCCTCCTGCAATCAGAGGTGTTTGGAGTCTGCTTTCTATCCGCCGAGCACCATCCCTGAGGGTCTTTTCTCCCCCACATGCTGTTATTCTCCCAGCTCTCCACCTATACCCCATGGCTAGGAGCAATGGGCACAGCAGCCAGCCTGGGCTTTTTGGCAGCTCCTCCCTGAGTAGCTTTTGGCTGCTGAGTTGCAGCCGCAGCCTGGCCCCACTGCACTGCCCATCGAGGGTCTGCCCCAAGGACCTCACACCCCATTAAGTGCATCAATTCCCATGAAAGTTTTTCTATCGGGAAAACAGGGGTTTTGCAGTATTGCGTGCAGGCTCTCTGCCGAAATGGTAATACATGAGCTTAGCGTCAGCCCCTCCACCATCACTAAATGAAAACTGTACTGGCCTTGTTAATCTGTGTCAGAGGCTATATCAATTACTCCCACGACAAACTCTTTTGAATTACAAGAGAGAATGGATAAAAGCAAAGCAGAGAGAAGGAAAATATGGGCTGCAGCCTTTAGTTTCCATGATCTCTCTCTCTCCTCCCTAGTGAAATAAATGAGTTGCTGTGTGGTCTGTTTGGCAGATGGGTCAGCAGAGGCACTTTTTGCCGTGGATGTTCTGCATAAAACAGGGCAGGAGTTTACATTTACTGCACGTGAATCTGTATTTTTAAGTGGATTTGCAAATTAGTGCATTTACAGTATTAAAACTAGCAGCAGTAAGTAAACTTCTGTCACAGCAGACCGAATACCCGTGCCAACACCATAATTGTGGCTATATTTTCAGTTGCCAATAGCCAGCAGACTGAGAGCTTGGTAGATGCTGCAAGAGGCATCCCTGTACAAAGCCAAGACCAGGTCTTTAGTGATTTTCAAAGTATCACAGAGAGCTTGCTCACAGAACAGCACGTTTAACCGGAATATGTCTAGTAGCCACTTAAAGGATGTAGCAAAGGGACCAAAGAGCCCAGTGGCCACGGATTGAATAATTGCCAGCTGATGACAATGTTCTCCACTTTATTACCAACAAATAAACTTGGACGTGCTGACTAGGATTAAAATCTAAAAACACTAACACCACTTTTTCACAGACAGACTCTATCTTGTGTGTCTGTGCCCTGTTTATCTGTCAACATGTATGCTCTGGAAAGGCACTTCATTTTTTCTTCTAATTTTTCAGTTTCTAATTCATGGGAAGTTGGTAAGAATTTGGTTACACCTCTTCTTATCTTCCAGTTTAAGGATTGCATAGGACCAAGATAGCCCAGTGCTGCACCAATTGCCTTTCTACATGCATTATAAAGTACCCAGAGCTGTGGCTATATCAGTTCCAGATGAATTTGTTTCTGTGTGAAAGTCCATCATTTTCATTCCTAAATCACCCTTATCTCAGCTGTCTCCTTTCATGTTTGGTGACAAGGAATAAAAATGGCACTTTCAAAAAAAGGGAATGACTAATTTCTAGGATAGAATCATGTATTTATACTTTTTCCTGCACCTGATTTATACCCCCCGTTTTTCTCATCCCTTTTGGTTGCTATCAATTCCAAACAGAATTTTGCTGAACTGAGACTAAGCTGATATGTGAATTGATACTATGCTGACGTGCCAGTCTTCCTGCAGAGTAGTGGCAACTTATTAATTAAGAAGCACCCTTCCTGATGCTGTTTTCTACCCATTCTTTTGCTTTGTGGAGGTCCTACACTTCTGCTCCACCTTCTGCAGCCTGCTAGGCAGCCGTGGGTCTGACAGAAGCGCAGTTCCCAAAGATCCTTACGAGCAAGTTGTTTACCTCTGTTTTTTTGCAAACCTATAAGGAAACGGTCCATGAAGAACCAGATGGCCACGTGGCAAAGGGCACCTGAGTTAACACAGAGGAAACCTAAGCACCAGACACCAGTTCCTGGCACTTACAGGTAACTGCAAGCCTGGGTCAGACATCAGTGCGGTAAATTTGATTACAGCCCAGCAAAAGAGGAGGTTAAGGAGCATTGCTGACACCAGAAACTAAAGCTTACTGGGCACTTACACTGGAATTTGTTGGTTTTGTGTGAAGCCTTGCTTGGCCATGTGAGCCAAAGGCCATTGCATGATGTGGAAATAAAGTCCATGGAAAATAAAGTCCTCCTTGTGAGTGTAGCTAGCTGGAAGGGTCAGTGGGGAATGCTTGCCCTCCCAGGGGAGCTGTGCCTGTGCTGGCTCACTGGCCTGCTCGGAAAGGCTGCTGGACACAGCCAGGGAGCCCCCCCAGATCCCCCCATCAATCACTTGATGGGCAATTCCACTGCTGACGCCTCACCAGGTTTAAATTTAGAGCAGTTTCTATTTTCTGGCCACTAACCTCTTTAAACTTAATAGGACTTTACCTCTTATTTCATTCTTTCTCTGCCTCCTTCACAGTCATTTGTGAATACAAAAACTGAAGAGATGAAAGAGCTGCACATCTTTCCTGCAGAGAGACGCCGGGTTTCGCCTTTCAGTTCATGTCCACTGCCAAGCGTTTTGAACACCCACTTATAATGATTGTTTTTACAGGTTTTCCTAGAAGTAACGAACGCTAACTTGTACTTTGTTGGGCTCATCATTCCTTTCAGAGGATACCGAAAAACACCACTTTAATTTCCATTATAAATGTATCTGCTATAGGCACTGCATCTAGTATTGGCCACTAACATGGGAAAGTTTTAAAGCTTTATACCTAAGCTCCTCTGGAGTCAAACCCCAAGCCCTCAGCTGTTTCATTGCCTAGCCCTGGTGTCCTGTTCTCCCTCAGCTGATATATTTCTTGCAAAATGTATTAAAACAGCACCTCAGTCCCAAACCGTGTCATCTTTGTTGCCCGAGGAAAATTGGTGCCTCCCAGCAGCCTCCCCGGAGAAGACTAGCAGAAGCAGATCCGTGAGCTCCTCAGCAGAACTCTTTAATTACCTCTCACCTTTATTTTCTGGTAACCCACTTGGCACACTATAACTTTTCTTTTTCTCATCCAAGATGCTTAAAGAGTTTCTTGTTTGTTTTCACACTTTGGCCTCCTACTTTCCACGTTTGCCCTGATCCGTCAGTTTGGACTCTTTTAATCCGGCTCCACAGTCTGGCTCAAGTACCTTTGCAATTTAACCACTGGGAAGCTTTTCTTCCTTTCTTTCTCACGTGCCCAAATACATTTGAGGGTCAATTAGTGGGTAAACCTTTGTGTTGGCCCCTCTGCTTTCCTCTCCCACCTTTTCTGACTGTTCATCTTTCCCAGTCTTGATGACTATTTCTGATGCCTTCAACTTACTCCTAGACTGTAATTCCTGATTCATACCCCAAAATAGAAAACTTGACCTGTTTTTACCAGCCCCAATACTCTGTTTCTTCTCACAGTGATTTTTCCCTTCCTGTTTTCCAGAGATAATCAACATCCAACATACACCAGATAGTTCAAACCCTTCCACATCTGCTGTCCTAGAGATTCAAGTTTCAAGTCTGCAGATAAAAATCTTTAAAGGGAGATTAACCCCAAATAACAAACTCCGAGGAACTGACCGGTCCCAGTCTTTGATCCCTCCCCCCTCCCCAGTAATGAAATCTTTAAAGTGATGCTAACCTTACACATTAGGAGTTAAAAATGAGATAATGTTGTGTATGGCTTGGTCGAGTGGATTTCTGAACAAAGAGTAGACATATGGGGTACATTACACAAAAGTCAAAATCACTGAGGTTTTCCCATTCATCTTCAAAAACACAAGCGAACACTAAGCTCATCCAGGGTTCCTTCAAGGTGAAGTACAACTTTCTCTGCTTCTGAACATAAAGAGCTGATCAAGATTGATATGATTTCCAAAGAGTTCGGCAGTTCTTAAAATTAATTCCAGATATAACGGAGATCCAATTCTGTTCAATATACATCATAAACAGAAGAAATTAACGTCTCTAGTTACGTATAGACAGAAACGCTGTTGGTTTCCTGAATGTTTTTACCACACAGGATTTGTAGAAAGTGTTCATATTAGCCTTGGTAAGAGAGGCCCCAGGATTTAAGAGGTGAAAGAGAGCCCAAAATCCCAAAGTTTGTTTTGTCATCAGGCCAACCAGAAAACAGTGGAATCGTTTTAATGCTTTGGTGGTTTCCTCTGACATAATTTGATGCATAGGAACTTTTGCAGGGTACATGGCATGGGAAGAAGGGTAAATGATCGTGTTGATTAAGAGCGACAGGGACATGCATTCCGTTGGCTGTTGTGTGTATCACTGTGCCATGTAGAACAGCTAAGGCACCTACAGCTACCAATAGGTGGCAGAATATTAAAAAAGAAAAAAAAATTCAACTCACCTTTTAGCACAGACTCAAACGTAACCGCCATTGCCACGTCTCCCCCACATCTGCATGGAATTAGATGCAAAGAGAAAAATATTTGCGAAGGCAACGGATTACTTGCTAGGATTTCCCATATTTTTTAATAATTTCAGCAATTTCCCTAGAGCGTGTGAAAGCCCACAGTGCAAATTGTTTGATCCTTGTCACTGTTTATATAATAAGCCATAAATGCCTCTGATCTGTTGGAGGATTTAGCTGACTCCGGGCTCTGAGGACCCTGTTCTTTTGCCATGTGGTCCCAAACAACACCCTTTCATACTTCCAGAGGCGAACAAAGCCTGTAAACCGTGAGCTGTTAACTGGAGAGAATTACTCTGAAGTGGGATGATCAGATGACCAGCTCAAAGAAATAGATTCCTAACGCTTCTGAAGAAAGAAAACCTACAGAATTTTAAAATCAACAGGTTTTTAGCTCATTGGAAGCACTAACAAAATAAAGAAGTTTCAGTCATGGCAGCCTACTATGAACTTTAAAATGCTGATTATACCATTGATTAGTACAGTTTCCCAGGGGATACCTGGTATCCCAACAGCATCACTGCAGTGGCTCCACAGATTTCTACCTTCTCAGGTCAGACAAGAGATAAAGAATTTTTTTTAAAAAAGGAAGAATCTGTAGTTAATCAAACTTTAAATCATCAGTATTTATGATTGATTTGTTTCCAAAAAAGTAATTACAATCACCACATTCTTCATTTCATTAGCGGTATATCAAAGAAACCTGCTGAAGCTCATATGTAGCTGTTAGATTTGCACAAAAGAAACAGAGCCAGATGTGCTGGTGGGACAGGTCTGGGATATCTGGTTGCAGGTAGAATCGCTAATGCAATGTTTTTAGCAGTAAAATGCACTTTTAAAAGTTCTTTGTACCTCTCCTACCTATTCCCAACACAGTCAACACAGGACAAACTTTTAAAAACAAAGAAATCGGGCTAATAGGTTTTAAGATTCAAATCATCAGCAAGTTTAGCATCAACTACAAAAGTAAATGAAAAGATCTACACCCACAAATGTGGGCTACTTTTTTTTTTTTTTTTTTTCCCCAAAGAAAACAAGGTTGTTCTGAAATTTCCAGTACCCTCTATTTCTGGGCAGAAATCAACCATCTCTCTGCTTCAGCCAATGGAAATGAGAATATAGATCCATAAACTAACACTGGAATGAGGACTGGTGTGGACAAAGTACTTAATACCCTGTGCAATTAGTGTCCAGGATATGAATGAGACTTTGTATGCACTTGGAGCTAATTTAGGGAACGTCTGCAGTAAGCAGTATTGGGCAAAATAGACGTTTCCCTGGAGAGCGCAGATTCAAGTATTTCAAGCATTTGTAATGTGCATATCCAGTTATGTCCATGGAAAACTTACCGCTGAAACAGCTCCAACTCACTGCCTTCATCACAGGCCCCCTCTAACATACCAGCTCGAGGAACTGCTTTACGTTGCATCATTGTAGTAAATTCTTATAAACCTCGTGGATTAACTGCAAACAGAAGAATGTGACTCACCCAGTAGGCTGAAAGGAAGTAAAAGAAAAATTGTAATGGGACAAAATTTTAAATAATATTTTTTTTGTTCTCATAATGGTGAAATGCCCTTGTGGTTTTACTAGCTGCTTCCATTCTTGAGAAGGAGCTATTTCTACTTCCTACCTAATTGGTTACCAGCTGATCTAGGAGACATGACAACTAGGTAATGAACAATATTTTCAACTCTGTTCCTAAAGTTGTTGGAGTTCTTTGGTGGTGTTTTTTTGGGGACTTTGTGTGTTGTAGTGGTTTTTGTTGTTGTTGCTGCTTGTTTGGTTGGGGTTTTTTGTGGGTTTTTTTGTTTGTTTTTGGGGTTTTTTTATGTTTTATTTTGGTTTGGTTTTTCATTTTAAAAATTATTGAACATAGAGTTCTTCTGCAAGGGCTGTTTTTCTAAACTCTTGTTACTCTATTAGTCACATGAAAAAGAAAATAAATAGGATAATCTATAACATCACCACGTCTATGATGAAATCATGCCAGAAGATTTTTCCCTGCCTGGCTTCATGTTCGTTCAAAGACCTGAAGCCAAGTAAATGTCAAGCAGTTAGGACTAAATAACCCCTTAGGAGTAGGTGGGATGAAAGGTATGCAAACACCATCCAAAAGCCTCCAGTAAGCATGGAAAGAAGGAAGTTAAGAAGGAGAGCACTCTTCAGCTCCCAATATCTTCTGGTAAGCACAAGCATGGGGAGCAGTAATGATGTTGAAGCAGAGCATTGTCTCCCTCTCTCCAACGCACATGCACATACCCCCAGCCAGCAGCCACCCCTTCTCCTTCCCTTTCCCACCAAAGCCATGGGACACCACAGGGGTGACCTGAGCCCACAGCAGCATTATGGGGCTCAGAGTTGCATTTATGAGTCTTGAGTACAAAGCTGAGCTACAAACTGGTGGTGCCCCTCTGTCACTGCCCCGTGCCAGTGGTCCTTTTCTTCTGAGCTGGTTTTGCTGTGAACACTCACTACAACGCAGTGGTAAATGATGCTCTGTTAGGCAGATTCTGACATTCTCATTTCTTAAAATTTCCCTTCAGGCCAGGAGGTTAAGGTAGTTCTCATTTCTGAATTAATACATCGAAATTTTACCCTAGGACCTATACTTTCCCCCTCCCTCTACACTTTTCCAAGCCATTCAGAGTTATTGTGCTACATTTAATTTCTTTAGATATGCTTAATTGTTTAATCTAATTTACCAGATTGGGGCATCAAGCATTTATTCTTCATTATTGTCTGGTTAGAGCAGTCTGGAGGATGCTCGTGACTGGGGGGGGAAACAGCAGCTGCAATCTGCTGCTCTAGCAATAGTAATATTCCCAGGCAGACAGCGAGGGAAAGTGCAGGTGGAAAAGACGGTTCTGACGGGAATGAGAGATGCAGGGTGCCACAAGTCAGCCACTAATGGCTCTCCACATGCTTACAATATTAAATTTCCAGAACTAAATACTATATTTTTGAGATGTTGTTTTAACTGACAAAACTTTTAAGATAGCTAAATTGGAGAAAAACAACACAGGGTAGGTTTTTAGCTGCGTTAATAGATGGTTGGATTTTAGCTCATTATCATTTTAGAGAATAAGGCTGAAGCTGCCACAGGTGACAAGGAGAGGTTGGAAACAGCTAATAGGTGTGCTTGATAAAACAACAGCGTACCTGGAGGAAGGACATGAATATACTGCTAGTGACTTTTTTTTTTTCCCCAAGTGTCTGAAGTTTCCCCCCCCAGCTCCTGATGTTCTCGTCTGATTTCCAAGTCATGCTCCTGAGGCCTTAACACCCTTTTGCAAATGCCAGCATCAGATCTCCCTGTTGCAGAGGAGAAAGGCACTGCTCCCCTTACCTGCACACACAGAGCTTCCTGGTTCCACTCGGGAATTTGAAGGTAACGCCATGCATCTGGATGGTACCATTCAAGCCTGGACTTTACCTACGGTAGAAAATGTTAATTTTCTATATTTTAATATCCAAGTACACACGCAGCTTAGAGTATCAAAGAGAGGTTTTGCTTTTTCTCGGCATAGTTTATACACAAAACCTAAGGCAAGACAAGGTATGATAGCGAGAGCTCTCAAAACAGCATTTTTTTATAGCATTCATTCCCGTCACCATTATTTTGTGGGTTTGGCATAAGCAGCCTCTCTTGTCTGTACAAAAACTTTCCAAGATTCTTATCCCCTAACAAATGACTGTGCCAAGAGGTGTTTCTGTTTCACACGTAGCTGCAACGTAGGATAAGTCACTCATGGCACGTAGATGGTTACTGCAGAAAAGCAACAACAATGCATATCCTCCTCTCTGGCTGCTCACAACATTAAGCGCCCAAGTCAGCTCAGGTAATACTTTTCCCTATATTAGCCAAAAGCAACGAACAGTAAGCAGCTCTGTATTTCTTGATGAGGTATGCGGAACTCCCACCCTCACACTCTCAGCCTCTGTGTCTCTTTCTGTGTGCTTACTACAGCAGTGTCCCAGCCAGATAAACACTTCAGGGATAAATACCTGCAGGCAAATGAATGTCCCTGTAAACCAAAGAACATATACCCAAACATTATCACACTTTGTAACTGACCCATAGGAAGATGCCCCCTGCAAAGCCCCCCTTCCATTTTGGCTATTTGAGTTCTAAAGGATTGACTTTACTACTTCGCAACGTGGGGCTCTTTTCTTATCATCCTTCATCTCCA